>NW_016107355.1:137041-343992 GCF_001604975.1 Cebus imitator | reverse complement strand
GAAGTTCTCGTGTTGCGTTTTTCAGCTCCATCAATTCACTTATGTTCCTTTTATTTTGTCCATTCTCGTTAGCATTTCGTCAAATCTTTTTTCAAAGTTCTTAGTTTCTTTGTATTGGGTTAGAACATGTTTTTTAAGTTCACAGAAGTTTCTTACTACCCACCTTCTGAAGTCTGATTCTGTCTTTTCATCACACTCGTTCTCCATCCAACCTTGTTCCCTTGCTGGTGAGGAGTTGTAATCCCTTTTAGGAGTACAGGTGCTCTGGTTTCTGGTGTTTTTATCCTTTTTGTGATGGTTTCTTCCCATCTTTATGGATTTATCCGCCTGTCGACTTTGTAGATGCTGGCTTTCAGATTGGGTCTCTGAGTGGACGTTCTGTTTGTTGATGATGAGGTTATTTCTGTTTCTTGGTTTTCCTTCTGACAATCTGGCCCCTCTGTTGTACATCTGCTGAGGTCTACTCCAGGCCCTGCTTGCCTGGTGTTCACCTGAAGCAGCTGCTGAACAGTAAAGGTTGTTACCAGTTTTCTTCTTCTGCTACTATCTTTGTCCCAGGAGGATACCCGCCAAGTTTCCTTCTGATCTCTCCTTTTTGAGGTAGCTCTTTGGATATATAGGGGTGAGGGAGCTGCTTGAGGAGACGGTCTCTTCTTTATAGGAGCTCAAATACTGAGCTGTGAACTCCTTTGTTCATTCAGAGCTGCTGGGCAGGTACGTTTACGTCTGCTGCAGCAGAACTCATAAACCGCTTTTTGTTCCCAGGTGCTGTGTCCCAGGGATTTAGGGCTTTATGAGTTTCGGTTATGCTGCTGCCTTCTCTTTTTTTTTTTTCCTTCAGAGCTGCCCTGCCCAGCAAGGAGGCAGCCTAGTCACTGTCTGCATGTAGAGGCTTTGCTGAGCTGCTGTGGGCTCTGCCCAGCTGCCAAGTGAACTTCCCTGCAGTCCTGTTTATATTGATGTAGTTAGAACTGCCTCAGCAATGGTGGCCCACCTCTGTTAAGGCGGAGCCTCTCTGCAGTGGTGGGTTGCCTCAGCAATGGCGGGTTGCCTTGGCAACGGCGGGCTGCCTTGGCAACGGCAGGCTGCCTCAGCATTGGCTGACTACCTCCCTAGCGGTGGGCTGCCTTGGTAATGGCAGACGCCCCTCCCCCACAGAGCTGGGCTGTCCAGGGTTCAGCTGCGCTTGCTGTGAAACTCTCAATTCAGAGGGTTTCTGATTGCTGTTCTTTTGTGGGGGTGGGAGCAGCCGAGCCTGATCGCCCGTCTCTCTGCCTCAGAGCCCTTTTTATTTTTTTTAAGTTGTTGTTCCAGTCGCCTGTTGAAGAGGTGCCGTGGTGTGTGTTTTTTCCCATGCGACAACTCACTGCACTGGCTTAAACAGCGGCACTGAGATTCGTGGCGCTTTTTTTTTGCCCTGGAATGTATTGTCCTGGTTCCCTGCTCAGTCCCCTTTTTAAACAGACGAATGGGAGACTTCCCGTGGCTCCAATCGCCAGCCAAAAGGGCACCCGGAGTGGTGTATTTTGTATGGAGAACCACTTCTCCAGGGCACTAACAGAGCAGCTGCGTGGGGCAAAGCAGCGGCACCAGCTGGCACAGCCGCGCTGGCCAAAACAGCCATGCTGGCCACCCGTGGAGCTCCTCCGCCTGGTAATTTCCTAGTCTGTGGGTAATAAAAATGCGGCATCCACTCACCCTCTGTGCTTTCACTGGGAGCTGCCATCCTGAGCTGTTCCTAAACGGCCATCTTGGATCGATCCCCTGCTTTTCTATTTTTTTAAATCTCTCCTTCTAGGTGGGACATGGTGGCTCATGCCTGTAAGCCCAGCACTTTGGGAGGCTGAGGTGGGCAGAACACCTGAGGTCAGGAGTTTGAGACTAGCTTGATTAACATGGCGGAACCCCATCTCTACTAAAAGTACAAAAATTAGCCTGGTGTGTAGGTGGGCACCTGAAATCCCAGCTACTACTCTGGAAGCTAAGGCAGGAGATGAACCCAGGAGGTGGAGGTTGCAGTGAGCCAAGATTGCGGCACTGCACTCCAGCCTGGTCGACAGAAAGAGACTTTGTCTTAAAAAAAATAATAAAAATAAATAAATAGAAAATAAAACCTCTCCATTTCTTTTTCTTACTGATTCATTTAGCTGGTATTCACTTCAGTGGTTAAAGTAATGATGGTAGATATTTTTATCTTGTTCCCGATCTTAAAGGAAATCACTTTAATTTTTCACCTTAAGTAGGAGGATTGCTATAGATTTTTCACTGATACACTGTGTAAGCCCAGAATGTTGCCTTTCATTTTGAATTCTCTAAACGTGTTTTTTATTATGAGAAGATTTGGACTTACTAAAAACATTTTCTGGAGGAATAAGTTTTAGTTATTTAGATCTATCACACTGCATGGTGACCACAGTTAATAATAATGTATTGTATATTTCAAAATGGCTAAAGGAATAGATTTTCAATGTCCTCACGTGAAAAATGTTGGTGAGGTGATGGGTGTGTTGACTGAATCTTTACGTATACATAGATCGAAACATCACATCATCTCCATAAAAATACCCAATTATTATTTGTCAACTAAAACTTTTAAAAAAGTAAGTGGAATCATACCACACACACACAAAAAAGCACATTTTCTAAATGTTGAGGTGATGACATGGTCTTGCTCTTTTAATATATTAGCATAGTTTACTTACCAATTTATGATTTACCAATTTTCTTTTTATTTATTTATTTATTTTTTTGAGATAGGGTCTCACTCTGTCACCACATTTGGAGTGCCATGGCTTGATCTTCGTTCACTGCAACCTCTGCCTTCCAGGTTCAAGCAATTCTCTTGCCTCAGCCTCCCAAGTAGCTGGGATTACAGGCACCTGCCACCATGCAAGGCGAATTTTTGTATTTTTACTAGAAACGGGGTTTCACCATGCTGGGCAGGCTGGTTTTGAACTTCCAACCTCAGGTAATCTGCTCACCTTGGCCTCCCAGAGTGCTGGGATTACAGGCATGAGCCACCGTGCCCAGCCACCAATTTTCTAATATTTTAAAAACCTACATTTCTAGAAAAGTGTCCGATTTGTTTGCCTAGATTTGGTTTGCTAATATTTTGTTTAGGTGTATGAATTAAAATGTCATGGTGAGAATGGCTTATTCTTTTTCTTTATTGTAAAGGCCTGTTTTTTTTTTTCAAGTTTGTGCTAGACTGAAGAAAAAGGAGAGCAGTCTGTGAAAAGTTGCTGCTTTTTCTATGTTTTAAAATTATTTTGTCTAACTTTAGGATAATTATTTCCTTGAGTGTTTGTTAGTATATTCCTAGAAAACCATGTGGGTCTATGATTTTTTTATGGAATTATGTTAATAGTTATAGGGCAATATAGGTTTTCCATTCTTGAATTAATTGAGTTACACTTAATTTTTTTTCATGTTTTATTATTTCAAATTTATTGCTATAAAAATATTGATGATATTTTTTATTTTAACTGAATCTCTTAGCATCTAGAGACAGACATATTTATTTCTTGTTTGTCATAGATCCAACTTTGGGTTTTTAAATTTTTCCTACTTTATGTTACTGTTCTGTTTTACTGCTTTATTATTTTCTCATTTTCACATCCTTAGTTTTATTCTACTGCCCTTTTTCTAACTCACAAATTGAGTAATTATTTTAATAATTTTTCCACTTTTCTTTTTCTCTAAGGAAAATGTTTAAAGTTATAAATTTTCCTTTAAGAATTGCATTAACAATTATCTCTCAACTTTTAGTAAGTGTACTTTGAAACTTTTGTTCAATTTTGAAGTATTCTGTGTATGTTCTACTTTCAGTGAGTTCTTATTTGTCTATGAATCATTTAGGATTTTTTTCATTTTTTCTTCCTTTTTTTGGTGATTATTTTACTCAACTCAGGAATTAACATCTTTAATCAATTATGAAAATTTAACCCTTTAATTTGATCATGGCCCCTCCTTTATTATTCTTCTTTGTTACAACTAATTTTGTGTATGTTATTTATTTTTAACCTAATTGGATTGTAGCAGATATTGTAATATGAAAAATTCTAATCTTCTGACATTTGTTAGGATCTGTTGATGGCTTAGTTCATGGTCGCTATTTCTGGGCCTAAAAAGAAAATGTTTTCTAAGTACAATGTTTACACATACATACACACACACACACACACACACACACACACAAACGCTCTTTAGATAAACCCTGTTTATTACGCTATTACAGTCTGAGATATCTTCACAAATTATTTTTTTTCTTGCTTGGTCTACCATTTTTTAGGACATCCTTGAGGTATCACCACACTGTCTTCCACAATGGTTGAACTATTTATACTTCCACCAACAGCATAAAAGTGTTTCTTTTCCTTTGCAAGCTCTCCAGCATCTGTTTCAACTTTTTAATAACTGTCATTCTGACATGCATGAGATGGTACCTCACTGTGGTTTTGACTACAAATATGGTGCAGTGTATGCTGTTCAGGTGACAGGCACATCAAAATCTCACAAATCACCACTAAAGAACTCACTCATACAGCCCAATACCACGTGTACCGCAGTAACTTACGGAAAAACAACATAAAAAATAAAATAAGATACACCATGGAGTATTATGCGCCATCAAAAATGATGAGTTTGGGTCCTTTGTAGGGACATGGATGAACCTGGAAACCATCATTCTCGGCAAACTGACACAAGAGCAGAAAATCAGACACTGTATGTTCTCACTCATATGCGGGTGTTGAACAATGAGAACACATGGACACAGGGAGGGGAGCACTACACACTGGGATCTGTTGGGGGGAAATAGGGGAGGGAGGGCGGGGGGTGGGGAGTTGGGGAGAGACAGCATGGGGAGAAATGCCAGATATAGGTGAAGGGGAGGAAGGCAGCAAATCACACTGCCATGTGTGTACCTATGCAACTATCTTGCATGTTCTTCACATGTACCCCAAAACCTAAAATGCAATAAAATAAATAAATAAATAAATAATAAAATAAAATAAAATAAGAGGCCTGGCGCAGTGGTTCATGCCTGTAATCCCAGCACTTTGGGAAGCCGAAGTGGGCAGATTATGAGGTCGGGAGTTCAAGATCAGACTGGCCAACGTGGTGGAACCCTGTCTCTACTAAAAAATACAAAAATTAGCTGGGCGTGGTGGCTCATGCCTGTAATCCCAGCTACTTGGGCAGCTGAGGTAGGAGAATTGCTTGAACTGCGACCCAGGAGGGAGAGGTTGCGGTGAGCTGAGATGGAGCCACTGCACTCCAGCCTAGGATACAGAGCGAGGCTCCATCTCAATAAATAAATAAATAAATAACATAAAATAAAACTTAAAAGATAATAAAATAAAAAGAATTGGGCAAAGGACATGAACAGACTTCTCAAAAGAAGACATTTATGTGGCCAATAAACATGAAAAAAAGCTCAACATCACTGATTATTAGGGAAATGCTTCTACCAAGACAAGACAAGCAAGTTTTCTTGCTATGTATCTGTATTCTTAGTTTTATTTTGGGTTTCCCTTATTCCAAAAGCATGCAACTGTTTGTGTTCTCCAGTTTAGTTCAGTGTTTCTATTAGCTCTTCTGCATTTGGAAACCTATAGGAGTTGTTTTCCCAGCCTTTTAACAAAACCAGTGCTGAAAGTCTCCCAGAACTGGTGAACGATGTCAAGTTACAAGTCGCCTTTGGAGCTCAGTTACCTCTCTGGATTCTTGCTTTCACCTTATTTTTGTCCTCTTACATTTCATTCCTTTTTGTCAATGTAGCAATAAATTAAGAATATTTAAAAAATATTCTATCACTAGCATCACTTAAGCAAGTAAGCAAGAAAGTAGAAAGAAAACAAAATGAAAATACCACAGGTAAATTTCTATTCCAAAGAATAACTGAACTAGGCAGAAAAAAGAAACAATGAAGTTCAAAAGGAAAATGTTGTCTCTTTGTCACCCTGATATTCCACCTGTGAAATATCAAGTGATATAGTTTGATTCTGTGTCCCCACCCAAATTTCATCTTGTAGTTCCCATAATTTCCACATGTTGTTGGTGGGGCCTTGTGAGAGGTAACTGAATCATGGGAGTGGGTCTTTCCTATGCTGCTCTCATGATGCAAATAAGTCTCACAAGAGCTGCTGGTATATAAGGGGGAGCTTCCCTGCAAAAGCTCTCACTCTCTTTGCCTGTCACCATTGATGTAAGATGTTACGTGCTCCTCCTTGCCTTCTGCCATGATTCCGAGGCCTCCCCAGCCACATGGAACTGTGTGTCCCGCTAAACCTGTCTTTTGTAAATTGCCCAGTTTTGAGTATGTCTTTATCAGCAGTGTGAAAATGGACTAATACATCAAGCATCAGTGCTCTGTAATCTGTCCCATTTCATAGTGGAGAAATATTCCTAAAAAGACTGGCATTGATCTGTTTATCCTACAATCTTTATTCCACCCACCAAACTCACATAGATTTCCCTTCAGTGTCCTTGTGTCTTGCACTTGAGTATATCTCTGGGAACTGTGGTGTACCCACAGCCACTCTCTGCTGTCCACCCTGTAATGCTGGGCTTAGAAGAACAGAGAAAGGGTGGAGAGGATGGAGGTGGACGTACTGAAAGAAGAAAACGAGTCACATGTAGGTTTTCAACCTTTGTGCTATATTTATTACCTAACCTCAATGTTCCCCCTTCCCTCCCCTCCTCCTACCCCATGTTTTCTGAGACCTCTTGCTCCAGGAATTATTCTCTTGCTTACACCTCAATTTAAGTCTATTTTAGCATCTGTAATCTGGCCAGAGGAACACATGCTGCTTTAAAATATTAACATAGTTCTTGTTTCTGTTTTCTTTGATGTCTTATAATTTTTGAGACTGTAGTTATCTATACTGAAATTGGAAATGAGTGTAGAGGAATTTAGTTCTGTGGACATTACCTCACCACCTCCTTCCTATTTTCAGTTTTATTTTTATGGGATGTGTAATGCTTAATAAATAAATAATCTGTATGGTTTAATTTGGTTTTTGCATTGTTAATAATTTATTTAAAATTCTAACTTGCAATTTTACATGGTTCAGGTGGCAAGGTTTTCAGGGACTCTAATTCTCCTTATTACTTGAATCAGAAGTCTCCATTAAATTTTTCTCAGAGTGTTGACTGTCTCTACACAGAGTGTTGACTCTCCCAAATGTGGTTTTGGAGCCCTTGACTTATATTTATAAGGAACTTAGCAAATGGCAAATATAGAAAACACCAATGTAGATAATTTAACTGGGTAGTTCTGGTAGTTTTTCCAATTACTTAGAAAGCCATCAGAGCTCAGAAAGGCCTTTAGTAGATCCAGTTCTGTGGAAGTGTTACCATATTTCTGAGGTTCCTGTTAGTAACAGAAATGCCCTGAAGCCAAATGGGAGCTCCAAGGATGCAGATCTGTCTAATGGCAAGCACTTGTTTGTTTGTTTATTTTAACAAACATGTTATTAGAAAAGTAAAAAATACTGCATAGGTTTTAATACTTGAACATCAAGTGTATTCATGAACAGTAGGTATCTTATCTTCCTATAAACAGTTCTAGATGGATGACCCAGATGGCCCTCTTCCCAGTAAGGGGTTCCAGCCTCCACCCTCTTGGACCCTCCCATCCCAGCTCAATTCCATAGTACACAGTAGGGAAAGGGATGAACGCAGCTCCCAGGTGGATTTTTTCAAGTGTTAAAAATCTCAAGTGATCCCCAGCACCTACCCCTTCCTACTCTTACATTCATCCATCTGTAAGATAGCTGCCTGCAACAGGTCAGTAGTGATGCTCCAATCAGAAAAACAAAAGATGTGAAACAAACAACAAACAACACTTGATCCCTTCAGACCAGTAAGATATACAAACCACCTCCACGACCTCCCCTGTCCCTCCAGCTGCTCTGAGAATCACAGGCCCCTTCACCCCGGGCCAGGCCGAGGCTGGAGCAACCCAGCTGCTCTCTGGCTGTCACACCACTGTTAACTATCAGTAATAAAAATAATAAGGTACATGCTACACACACATCCAGCTGGAAGCCTTGTTGGCCCCTAAACCTTTGTTTCATGCTGCAGTACTGAGAGGTATGTGTCCCCAGGAAACAGCCACCTGCACACAACTCAACGAGCTTCCTGGGAAACTGTTTCCCACCTCCACCTTAGGTGGCTGCCTGTTTTCCCACCACAGGAATCAGTCCCTCAGCTCCTGCTTCTAGTCTCCACCCTAAAAGTTCAGTTATCTCTGCCCTGGGGGGCACTGTCAACCTCCAGAGGTTGAAGTTCAACACTCCTTAATGAGCAGCTGTTCTGAGCTGTACGGCTTCTTCTTGATGACTCGGAAGCCAGTACTCAGCGTCAGGGACTGGCTGAAGCCAGGGAGGAAGGGATAGTTGGCGGAGCTGAGATTTGACCCCAGTTGAGCATTTTTGGAACTCTGTGTTCATGATCTTATGCAGAAAAGATCAGTTTACCTTAATTTCTTCCTTTGTAACAGAGAGTTGTTTCAAGAAACAAGTAAAATAATAGATTAAAAGCACTTTGGAAAAGGGAAAGCTTCCACAAACATGTAAAATAACACAAGATCTGTTATAAATGCAAATGAGGTCCCTTGAGACTATTTAAACCAGTGCAGGTGCCTATGGAGTCCAACGAGCATTGGGGTGACTTTGGAAGCTCTGCCAGGTCCACAGCTCCTCCTCAGCAGCAGCCCAGAGTGCCTCAAATTTTGCTTGCTTTTTTGTTGCCCTTCCCTGTGAGCTGGTTAAGTTTAGGAGTTAATTACTAAACACCTTAAGAACAATGTAACAACGACTATTCATTCTCCTGCAAATTTCATTCTAACTTCCTTTGTTCTCCATTCCTTTGCAACAAACATCTGAAATGATTCACTAACAAGCACTAAGCAACAAGAGCATTTCCAGGGCACTGTTCCCTAATGTTATAATTGCCATTCAAAAGGTTCTAGATTTTGGTTAAAAAGGAGTTTCGGCAAAAACTGTGGTGTGCACTGCAAATACATTCGACCTGCCAATAGCCTTGTTTTTGATCTAGTTACTGTGTGCACAGATACAGAAAGAGACAGAAAGAACATGGTGCTGAGGAAAGGGATGCTTTCCCAGTAGAGCGGAAACTGCCAATAATTCACAAAAGCGGAGCCTTAGAAAGTTGAAAAGGTCACTCTCCAGGCTGTGACAATAGGAGGCATTTGTTTTATACAGGAGTTATGTTCAATGTTGTCTGTCATAGGCTCTCTGTATAAATCATTTTGACCCGTGTTACTTCTTGAACAAAATTATCTGCCTTACAGTTGCTTCCTATTCTGATGTCATCAATATTTATAGCTTTTCTTAGGTTAAAATTGCAGTGTAATTTAAACACACTATTTGTGAAACTAAAATTTTTACTCTCAACATTTTCATGGAATATGTGAATTTTAAGGCAAATTTGGAAGTTTTGTTTAGTTTTATGAACCAGATTTTAGGAGTAGGAGAATTAACCTCTTCGATCTATAAAACAGAAATAGAAGCTTTCCAAAACTGCTGCAGTTATTATTAAGTATCAAAATTTAATTCAATTATGAGTCAATTTTAAACTCAGAAGCAGCATAGTGCAGATTTAGCACTTAAAAGGCCTTAAAAACTATTATACCTAGTAAGTCATTTGCTGTGAACAACAGTGTCTCTACGATATAGTGTTACATATAAAGACGTATTTATTAACTTAGAAAAGTTTCTGGCGATTTGTCAAACAGGCATATTAAAAAGGTATCTAATGTACAAATTTGATTATAATTACCAAAAGTATAATTGAAAAGAAGAAAAGAGAACTGTCGTTATCCTACAGTAGTCATTTTCTCTGGATGTATGTAAATTGTTTGTAATAAATCTTGTATAAAACATATGTCACAAAAAACTCTTGACAAGTGCTTGTCAGAATAGTGCACAATAAAGGCCAACAAAAAATACATTTTCCTTTCGAGAGGTAGCAAGGCATTGCCTAAATTGCTCCTTTTAGAAATAGTCTTATTGGATATTATCTTCAAATGTTGTGAGAGAAAACACGTCAAAAGTAATGTTTAGTTACTCATGTCATTTGTCTATTTCGTCCTCTTCTTTATCTTTTCATTGAATGTCAATTACGCTATCCCCTAGACCATAACTGTGAAAAATCTTCCTTGAGGATAGGATTCTAGCCAAGTGCCATGTTCTTGAGCAAGCTCTGACATATTCTAAAATGCCTCTGATCTACCAAGCCTTTGAGTGCATTTCATGAGAATTATTGCTTACGTGCTCACTTTTATGTTTGTTTCTTAATTTATCTTTCATATGGCCTTCATGACATGTTCATTAGACCATGACTGAAAATAATGCGATTTCTGGTGTAATTACATTTTTTTTCTACATGCTATGTTTAATGTCCTTTAAAGAGCATAAACAAGTGCTCCAAAGACTCTCTTTGATTGCTGTTTTTTCTCATCTCTTTGTATCTTATGTCTTCTTCCAAGAATAATATAAACAGGCTGAAAACTGAGCCAAGTGTTAATAACATCCAATAATAATAAGGTAATTCTATCATTGTTAGGGTTTTTTTGTTTTGATTGTGTTCTCAAATCCTCCATCTTTTATAACTAGTTTCTACTGCAAAATTTAACATACGGATTTGTGTATATGTGGGTAGATATATTAAATGGAGACATAAAGAGAAATGTTAGTGCCATTCAGATGCCCATCTTCTGATGTAATCTGCATAAGATACCCTTATAAGTCTAAGAAAAAAAATGGGAAGAAAAAAAATCCATTACAGTGTCACATCAGGATCATCATTTATCTGCTGAACATAAGAAATTATTTAGGTCATAGCATCTATCTTGTCCTTCTTCATGTCCTTCTCTAAAAGATTTATTCAGTTTACTTTGTGCTTAGAAAAACTTAAAAACACAACTTAAATTATATCTGCTTGGCAATAAATACGAAAAGGAAGAAATCTGGATTACTAATTACAAACTACCCGCCAATCCTAAATCTAACAGACAGAATTGTTTCTGTGAGTTTTGTTTGCTCCAAGTTTGTTTGTGGGGACAGGCCAAATAGAAATGAAATATTTGTTGTTGATAAAATAAAACAGAGGCAAATAGAAGACTCAGAGAAATGTATTTCAAGTGACTAAACTATCAGACCAAGTTACACTGCCCCATGCTGTGATCAGCAAGAAGATAAGGTCTTCACCATCTGTTTGTTCTCTGGAGGTCCTGAGTTTAAATCTCAATGGGAGACTACTGCAGGATGCCAGGGGAAAGGAAAAGGTAATTCGGAAATTTTGCATTTTTTATGCCAAAGGAATAAGAATTCTTATGTGTATTTATTTGTAAGAACAGATAACATTTCATCCCAATACTAATATTAAAACAGGCTACCATTTAATTAAATATGGAGATCCATTTCAACCATTGCGTGTTTCAATTTTCACTTACAATATCTGGAATATACCATGTACACACAAAATAGGTATCAACAATTATACTAACACTGTTTAGTTTGTCTAATCATTAATGCTGTTGGATTCTAGCAATAATCTCTAAATTGGAATTGGCTGATCAACTTTAAAAGTATTTTAAACTTCATCAAATGTGATCCTTTATTTTTTCCTTCACGTCTGATGACAGGATAAGAGTTTGCAATCTGGTTGAAGTCACTTCAGTATTAAAACAAAGCAAACACACTTTTAGATCTGTATTACAGTCTGGTGCTATCCAGACTATAATGCAGCAGAGTGACGCAGTTGCAGAGGTTGTTATAGGCACTCAAGAGGAGAGAGTGTACACATCAGGTTCTTTGCATCATGCCTATTTTAGTTTTCTATTATTTCTCCTGGTTTCCTGGGGAGACAGCATTTATGTCTCAAAAAAAATTTTCAATACTGAAAGCATTTATAGAAAGTATAGATAACATTTTCATCCTCGAAACAATAAATGACCTCAAAATGCAAAAATCTACTCCTCTTTTTTCTCTTCCTTTGCTACTCACGTCTCTCTCCTACTTCCATGCTACAAGTAATCATTTAATAACAAATAAAAATGACTGTTTCCAGACAATCATGTTGAATGTTTTAAAGAAAGTGTTTACTGACCGTCTGTACAACCCAACACATCATGCAGCCTCTTACACAAAGATCCTAAAGGAAAGGTCTGATCTTTCCTTTGTCCTGAACAATGCAACCAAATCAACCTAAGTTTGTTAGTTTCTTGGTCAAAGCCTTATTTCTGCATTGCCTACTAAATTTAGTACATTCCTCCATATCTGCAGGGGATTGGTTTCAGGCCTTCTCCTTTGATTCCTAGTCTTTAATATAAAATGTATTTGTATAGAACCTACACACATTTTTTAAATCATCTCTAGATTACTTAGAATACTTAATACAATGTAAATGGTATACTGTGTTTTTTTATTTTTTAGGATCATGTGGTTATTATTATTATTTTTATTTTTTATTTTTTATTTTTTTTCCAAATATTTTCAACCCTTGGTTGTTTGAGTCTGTGAATATGGAACCCAGTGGATATGGAGGCTGACTGCACAGACATTCAAGGACTTCACAATCTGGCTTCACTCTATCTCTCCCAGGCTATTTCTAACTTTTCATAAACAATTTTTCTGCTAGTCATCCATCATTACTATAACAAGTCATGGCTTATCCTTCCTTTGTGATTTTGCTCAAATTTGTTCTTCCTGGAATGACCTTAGGACCTTTCTAACCGTTCTGCTGATTGATATTCTAATAATTTTTCAAGGCCTATGCTAAAAACCACTTCATCCATGAATTTATCAAAGGCCAAGATAAATGATTTCTCCTTTTTAAATGTTTTTAACTACCTTTTTTTCCCTTGTAACTTTTATTTTAGGTCTAGTGGTTACATGAACAGGTTTGTCATATGGGTAAACTATGTGTCTTACTATGTGTCTTGGAGGCTTGGTGTATAGATTATTTTGTTACCCAGGTAATGAGCGTAAGTTGTTTTTCAATTCTCACCTTCCTCCCATCCTCCACTTTCAAGTAGGCCCTGATGTCTATTTTTCCTTTCTATGAGTACATGAGTACTCAGTGTTTACCTCCAACTTGTGAGTGAGAACATTCAGTATTTGATTTTCTGCTCCTGAGTTAATTCACATAGGATGAGCAAATTTCCATGTTGCTGCAAAGGACATGATTTTGATCTTTTTTATGTCTTTGTGGTATTCCTTTGTGCTGTAACTATCTTTTAGCGTTTATCTGTGCAATAATATTACAGTGAACTATACATAACTAATTGCATTAAAATAAGTTATGCCATTCCTTTTAACCAATTGTTTTCTATTACATTGCACACTCCTTTATCGACAGAGAGAACTCAATAATTATTAAACTAAATTTGTTACAGATCAAATAGATATTGCTTGTGACGTTCTGAGTGCTAAAAGTATAGAGGGCAGTCCCGGTTTCTTGTCTTGGTTGTCATTCATGCATTCTGCCAGAAAATATTTATCAAGTGCTTGCATGCCACTTTGTGAAACAGCAGGGATACAAGAATCAACAAAATAGATGTGGTCACTGCTTTCATGAACCACTCCTCTCTGGATTTACAGATCTTACAGGACTTCAGTTTCTTTATCTATAAAATAAAAAGTTAATATAATTTCAAAAGCTCCTTCCAATTTAAAAATTATGAGGACTTAAAGCAGAACACACTGTGTAAGACTAAATATCTATATTAGACAGATAAACTAAGTTATGCATTATATAGAGTTTTATATTATATGTATGGTTTTTTTGCACATACTATATCATAAAACATGATAATTGTAAACCTTGAAGTTTGGGGGTGGAAAACTCACTTGCTATTTAGATATGGGAGTCGAAGACATTATCAGATATTTCCTCCATCTTGTTGAGATTTTGGATAAAAATACTACCCTTCCTTTTAGGAATCAAGAATCAGGATGAGGTTCAAAAATGGGGAAATTTGCATATTATCCATCTTTTTTGTTGGGTGTCTATAATCTTTCTAGGCATCACATCAACTTCCCCATCATGTTAAAGTTCTTTTCTGATATGGATTTTACATATAGCACTGGGAATGTTTCCAATAGAAAACAGGGTAATATTCTTGATATAGTGGGGTCTGATGCAGCTCTTAAATCACTTATTTCAGGTATAAGTTACATGTCACCAAGTCTTCAACTAGAGGAGACTTTATAAATTTTCTTCAGATGATAGTGTCTACTACCTTGGATGTGGTTAGAAATACCCTGCAGCAATGATTTTCTTTAGCCAGTTAATCTTTTTATGTAACATACTGACAGTTAATCCTTTTAATCTTTTAAAACACTTTACAATGGGAAGACACAATGTATTTCCAGCTGTGGACTAATGCTGATTTCCCTATTGTTCAAAAGCCTTTAGATGACTTCAATATATTAAAAATGAATAAAAATATTATTTTGCAAGCTCTGTATTCTTAGAACTAGGCAACACAAAGTACGAATGTCCAGAAATGTGATATCCTGATTATTTTATCCTGTATTGGAGGAATGTCTTTAGGGAGGGCTAGCTTTGCTTTTGATTAGATATTATGGACATAGTATGTTCTCAGTGGAAGCGAGGTAAAGTAGCTGAAGAAAAAAAGTGAAAAGGGTAAAGTGGAAGAATTACTTAAAATCAAAATAAGATCAAGATAATAATGACGTTGTTATCATTTAAATATAATACTTACACTATTATGAGAAAAGACCAGACTGAGTGAAGGGTGAATATATGTTTACACAGATGTGAAATTGCTGTCCAGACCCACTATCTTATCGCAGTTCAGTTAAATCATACTCTCAAAGGAGAATGATTTGTTATATTTGTGAACAGGTGGCAGCTTCATCTACTCAGAGACCAATTATGTAAAGCAGCATGAGAAGAACCAGGGTGCCAATGTTGGCAGAGAGAGAGGGAGGGAGAGAGAAGAGAACAAATCTGTCACATGTTACAAAAGCAATAGTGATTCAATTCCTTTAAAGGAAGAGTCTTTAAAATAGATCCAGTGAAATAATTTCCTGCGTAAGTGTCTATCATGTGAAATCCCTCTCAGTACCTGGTAGTGATTCTATTAGTGCAGGTAGAAATAAAGCTTACCTCCATTGTATTTCAATGATATTTTGCTTTAAAATATGTTTCTGGAACTCATTTCAAAGAATGCTGACCCTTAATAGATTAGACTAAATGTTAAAATTAGAAAAATACTCACAGATCAGAGTCCTTATTTAGGGTTAAAATGTAGTTCATCAGTAGTTCACCAAAGCTACTATTTATATGCAAATGTATCTGCGTAATTCACTATTTATTTATTTATTTATTTATTGAGACAGGTTCTGTGTCACCCATAGCTCGCTGCAGCTTCAAACTCCTGGGCTGAAGTGATCCTCTTGCTTCAGCCTCCTGAGTATCTGGGACTACAGGTGCACATGCCACCACACTCAGCTCGTTTTTAAATGTTTTGTTTTAGAGACAGAGTCTCACTATGTTGTTCAGACTGGTCTCAAACTCCTGGCATGAAGTGAAGTGATTCTCCTGCTTTGGCCTCCTGAAGTGTTGGGATCACAGATGTGAGCCAACACACCCAGCCAAATTTGCTTATTGAATTAACTACTTATCTCCTGAAAATGTTGGGAGAAGAGCCCAAGAGAAATAAGGAACAAGTCTAGTTTGATGTGTAGATAGCAAAATAATTAGAAAAGAGCCTGCGGGATTGAGGAGTTCCTAGGAAACAGGGCAGTGTGAACAGATGGGACTTCGAGTGAAGCTGCCTTCAGTTACAGGCAGAAGTCAACTGTTTCCCGGAGTCAACAATGACTGGATCTGCAGACAATTTAAAAAATATCTTTCTATAATGTTTCTTGGTAAATGCTGTTTATATTAAAGTTTGTAAGTTTTGATGGGGAATTAATTCGTTTTACTGTTTATTGATTTTCCCACAAGACCAAAGATGAGATGATGAAAAGCTACTATTATTCGTTAAGCCTGGAAATAACTTAGAAAACGGTAAACAGGTTAAAATCGAAAAGGTATTTAGATAATTGAGCTTTGACCTAACATTATTTTTCTAGTTGCAGAGTTTTCCTAGTAATCAAAAACACTGTTTGTTGTGAATGTTGGGGAAATAATGAAGTTTCTCCATTTTGAAGAAAGTATTTATTTCAATATTTGTTTGGGATTCAAATTCTCTACTAAATATATTGATTTCATAGAATCAGCATCACTGGATTTTGGCCAACATGACACAACCACATAGGATATTTAAAATGTATCAGGAACCCTTCTGATTGAGTTCATCTTGACTTGACTGTGATGTTGTATGTAATAATGAGCTTCTACGTTTGGGAAAAAAGTTGAGTTTCTAATGGAAAATTTTTTGTGAACTGAGGGATATAATTTCAAACTTCTCTGATGACAAACAGCTTCTTCTGGCATTTGGGAATGAGGTACAGCTGGGTCTGGGAATAAACATCCAGGTGCACCTATCTAAACACGTCATTAGCCTGCCTGAGAAGTCTTCAGGGTGATCTGCATTAACTGAGCGTCTTGGTACCGTAGATGGTGTTGACCAGCTCCTTAACGTCTTATGTGTCTTTAAGCTTAGGCTAATAGGCCACTGGTTAAAGCTCCTTTACTATACAGATGTTTACATTGTTTAGATTATAGCCTAAATTCAAGTTTAATTAGCATGTCTCTGAATGAATCAAAATTTCTGTCCATATTTGGCTTACATTTTGGTATATTTTTTGTAACTTCTGTTGTCTTAGCTTTGTGTTTGCTTTTCCACAATGCTTACCAGAAGTCTCCCCATGTGGCTGTTTCTACATAATTGGGAATAAATCCCTAAGATTTATTAGAGATATAGCAGAGGAAATGTACAGAATTGAGAATGTGAGAATAGAATGTTTTTCAGTTTTTAGAAGTTAGATTAGTCAGATAGAAATCATTAAAGTAGCCTTTTTAATCTGCCTACAAAATTAGTTGGTGGAAAGCAAGCTATAAACCTTTAGGGCTTGTAGTATCTACTAATTTAGTATTATTTATAAATTTAATTAAAGTGCCGCTTACCTTTTTAGACAGATTTAAATAAAATTGGGCTGTTCTCATCCCTCTGACGGCGCCTAATTATCTCCTCAGTTTTCATTACTTATCATTAAGTCCTTCACTCTGGTGGTTTTTACCCATCATTGATGGTTTAGACAATATACCTTCTTTTTTTTCAAGGCTCATTTATCTTTTTATTATGTTCCATTTCAAATAATTAATCTTTAGTTACATTTCCCAATCTCCAGTCTACCGGTTTGTTAATATGTAGACTACTGGTTTGAATTCTGTGCACAATAGAAAACTATTCTAATGCAAACAAAACACAACAAAACAAAATAAAAAACCAACTAGAAGCAAATACCTGTTAGAAATATGTTTTGTCAACATTGAGATCCCATCTCACGCCAGTTAGAATGGCGATCATTAAAAAATCTGGAGACAACAGATGCTGGAGAGGATGTGGAGAAATAGGAACACTTTTACACTGTTGATGGGAGTGTAAATTAGTTCAACCATTGTGGAAGACAGCGTGGCGACTCCTCAAGGACCTGGAAATAGAAATTCCATTTGACCCAGCAATCCCATTACTGGGTATATATCCAAAGGATTATAAAACGTTCTACTATAAGGACACGTGCACACGAATGTTCATTGCAGCACTGTTTACAATAGCAAAGACCTGGAACCAACCCAAATGCCCATCGATGATAGACTGGAAAGGGAAAATGTGGCATATATACACCATGGAATATTATGCAGCCATCAAAAACGATGAGTTTGGGTCCTTTGTAGGGACATGGATAAACCTGGAAACCATCATTCTCAGCAAAGTGACAGAAGAGCAGAAGATCAAATACCGCATGTTCTCACTCATAGGCGGGTGTTGAACAATGAGAACACATGGACACAGGGAGGGGAGCACTACACACTGGGGTCAGTTGGGGGGAAATAGGGGAGGGACAGTGGGGGGTGGGAAGCTGGGGAGAGATAGCAAGGGGAGAGACGCCAGATGTAGGTGATGGGGAGGAAGGCAGCAAATCACACTGCCACGTGTGTACCTATCCAACAATCTTTCATGTTCTTCACATGTACCCCAAAACCTAAAATGCAATAAAATAAATAAATGGAAAAAAAAAGAAATATGTTTTGTTTGTTTGTTTGTTTGTTTATTTTGAGATGGAGTTTCGCTCTTGATGCCCAGGTTGCAGTGCAATGGCGCAGACTTGGCTCACTGCAACCTCCGCCTCCCTGGTTCAACCAAATCTGCTTGAGTAGCTGGGATTACAGGCAGCCACCACCATGCCTGGCTAATTTTTGTATTTTTAGTAGAGACAAGGTTTCACCATGTTGGCCAGGCTGGCTCCAACTCCTGGCATCAGGTGATCCGCCTGCCTCAGCCTGCCAAAGTGCTGGGATGGCAGGCATGAGCCACTGCGCCGGGCCAGAAATATGTTTTGTTTCCAAAGCCAGAGCAGGAAACTCAGGCTACTTTGGAATATTTTTTCAAGTAAAGCAATTGTGAGTTTTAAAGTATTCTTCAAAATATTTTAAGTTTCTATAAGTTCTAAATTTTCTTTTGTGGAGGAATGGACATAATGTGTTAGGGAATAAGGAGGAAAGAAAATTTCCTGGGAACAGCTTTTCTCTCCTGAACCTGTTTGCCTGATTCACCAAACTGTCTTAATGTTGCATGAAACACAATCAAGACCTCTGTACAGCTCAGCCAGGTTTTCTAGTTGGAGTCTGTGATGGGCATAAATATTTAGATTTAACATACTATCTTTTGCAAATGCAAAGAATGGCAATGACCATATTAATAAGAGATAACTGCTAGGAATTTTACACATATTCAGGATTACATGGACAATATTTTATATGCTAACCCTTTTTATCTTGTCAAGCAAATTTTATGCATATACAAATAACATTTTCCTATCATTTCCTACAAGAAAAGGATCTCTTTTCTTATACTATGGATAACTTTTCCTATAAAAATTAACTGCATGGAGAACCCAAGGCAACCTTTTTCAACTTATTATATCACAATGGAATTTAAAAAGACGTATATTACAGTATTTTTTATCAGAAATAAAGGACAATTTCCATATAGTAAAATAACAATTTTTCTCAACTTGAGGAATCCGGTTATCAAAGAACCAAGAATCTAGTGAGCCATGAACAAAACATATAAATATCTGAAAATAGGTAATTAGATCTATCTAAAACATTACATAGTTTAAAAAATTACATTCTAAGCTAGGCATGGTGGCTCACACCTATAATTCCAACACTTTGGGAGGCCCGAGGTGAGTAGATCACAAGGTCAGGAGTTCAAGATCAGCCTGGCCAAGATGTTGAAACCCCGTCTCTACTAAAAATACAAAAATTAGCTGCGTATGGTGGCAGGCGCCTATAATCCCAGCTACTTGAGAGGCTGAGGCAGGGAATCGCTTGAACCAGGAGATGGAGGTT
Organism: Cebus imitator; assembly: GCF_001604975.1. Lineage (NCBI taxonomy): Eukaryota > Metazoa > Chordata > Mammalia > Primates > Cebidae > Cebus > Cebus imitator. The sequence continues at coordinate 324,408 of NW_016107355.1, read as the reverse complement.
GCAGTGAGCCGAGATTGTGCCACTGCCCTCCAGCCTGGGAGATAAAGACTCTGTCAAAAAAAAAAAAATGCATTCTAGATGATATTCAGGATTTTTAAGTATACCATGACCTCAGACAGATATGAACTATAGTTCACTTTCTTATTCAGTCTCATCTTTTTTTTTTTTTTTTTTGAGACGGAGTTTCCCTCTTGTTACCCAGGCTGGAGTGCAATGGCACGATCTCGGCTCACCCCAACCTCCGCCTCCTGGGTTCAGGCAATTCTCCTGCCTCAGCCTCTTGAGTAGCTGGGATTACAGGCACGCACCACCATGCCCAGCTAATGTTTTGTATTTTTTTAGTAGAGACGGGGTTTCACCATGTTGACCAGGATGGTCTCGATCTCTTGACCTCGTGATCCACCAGCCTCGGCCTGCCAAAGTGCTGGGATTACAGGCTTGAGCCACCGCTCCCGGCCCTTCAGTCTCATCTTTAAGTTGCCTCCCAAATGTAAAATTTAATTGAACACTTATCAATTCATTTTTTGTAATTATTTATATCTGCTGATATGGAGAGCACAGATTTCCAATGTCTGCATTTCCACAATTTATTCTTAGCTTCCTCTCCAGCTTTTCATTTTTCTTTTTTAATAGCAGCAATAACAACTAGGATAACTAGTATTGTGATACGTATATATGTCCGTGGGTACACACACAGTGTCATAACATGTTTCTATTCACAAACTTTTTTGTGTATATATATATATATATATATATAAAATATATATTTCCTGCCCTTTTTTTCACTAGACATCTAAAATTCTCTTGAATGTCAAAGACTGATTTAACAAATTACTATTTACTGCACACTAGAGCTCCATCTCATAGTGAAACATGCTTTGAGTTCATTTAAATGAGACAATGCTTTTACTCAGTCTGGAGAGGATATACTATCATGGAAAGCAGCCAATTGGTTCTGCCAGAATTCTATCTCCAAAATCATTGGAAAATTCTCACATAAAGATACCAGTATCCCCGGTAAGGACAATGATGACCTGGCTTAAAAAAAATGCTAGCTGTGATTGGTCAGATTTGGAATAGATCAAGCTGTTTACAAATTGTTCTACTAATATATCTTCCATGAGTATAATTGGGAAGGAAGTTACGCAGGCTAATAGAAGTTTCCAGGATTTCCCTGTTCCCCTTTGTTTGGCCTTTGCCTCCATATTTATTTATTTTTTTAGTTGCTCTGACACCTGCCTAAGATTTCTTTTTAAATGTAATTTAAAATTCTCGATGTAAAAATCTTGGGTTGTTAGATTTGCTTTTAATTCCCTTTTTAAATTTACTACTCTGTGTCAAAATAAAATGAAATTATACAGCATTATATTTATGAAGTCTTTTATATTTTATTATCTCACCCTAGGATTTACCTCTGTTCTTCTTTCTGTAGTTCAAGATAATTACACTCTTTTATTCTTCACATTCTCTCCCTTTTCTAGTCTAAAAGAATGATGCTTTTTCTTAAGTGGTTCACGAAATAATCACCCATTCTTTACTATCATTATTTAATAACAATAATTTCTATTTTTGCAACACTTAATATATACAAAGCTAAATGCTTTGTGTTACTTCCTTCAACCTTCAAAGGAACTCTTTCGTGTAGGTGCTGTTTTAGGATGGGAACTCTGTGGCACGTAGCCTAAGTCATCCACCCCCCATTTTCGGTTGCTCTCCAGTTCACCTATTCATTGGCTCAATTTTTGCCAAAGCTCCCTTCTAAACAATGATTCTCAACCTCTGCAGCTGTCTGGAGCTCCTTTTCCTTTGCTGGCTGTCCTCTTTTTCCTGCACTGAATTTTCCTGACATGATTCTGTAGTTATGCTTAGTTCCTTCCAAATTCCCTTTCCACTTAACTGATGAGGTCTTTTTTTCACCTCATACATCCCCAGCATTATCTGGGAGTTCACACTAAATCTGGAAGTATAAAAAACCCGGTTTACAGGTGTGCTATTAGATCACAAGATAACTGGAAGCTGGGAAATTAGTCATAATGAGTGTTTCTGTCAGTAGAGGGCAGGAAAGCATGTTCCCTCTGTCATGGTCACATTGAGTACAACCGCCTGGAATTCTTGCTGGGACACAAGGCAAAAACAACCAATTGTTATTTGATTCATCCTTTTGGTCAACTAGAGTTGTATTCCGTTGAAAATGTTTGTTATGTATGAGTCTTCCCTCTTGTTTGGTAAATGGTGGGAATAGGGTGAAGAGAGGGGAAGTAAGTTCATTTTGTTGTCTTTCCCTTCCTCCAAACCTGGTGTGAAATTCCTCTTGGCATACTCTCTAAAGTTTGGCTCCAGTAGCACACACAATGACACATAGTGTATACAGGAAGCAAAATTCAACAGAGCACCTTTGGCTACCACCCATGCTTATACAAAGGAGGAAATGGGTCATTATCCCACTCTCTACTTGCTGAACTTTGGCTACCATTGCTGTGAGGACAATATTTATCCTCATCTCACTTCATTCAAACTACTGTGTTGTTTTCAAGGCACAGTGTGAGGCAACAAGAACAAGACCCAAGCAAAACAAAAACCTTACCTACCACAGCCAGACAGCTAGTAAGATAAGAGAAAATAACTTTACTAAATTGGTATACTTAAACCCTGGTGGCATTTAGAGACAAGGTAATTGTAATATAGGAGTGAATAACCCACCAAAGTTACTCCCTCGAGGCGTTTTAAGTTTCTCACATCCTAGCATTTATAAGGGGAAAAGACATTAGGGGTTGTCCAATTCTTAGACAGTTTCTCGATTTTACAGATGTTCAGAATACAGAAGTACAGAAATTCAGATTCAAAAAGATGAAATCCATTCCTCAGTGCTATGTAGCTAATAAGAGACAGAAACAAGACATGTACCAGGGTCTCCAGATGCTGAGACTAACATCGTACACATGTCTTCCATGCTTCCATGTTGTTCTCCACAGTAAGTGACAGGCAGTCTGATTAGCTGTGGGATGTAGTCACCTTTTGCTTATCCACGTTTAACATATCCCATTTGTAAATTTTCTACCACAAAATTCTAATCCTGTGCTAATCTCCATGATGGAGCACACGTCATAACATCTCCAACTCCATTTATACAAAATATTATAATTAATATATTCCTTCAGCAGAAGTACAGAAGGATTATTTCTGTCTGGAGGAAATTGAAGAAGCTCTCATGGAGTCTTCAGCTCAGGATTCAAGAAGAGAGGAAGTTTAATAGAATAAGAAAGAAGGGAAACATGAACTGAGTCAATATTTTGTGTGCTTAAAGTCTAGGATGATGGCTGGCCCACTGTAGGTGTTAATTGGTAAAAGGCAGGGTTGTAAAAAACTACGTTACTGGAAGAAGGGGAGGAAGCGGGAGAGATACAGATAGAGATAGGATTACTCAAGGGGGTGGGGGAAGAGAGAACGTATGAGAGAGAGAGAGACAGAGACAGAGACAGAAAGGAGAGAGAGGAGGAGGAGATACTAGGGAGAAGAGAGGGAGGAGGAATTCACTGAAGAAAGAAGACAAGAGAAACAACAAAAAATTCAGACTTGTGGGAGAGGGAAAAAGCAACTATTTCTTTTTGTTTGTTTGTTGTTTTTATAATGTTTTATTATAAAAGTAATATACAATCTTTATAGAAAAATAAAGAAGATAAAAATCATCAATAATTTTATCACCCAGATACAATCATTTTTAATCTGTTGGTAGAGGTGAGTCTGTTTTAACATTTGTGAAATCATATAGATTTACATGATTGTTCTCACATCACCTGTAAGATAAGCATTTCCCATGTTGCTACAATCTGTTAATAGCAGTGGTTTGATTAATCGTATTGGCTATGTGGATGTGGAACAGAAGGGTTTGGATGTCAAGAAGGGCTGAAACACAGAAGGTGCAGCTGGTCATCTGTAACCATATTGTCTGTGACTTTCAGGACAGGGAGCTTCGGGACTCAGGTAGATGACTCTGGAAGAGTCCCTCTCTTTTGGAATGGCAGCATCTCTTTATCCTCCCTAAGGGTAATTTAGGCCAGGAAATACCAGATCTTCCCCTCTCTGATTTTCTTCTCAAATACCAGGGCAAGACAATGGAGACTAAATACGGTTCTGGTCATCGGGCTCTATTAATTAATTCTTCCAGAGCAACTGGGATGCATGAGAAGTGAATAGGTGATTGTGTTCTCAGCCCCAACTTTGTCAGCCTCGTCAGGATTAGTGATTGGCTGAAATCCGCTTTTTCCTGCAGCAGATCAAGGCCACTACAGCAGCAACAATGGCCGCTATAGCAATCCCAGTGACCACGGCCACAATGATTCCCATCCACGAAGAGCTCATGCTGGGCACTTGGACAGTGATGGTCACAGGCTTGGAAGAGCGCAGCGTGTGGCCTAGGCTTCCTGTGCAGTGGTAATCACCACTGTGACTATGGTTTGCTTGTGGGATGGAGAAGCTTGTATCCAAACGGGAATATTTCTTGGATTTTCCATTCTGGAAGAATGTAACTTTGACCAGAGGCTTGTCTTTCCAGCTGTGGCACCTCAGCATGATGGTTTCTCCCTCCTGGAACTCCAGCCTAGGGGTCTGGATCGCCAACCACTCAGAAAGCACAGCCAGATGCACAGGGTCACTGAGGCTGGTCTGGCTGGTCTGGCACCTGTATTCCCCGCTGTCATTGTTGTTGGCCTTGAAGCTGTAGCTGGGCTGTTTTTGGGTGGGGATGAGATTCCCATTGTGGAACCACTGAGTGGAGTTGCTCTCAGAGCTGTGCACCCCCTGGCACATCAGAATCACTGAGTCCTCCTGGAGCACGTTGATCCATGGGGGCTCGAGTTTCAGCACAGCCTTTGAGGGAGCTGCAGGTGTCCCAGCAACAGGAGCTAGGAATAGCACAGCTGTCCAGAGAAGCATGTGGCCCCAAGTCTGGGGGGACTTGCAGTCCAAAAGCAGCTATTTCAATCATTGGTGAGAGAATTGCTCTTAGTGAGAAAACCGTATTGTTTATTATATTTGTGTTTTATCAAACATTTTATTGGGTTACTTCAGTGTGAAATGATTGACCTTGTGAGACTAGTTTCTAGAAGAAGCTGGAATAACAGTATATTAAAAAGTAAGTATAATTACATTGCCTTAAAAAAAGAGAAAAAAAAACACACAAGAAGTATTAGCTAAAAAAAAAAATCTTAGAGAAATCCAAAGTTTATATGATGAAGTCATGGAGTGACTTCATGACAAAAAAAATTGCAGTGACATTTCAGTTCTACTTATATGTCTAACAATATTATAAAATGCAGCAATATACTGACATCAAATTATTGTTATTTGAATTCCCATATAATCAAAGACAATCATATTTACCTCACATCTAGGATTAGAATGCAGAAAAACGCCATTCACATACTGAATGCTTGTTCTGTTGAGTCACAGCTATAGTGTCTCATGTGACCTATGAGCAGCAGACAGTTGTTTCTGTGGGGTTGCACAATATGGCATGATAGGCAGAACTGTTAAAATCCATCATAATAAATTCTAATAGAAGCTCTTTGAATTTAAAACACTGTGACTGCACAGATAACCTTCTCTGTAAGTCTTAGTTTATTTAACCAGAAAATGAAGATTATAATGCTTACAGGTAGAATTAAATCAAATAAATTATGGGAAGCATCTTGTGCACTGCCTGGTACACATAGGGTATGTTCAAGTATAAGCTCCCTTTCCTCTTGCCTGCATAATCTAAAAACTGATATTCATTTATTTATCCTACATAGAGAAAAACATGATTCAAAAGACTCACGAAATTGCTACCTAATAAATGTAAGCTGGAGAAGTATTCTTCAATTTTTAAGAAAATTCAGTTGTATCTGGCATTAAAAAATCAGTGCCAAATATCCATTTAACTTGGTGCTGCATAAAGCCTCAGGTTATTTTTCTGAATGATCCCATAGTCATTGGACACTGATGCAATTTTCTTTGCAAATAAGAAATTTTGCCCTTGGATTAATGCAACTAATCAGTGTAAGTAACTGCCAGGAGGGACACACATAAAAGTAAATATAAAGCAGGCAAAGTACCTGGTAACCTGATGTCCTAGCTTACCTCCCTTTCTAAATAAAATAGATTCTAAATACACAGGCTTATATTGGCCTATTGCTCATTCTTTGTAAAATCGTGAGGAAGAAGCACTAAAAATAGATTCAGATCCTATTTATGTAGTTTCACTGTTAAATGGATATTTCACAAAATGTTGACTCTCCCTTATCTCTACTCTACACACACACACACACACACACACACAAAATGAAAAGAATAAGAAAGCCTCCTCTGCTAATATTTACCTGAGATTTTTTTTCTGACTATTAATTCAGCTTAGTTGACTTGAATGGATCATCAGTAGGTTAAGGTCATACAAGGGCACTCTAGATCTCTGCATATACTTACATCACTGTCAAGGAACAATAGATGTCCTCATGGAAAGTGACATTTTTGCTGTCTTGACTGTTTTTATTCTAAATTCAATTGTCTCTAGGACAGAAAAATGGTGTCTGATTTCTCACTACAGGAGAATATGTAATGTTAAATGTTTTATTGACAATTTTGTAGATTTCTGGTTAATTACCATTCTAAGGTAAACTAAACTTATAATATCATGTGTGTCCATTGGATCAAGACTCCCTGTAAAATGGAAACCTCTCTTTTTATTTGCGTAAAGGTTTATAGTGAAAAAACAATCATGGTAACACTATCCATATTGAAAATGCTATGCAACTAACCTAATACATTTTCTCCTCTGTATTTTTTGAAGTGTGATAATGAGTGTGTCTGCATGTGTGTGTGTTTAAATGCCTTGGCTTAGGCTTACTAAGCCTCCTTTAAACAAATAAAATTGGAAAATAAGAGCCACAGGAAATGTGAAAGAAATAATGAAAGTTATTATTGATGGGTTAGAAGAATTCACAATATACCTTCTGAATCCATGGTTTGACTTTTCCTGATATCATTCTCAGAGCTACTTGAAGAAATATAGTCTCCACATCTCACATACCATCTGCCTCACTGCAAACCAGGACTAAACACCTTCTCTGTTAGAACCATTCAATTCAGAACCAATTAGTTCACTTTTTCTCCCAGAGGCAATACTCCTTTATTATGTATTTTTGAAAACATAATATCTTCGATGGATATGTTTAAAATGAGATTGGGGTGAGTATTCACATTTATTATTTTCAGGTCTTCATCTAGCCGGTTCCTGCCTTGAATGCCAGAGAAGCACTTGACTCCCTCACCTCAAACTTAAGTCCTATTCAGAACCCTCTGTTCTTTTGTTGACACCCCATTGGATCATCTTCCTAGCATGCAAGCCCTTCTGCCTCCCATTATTGACTTTTAAACATTTAGGATTCCAACTAATTAAAATAGGAAGTTTTATTTGTCCTGTATATTGATTAATTTTACACACACATTGCTTGAATAATACTTTCCTTCCTACATAGATTTTTTTGGAACATTTCTCAAATTTAAAAAATTTCCTAATAATGTAACTTATGTGCGTTTTTCTTTAATGTGAAAGAAATCAAGCCTGTTTTCTGACTTTTGTCTGGCCCAATGAATAAAACCATGTTTGACTCTGCACTCTAATTAATGGAGTTCATTTTCCGGCCATGTCTCTATTGGCAGCCCAGGAAGGATCAGAGCCAAATTTCTGAGGTTGATTGTTCATTGCATAGCATGCACACACACACACACACACACACACACACACATTCATATACACACACACAGCATCAACAAATCAGTTTTAAGGTGGTTGTATTGGAACAGCTTCATTGCAAATGATAATTTCTTCCTTCCTGCTCTTCAAAAGCTCTACCTTAAGTTATGTTTAGGAATAAAAACTTGCTCCTGAGCTCTCATGTGCAATCAGAAGAGATACTGAAAACTTGCAGTATACCTCCTCTTACTTACCCAGATATTGTTCTGAATAATTTTGGACTAAACTAAAACCTATAGATGGCAAGGAACAGGGTGATGGTGAAGAGAGCAGGCTTAGCAATGGACAAGATTTGCTCATAGTTCAACTGTTTTTAGCTATGTGACAAGGGCTATTATTCAACCTTTATAAATATCAGCTCTCCTATCTAAAAAATGGGAAAAGTTTTGTGCCTACTGCATAGTGCAGTTGTATAGATTAAATGAGATTAGCAGTATCTAAGTACTCAATAAACAGTAGTTGATATTTTATTGTTACTGTTATCATTGCTGAAGTTTTAGTTTTATTTTTAAGATGAAGACAAGGACTATAATTGTTTATTGTTTAAAACTGGCTAAAAGCGATTGTCAGTCCCATCTAACTTGGGAGATATTTTAGCTCCCAGAATCTCTGAAATATTTATAGCAGCTAGGGAAATTCTATCCAGGCCTTCTAGTAGACAGGAGCAGAGCTCAATACCTCTCTGACAGACACCATAGCCTGGGATTCTTTTTGTATTTGTTGTTAATTTGAAAAAGGCTATATCCTATTTAAGAAAAGAAATAGTTAATTAATTTTAAAACATTAATTTAAAACATTAATTCTCTCAGCAAAAATGTTTTCGGGATATTACAGCTGAGTCAAAACTTCAGTAAATGCATTACTTGAATCAGAATCAAAGATAATACATAATCTTGGGGAAAAACACCTCAGATAACTGTATGGAACAGTGTTTCTGCAGCAACGTGGATAAATGTATAAGCAAACTTGTATCCCTGAAAGCTTCCAAAGTCACTGAATTCAGGTGATATGTCTTCAGATACAATGGTACAGAAGAATGGCTTGCAAGAGTTCAATGTAGTCTTGTGCACAAAAGTTTGGAATTAAAAGAATATATCAACAGGCACAAGTTTCAAAACATATAGAGAGACTTCTGAGATACACCATTGTAATTATTGGCTCTTCCCAGAGGCTATTCAGAACGTAATCATGTGAAATTGAATGCTCCTGAAATTTCCTTCTCTTCAAAGCAAAGATTTGAAATGTGTCTTTTCTTATTTATTCTCAGTTTTCCAAAATCCTTCTGTCTCTGGCGTTATCAAATTTAAAGTTTTAAAATATCAAAAATATCATAGAATTTAATTATAAAATGATAAAATAATGTGTTCCATTTTAAGTGCAAACAGGATAAAAAAGAGAATGATCCAACTAAAATTTATCCTACACTTCAGTGTGTAAACTCAAGAAACATGGCAATAACTTACTTATTTTGAATTCCTAAGCAACAGAATTTTTTAGTACTATACTTCTCTGTCCCCTGTTTTCTTACCTTTAGCCAGAGTTCTAAAACTTAAGTACAATCAAGAGGTATATTTTAAACTGTATTCGAATCTGGAGACTATTAGGAAATTCAAATTTTATCTTCCATAATAACTTTGATTCACTATCTCTTTCAGAAATTCAAGATATTATCTCTATAATCTAAATAACACATTGTTATGTAAACTATTAACTCAAGAATGGTCATTTATAAAAAGTAATAAATAATAAAATGAAGTACTAGGTTTTATGCATTTTAAAAATTGGTCAATATTTTCAGCCTTAAAGGAAAGGTTTGTACTTTAAAGAACCTGTTGCTGATCAATAAAACATTCACACTCTGCATCAATTACTGCCATCGTTAACATTTTCATTCTAATAAAAGAGATATTTAAACAGGTTTTATTTTTCTTAAGCAACAAGACTTAGAGGTACCTGTCAAATAGTACTGTGAAATAATTAACTCGTATCACTGATCTAGGTCAGACTGAAAATCTTTAACAAAATAGTAATAACTCAAGACCATGGATTTGAAGAAGTAACATTTAACATTTGATAAAACTTGACATTTGGGCATAGATAATAAGATTTAAAATACTTTTAAATTGGTGGCTTTTCTTTCCAATAGCAGCAGGAAGTGGTCCTCCGTGGTGTCATCTGGACTTTAGACCTACAATCATATTTGGGAAAAAAATCCATTTCCTTTATGCAGTTTGTTCAGGACTCCACAATATTAGATAAAGTCCAATCTTTTGGAAGAAAAAATGTTTTGTGAGTGAAGATGAGGAAGAGCGAACATAAATGACATTTAAAATTTTCAAGTGTCAGCCTGGTGCAGTGGCTCATGCCTGTAATCCCAGCACTTTGGGAGGCTGAGGCGGCCGGATTGCCTGAGGTCAGGAGTTCGAGATTAGCCTGACCAACATAGAGAAACCCTGTCTCTACTAAAAATACAAAATTAGCCAGATGTGGTGGCACGTGCCTGTAATCCCAGCTACTCTGGAGGCTGAGGCAGGAGAATCACTTAACTCAGGAGGTGGAGGTTGCAGTGAGTCGAGATCTAGTGATTGCACTCCAGCCTGGGCAATAAGAGCAAAACTCTGTCTAAAAAAATAAATAAATAAATAAAAAAGGAAGGAAAAAAAAGAGTTTCAAGTGTCGAGCTTCATGGCTCTTCTCATTTCCCTTCTCTTGTGTTTGACCTAGGTTTTCTCCATGAACAGTCTTCTATCACTGGCTCTGTTCACAGCATGAACTCAGTAATTTCAAAACTCAATATTTTCCTCTGGGGCCAATACACACTCGGATTTTATCTTCTGGCCTCAATTATTTGTGGGTTTTGACTACTTGAGGAAAGAATAAGAAAGTAAATTCAATACACTTTGCAAAACATTTTTATAAAGGATGTACATTCATTTCAATCCTGTTTTCTTATCAGATCTTCTTGAAACAAGTGTAATCATTGATCTTAAAACAGTAATACCCTTTTGAAACTCCAGAAGACTGTAGGCAAGCTAGTGAAAACTGCCTGAAGAATATCTGGCTGGCTCCTCCATCTGAACCACATGACTGTTGACAAGTCTTATCTTTTTGACTTACACATATACACACTCACAAGAACAATCACAAGGGTGCACACACTTTCAAAACCATAGGGATACCTAGCCATGGGAATCTGTTTATACATCCTGTAGATCACACACACATGCATGCACAATCTGCTTCCCTATATGGAGATTTGAAAAGTTAGGCTTACTATTATCCCTTAAAAGACGTGTAAATTAAATAAGTTAGATAACAAAATAAAACAAGAAAGAAATGTACTTGACATTCTTTGTTCAGCAGCTCAACCAAATTCAGCGTGAGGTGCTGGAGTCTTGTTTGTGCATGATGTGGATGAATCATCATCACTGAGAATTTACCAATTACTTACTGAGAACATGGCATTATTGCAAATTAGTTTTCTTCAGGCTGTGGTTCCTTAAGCGAACCTTTAAAAGTATCACAAACAAACAAAAATAAACAAAATAATATTTACTCAAAAAATTCTACTTAATCTAAAAAAGTTGATCTCATGGCAGTAGCAAGTAGAATGGTGGTTACCAGAGGCTGGGAAAGGGGCAATGAAGAGAGGTTGGTTAATGGTAGGAAAAATACAGTTAGACAGAATAAATAATTTCGGCTGCTTGATAGCACAGTAAGCTGCCTATAGATATCAATAATGTATTATATATTTCAAAATAGCTGAAACAGAAGATGGGGAACGTTCTCAACACAAGGAAATGATAAATGTTTGAGGTGATGGATATTCTAATTACCCTGATTTGAACACTACACATTGTGTACATTGTATGCATTTTTCAAAACATCACATCTAACTCATAAATATATATGATCATCATTATGCATCAATAAGAAATGTTTTGCCAGAAGAATTTCAATTTAGAATCGTAATGCCTTGCCTTTTAAAGAAAATCTCAAAAATTTAAAATCAATTTATAAGTCTTCTGTTCTCATTGGTACAAATAAAGTAACAGTTTTGAAAACATGTTTCTACTATACCACAACTCTATGAATAAAATTTATACAGAGATATATATTTACAATAAATTTGTCATTATCTTTAGGTCAGAAGCTTCTGGCTTCATATTGCCAACTTTGGAGCAACTATTAGTCTTATTTCTTCTGACAGATAATTAGCTCATGTTGAATGCTAGAAAATAGTGTATTGTCAGCATAGTCAAAGACATTTTATAGATTGTGAAGATGGATTACGATTTGCCATTACATATTTACATTAATTAGATCTACAATTTTTTTCTTAGTGTGAAGTTAGTCATATATGAGGAGGCAGAGTATGTTAATTGGCAGAGTCCCTGTCTTTCCAAAATGGAATAGCTGGAACTTAAAAGCAGAGAGAAAAACAACTGCCTTGTTGAATATTCTAATTTGGTAGGTTTTTGTTTATTTGCTTGCTTACATTTTTCTTAGAGACAGGGTCTTGTTCTGGCACTCTGGCTGGAGTGTAGTGGTACCATCCTAGCTCTCTGCAGCCTTGGAGTCCTAAGCTCAAGTGATTCTCCTGCCCCAGCTTCCTGAATAGCTAGGACTACAAGCACATGCCACCATAGTTGGCTAATATTTTATTTTTATTTTTTGTAGAGATACATCTAATTATCTTGCCCAGGCTGGTCTCAAATTCCTGGGCTCAAGTGATCCCCCTGTCTCTGCCTCCCAAAGTGCTGGGAGTACATGCATGTTTTATTTTACATAGAAGATAATAGATTTTTCCATGTTTAATAAATTAAATTAAAACAAGATCACTTTTCTTATGTTAGGCTAACTTATACAACATATCCTCAAACATATTTTTTGTCAATATATAAATGTACAAATAAATACCATGTTGATATACATTTAATATGGTGTGTACATACAATTAATATATGTTGATATACATATTAATATAATTAAGGTTTATAGGATAGGAAAACCCTTACTTTGACATATCAGAAGAAGCTCTTTAACCTTTCCTTACTAGTCTTCAAGAAAAAGATAGCTACTCATTTTGTTTGCAGCAGAGTTGTTTCATGCTTATAAACATATGGGATATTACAACTATGATTGCCTAATTTTCTAGAAAACTGAAGCCTAAAGTGTCCACCTTATCTACTCCCAAGTTCATAGTATCTACCTCTCCTTAGCTAAGCAGTGCGTTGGAAAGCAGTGGAAGGAAAAAATGATGCCAGGCTTTCTCCCTGTGGCCTGGATGAAAGCCTAGGGCCCACTATTGAGAAGCTTCAGAGCCCAGACCAAAAATGTGTACATACTGGGAGCAGGTACACCTACATGAATTTAGAAACTTAAGTTGAAGCCCAATTGTCTTAGTCTGTTCTCACACTGCTATAAAGAACTACCGAGACTGCACCATTTATAAAGAAAAGATAATTGGCTCACTTTTCTGCAGGTTTACAGGAAGCATGGGTGGGTAGGCCTCAGGAAATCTTCAATCACGGCGGAAGGTGAAGGGGAAGCAGGCATGTCTCACGTGACTGCAGCAGGAGGAAGAAAGTGAGAGCGAGGTGGGAGGGGCCACACACTTTTAAACAACTAGATCTCCTAAAACTCACTATCCTGAGAACAGCAGGGGAAAAATTTTCCCCATGATTTAATCATCTCCCACCAAGCCTTACCTCCAACATTGGGAATTATAATTCAACATGAGATTTCGATGGGGACACAGAGCCAAACCATATCACCAAAGTTGGTTGCACCCAAGTGTGAAGGCTTTGTGGAACACACACACCCACACCCACACCCACACACACACACACACACACACACACACACAGGTAGAGAAGGAGAGAGAGAAAGCCACTATTAATCTGTAATGATCCAGAGGAATTCTAGGTATAAGAGTGTTTGGATTGCGCCAAAGATAACAAATTTTTCATTCACAACCTTATGTGCCAGGGCTGCTGTGACTGCTAACACGTGCCACACAGTTTCATGGGAAGAAACAATGCCTCTTTGCCAGAGCCCAGTTATCAAATTAGTATTATAATATTGTCAGCCATCCCACAAATCTTACAACATCCAGCTGAAATCGAGATCGCATTTTTTTCTCCTATACTGTAAGTAAAACTGTGTAATTACATATGGTTCTATGAATTATCTTTTACTATCAACTTCTATAATCTCCAAACCTCAAGTTAAATAATTCAAGATTATAAGCTCAAGTAACATAATATATAAAAATTAATGTATTACTAATTTTAAAGTATTCCTGACAGAGAGGCTGATGTAAACGAGCTACTTTTACCATGCCTTTTTGCCAACTGTACTGTCTGAAGATGCTGGCCAAAGTTTGAAAGCTCTTTTAATGCAGAACTCCCTCAGATGTTCTTTTATGATAAAGAATAAAGGAGAAAGCAGAAAAGCTTTGTATCTGTGGTAATGAAGGAAGGTCAGAAACCATAACATATAGATTTTTGGAAAAGAGTCAGAACTTTTTAGAGAGAAAAGATAAAGATTATTAGCAACACTGACCTTGCAATTCACTGTAATCATTCCTAGGCTAAACTGAAGCCTTTGTGGAACAAATAACACGTTGACCCCCAAAATAATCTCATTATGACTATGAACAATACGAAAGTACTGAGGCAGAAATGACAATGGGTTTTTAAATTACAGCAGCAACATCAGACTCACATGAACTCTAAGCAGAACCTCCTCCATGTTTTACTGCTTTTGATCATGGGGGATTATAAAAACTATACTTTTCTTGTTTGCGTTTTCACTATACTGATCATATATTATCATCGTTTGAGAGTGACAGGAATGCTTTTATTATTATGATGCAGCAAGAGGAACAAACTGAGACTATCTAGGAAGTAAGACTAATAATCATCCTAGGAATACACTCATGATGAAGAAGCAATTTTATGACAGCATATGTATCCTCTGGAATTTGAACAATAGTTTCTAATTTGTTAACACAATCTAACAATAAATGAATTCAATTGGCAAATTTGGTTAACATAGAGATTTGTTGCCAGGAAAAAAAACGTGATTTAGTTTCACCCAAGTTTCAGCCACAATGTTTTAAAAGTTGTGTTAATGAACAGTGATAAAATGGTCTAAGGAGTATCAAAAATGGAGTCTCCTGTATGAATTGCAAGCATAATAAAACATGTTGGTGTAAATATAGGTCTATCAAAGGAATGCTCCTATGGTTTGGTTTATGTTTTTAAAGACCTGCAGAACACTGTGGGAATTCCAATAAAATACGTGTATGGATCCACACACAGAAATTCCAGTATGTTTCTGTTTTGTAGAAGGATATTTAACACTTAGTCTAGAGAATTCAGTAGTCATAATTAATACTATTGAGAAATCATTTAGGAAAAAAGAAACCTCTGTTAAAAATAATATTAAAATACACATAAACACGAAAGATTAGGCCCAATTTAGTTATTCCACCAGTTACCACCTTAATTTTTAAGGCTGCTTTTATGTGAAACTGGTATTTCACTAAAATATTCTGAAGTTAGTTTATGCTGTCTAAGGGACAACTAGTAAATACATACACCTACTTTGAGTTTTAATTGAATAAATTATTTAAAACACCTAAACCTGTTGTATCTAGTGGTACAATCTGACTCTGTTTAGATATTCCAAGTCTAAAATTGATCTATAGGTTTCAGGTATCAATGAAGAGAATACTGAAACAACCAGTGGAGCTAGCTGGATGGATCTAGTCCCGTGAAACTGGGTGAATGGATATGTCTCTTTGAGCGTCAGTTTTCTAACCTATAAGAAGGAAATAACTGGATTAGATTGTCCTTTAGGTCCTTTCCAGCTCTGACATTGTATACTTTCTGTCCCAGTGATTCAAACTACCAAAACTGTTTTACTGTCATCTGACCTTTAGTCTCTAGAAAATGATCCTCTTACCTTGTAAGTATTTATGAGTCATAAAATGGCTCTCAAGGAAATGCTTCAAAATTTAACCAAATTTAAATAAGTACTAGAAAAAAAAGGGTTTTTTTTTTTTTTGGTTTAGATTTCCAACCTGTAGTGATGGTATCTTTCTAATAATTTCTGTCCAAATACCGTCATGTTGGCAATCAGCTGCTCTGAGTGGCGTTCTCTAAGTACTGAATTTAAGTATGTTGCATTTTTACATTTCACTTTTACATGAGAAAATAATCAAATGTGGTTCATAAGGATTCACTTTCTGGAGAAATTTGGTGGAAATTTCTATTTTCTTTTTCTTTTCAAAAGCAGTTCTGCCAGCTACAAGTGAGGTTCCATATGTTGTGTGGTATATAAAGAGAAACTGCTCCTGATTTTTTCACACCTGAAATACTCTATTGCAGATGTTCCAAAGAATGTGTACCTCAAAAGGAGCTGTAAAATAGATTATGAAGTTATTCTGGCATAATTTACTGAAGAAAAAATGGATAGTATTTACTAACATTTTCTCACACCATTACATAAAAGAAGGCAGCTAGTAACTTTGCTAGTTACAAGAGTGCCATTTAAAACAACTGGGGGAACAGAAAGGCTTGTTGGCCCTTACTAAAAATGGCTTTCACACTGAATAGTTACACCTGGCTCTGTGCTTTCTGAGACCTTGATTTTTCTCTGTTACATTTTAAATTGCAGTAGTCGTTTACAGTTCATAATATACAATCACTTACAATTATAAATACCTGTAATCTTAGTTTTGCAAGTTGGGTTTCTTGCAAGCATTCTGTCTCCATAGTAATTCTTACATGCTTGTATTATCCACCATGCTGTAGAGAATGAGAGCCATGGCCAAATGCAATGGCTCATGCCTATAATACTAGCACTTTGGGAGGCCGAGGCAGGCAGATCACAAAGTCAGGAGTTTGAGACCAGCCAGGCAAATATAGTGAAACCCCATCTCTACTAAAAATACAAAAAAAAAAAAAATTATTAGCTAGGCATGGTGATGTGCTCCTGTAATTCCAGGTACTTTGGAGGCTGAGGCAAGAGAATCACGTGAACCAGGGAGGCAGAGGTTTCCGTAAGTGGAGATCGTGCCATTGCACTCCAGCATGGGCAAGAGTACAAGACTCTATCCGCCCCCCCCAACAAAAAAGAATGAGAGCCATGTACACAATCTATGAATACAGGTCATGACAGATGCTGTCCATAGCAGGACTGCTTGCAGGTACAAGTTCATATGCACAAAACATTTATTAGATCAGATTCTATCACTTCAGAATTTTATTCATCTCTAAGCCTCTGAATCAGAAAATTCCCCCAAGGATAGATACCATCCTATTGTGAACATAAATTTGTATATATCTCTCCTTCTTAACTAAGCAGTCCCTTCTTTGAATTATAATAACTCTATCCAATAACAAGTCTGTGTATAATTAGTTTAAACTGTGAACATAGTGATGCAGTGGCGTCTGCAATCTAAATCACTCCATAGAATGCTGTGTCAACTGTTCTCCCAACAATAAACAATGAAGGTCATTTCTAAATATGCCAAATGGAGTTAGCCTCCATGAATGTTGTATTGCATATTTTCAAAGTATCTTATTTTAATATCCAGAGAACGCCACATAAAACCTTGAAAGTACTTATCCATGCCTAAAGAAAGACAATAAATATCCATGTTTTCCAAACTGAAATTTAATCATTCAGTCACACTGGTGATTAAGAACTATAGAATAATCTGGGAGATGTCTTAGAGACTTAGGCCATTCTGGTGTTTAACTTGAATTTAACATGAAAGTTATATTCTATCACATGAAGAAAACACAGCTCTGTGCATAAGACTATTACAAAGCAATGCTGACACCTACAGAGAATGTATGCAAATATCCAAGTTTAATTGGTATATGCTTTATTGACTGGTGTTAATACTTTAAATTATAACTACCTCAATATATAAAAACAAGACAAATTAAGTTTGATGTGGCACATTTATAATGACATTTAATTTTTAATGGAAATGCTTATTTTGTCATCCTTTCAATAAACTTCCCATTGTAACATTATTATTTCACTGTCAGTATTTTAATATTCAAGGGTGAGGTCTACCTGAACAGCTCCATTGCTGTGAACCCATCTGCTGATGCAAACTGATGATATATGTAAAATAGAGAATGAGACATAAATACGTTTTTCCCTTTCTGTACAACTGCAGTGAAAGGAAGAATATTTAATAAAAATGTGTTGGAAAAATTGATGTCCCAGTTTTTTAAATTAGGAAAAACACAGAGAATGCAGAAAGTAAAGTGCACATAATATCTGAACTTTAGCAATGAGCAGATAATGAAGTAAAATGAAATCACAAAGTAAAGAGCAATTAAATTGACATCACAAATGAAAATTTTTGTGTGTCACAAATAGGTTACACAAATTAAAAAGAAAATAACAAACCTGGGGAAAATACTTGCAGTGATTATGTAAAAAGTACAAATCCTTAAGGAAAATCCAAAAAATCCCATTGAAAACTAGGCAAGGATTATAAAAAAGGTCATTTCCAGGAGAATTAATACAAATGTTCAATAAATAAAAGGAAACATTGTTCAACATTACTGTTCTTCCCAATATGCCATTTCTATACCAGAAAACCTGTATCATTAGATTTAGCAAACATTCACTCTATTGTTATAGCCCATCATTATTTGTTTTCACGGGCTCTAACTCCTCCTTTTTTTATAATCTCAAATCCTCCTGTTTTAAATCACAAGGTATAAAAATATCTTGTCCTATGTGGTGCCTTTTTCCAGCCCCCACACACATATTTTTTTCTTTTACAAAAATTTCTTGTTTCCTATTACTACCTTTTTATTTAGATTTATCTCATACCAGCCTATAGTTTGCTCATATGTTAAATGTTTTACTTTCTTTCCTAATTGCAAGTCATTTTTAGCAAAATTGGGGACATTTACATGTTCCTGTCTTTAAAAAATCTGTCATGCTCAAAATGAAACAATAACAAAGCAATACCAAAAGCAAGGGTACTGACAGTTTGATTAATGCAAATAAAGACATTCACATATACAAATTCAGTTTTTTATGCTACTGCAGATGAAAAACCTGTTCCATTCACATGCCCCTGAGGCTTCTACAAAAGCTGGTTATATTTTGGCTACAAAGAAAATTTGAATGTATTTCAAACAGAAAAAAATGTGTCAGATTACCTTATTTGATTATAACACACACACACACACACACACACACACAAATATGAAATAATAAATTGCGAAACAAAGAAAATTTCAAATGCAGTACTTGGAAGTGAAAAAAATAAATTCTTCTGGAAGATTAAAAAAGAAATATTCTAAATAATTTTAGGTAAACATAATAAAATTACAATAAAACTAGATAGTATCAAAGATCATTACAATGAGAAAATTAAGTTTTAAACCTCATGAAATATTGCTTGAACTCCTTTCTAAAAAATACTTCATGTGGAGGATATAGTGGCTCATCACACTCAGTATCTATCAGCTTCCAATTAGAGGGATTTTTCTGAATGACAGAAACTAGAAAGCTAAAATCTACTTTCCCATGACTTTCTTGCACCTAAATTTTTAGGTGTGAAATTGATTTGGCTAAGAGATGTGATCTTATGAGTTCCAGAACAACACTGTCCATTTGAAATATAGTATGAGCCATCTCTACAATTTTAAATCTTCTAGTGGTCACATTACAAAAGGTAAAGAAAAAAAGACTAAATTAATCTTAAGAATGCATTTTATTTTACCCAATATATTTAATATTGAATACATGTCAACATATTTTCCTTTTATTATGGCATCAAGATACAAAATTGGAATATTTTACTTTCTTTCTTTATCCCCATCATGTCTTTGAAATCTTATGTGAATTTTAAACTTAGAGCATGTCTCCATTTGGATTAGTCCTATTTCCAGTGCTCAGCAGCCACACGTGGTTGGTGGCTGCTGTGCTGGGCAGCAGAGGTCTAGAAGATGAAAGTCAAGGAGGCATTTTCCTGGTGCTGAGGCAGTTTCTCAGGGTAGAAACTATTTCTGCAGCAACACTCTAGAGTTTCGTCAGAGGAAGATGTGATGATAATAAAAGCTTCCTGATTTTCTGCATCAAAGCTAAAGAAGTTTGTTCTTGAAGTCAACCTTTCCAACAATAGCTTAATTCTTCCTTCTCTGATTCTATCCAAGGTGGTGCCTCCCTTGGCAGGGCAGGTTTGTGATCTTATTCTGGGGTCATTCCTGAATCAGAATCAAGCCTGTTTCTCCAGGCCTTCCAAGATCTTTCTATGCATACAATTCCATCACATTTCTTTCTGCTTAAAATAGAACAGTTTTTGCTTCCTGCAACTGAACTCCAAATGTATACTACATCATCATAAATCTGCTCATTTCTGAAGAAATAGAAATAAATGAACTGAGGACTTAAGATGTTAAAAAACTTCTATAAAATGAACACAAAATTAGAAATAATTGACAAAGAAATACATAAATTAACTAGAAAAAGAACTTTTTTTGACTAGTTTAATAAAGCAAAATAGGAAATCTACAAGATTGGGAATGAAAAAGGCACGAGATGTACAAAAACAGAAAAATGGTAACGAAACACTGTATGTACACATGAGTGTTTACAAATTTGAAAACTCTGATAAAACAAATCAAATGTGGTCCATAATTTTTTAGGAAAAATAAAATTTTCAAATTTGATTCGAGACATAAGGAAAATCTGAATATCTATGAAAATATCAAGCATCTCAGATGACAAAGCATCATCTTTCTACAAAAGAATTTCCTCTGGTGTAAAAATCACTCTCCTTAATCCCTGTACCAAATGGAAAAATCTGAAAGAATTAAAAAATAGTCAGTTGAGAGACTTTAAATTGTTTAGATTTCACATTGCTAGCCTTGATACTGAACACTCAGAAATATTTATCAAAGGTAGCAGACAAAACCATAATTTTAAATGACAAAAAGTAGACCCAAACCATAAAAAAAAGGCTGAACAGTTTATTTTTCTTGTAACAATTTAATACTTTTGAGCAAACACTGTTCGACAGGATTAATAGAAGCAAAATCTTTTCTCCAACTTATTGGCATTGTCAAGTTGAGTGCACCTTTCAGTTTAGCTAATCAACAAAGTACATGATAAAGTTACTGAAGAAGAAAGATTGGATATCTAGCATGTGATTTATGTAGTATAAAGTTTAATAACTATTCTTTAATTATGAAGGAAGTAATATAGAGATTGTATTCTATCTAGTGTTGTGTTCATAAAAGAATGAATTAAAACAGACGTAGAACACATCAAACTTTGTTCAAAAAATGTACTTTGCCTTTTACTCTTCATTTTGTGGTGATGAAGCCATTTTAGAGTTCTATGGCAATCAAATAATCAGCTACTAGGTGACTATTTCTGCTATAAAAGTGTATTTTCCTTTAGGTCAGAAACCATACCCTTTTTATTTTATTCCTTGGAGTGCATAACAAAGGGCTTAGAGTGCATGTCAAAGTGACTTGATTTGGAAATAAACTTTCCAAATTTGGAATTTACTTTATGGGTCAGGTTCTTCATAGAGCAGTAAAATAACTACAGGAACAAATTATGCCACATAATCTTTGAATAGCATTAAGACTGTTATCAATTTCTCTCTGCATAATCAGAGAGCTTCCGAGTGACCAAGTTTGTTTCAGGCATAAGATGACTTAATACACATGAGAAATAGAGAATATAATGCCATTGCTCAGTTGTCTCTCATTAATTATATAAAAGAAAATATGTTTATCCATCTCCTTTAGTATGTGGAGACATACCTAAGTAATGTTGCTCCCTATGGTAGGCTGCATTGAGCCTCAAGTAGTTTTGAATATTCAAATACAGTACAATGTAAAGAACTTGTGATGAATGAAGACTCAGTCATCTAGTTCAGATCCTGACTCATTCACTTAAAGGAAAAAATGGAGCCTAAAACCAATGAACATGAAAATAGCCAAGATTTTTATTGGTTACAGATCTACAAGGTATTAACAGGATTTCAATCATTTTAGAAATGAGGGAGTTAAACAAGATCATTTTAATTGCTATGATTCTGATGATTCATGCTAAAATAATTAAATGATTAAAATAACTAATGTTTTTAAATTTGATGTAACTTTTGATTATATGACCCCTCATTACATACATTGTGTTTAGTTGAATTATAGTGGGTGATTAATTGAAATTACTTTGCATAATTACTAATAACCAAATTGGAAACTAGCTCAGTATTGCCAAATATAATAAAGAAAACAAATGCAAATCTCTACTGTTTCTTGCAATATTCTTACTTAGTTTAAAAACCAGTTTTAAAAAATAAAGAATAGTTCTAGAACTATTTAGACTAAATTTCTTACCAAAAAAATAAAATAAAATAAAGAAAAGAAAATAAGGGAGAGAGGGAGAAAAGGAAAAAGGGAGGAAGGCAGGAAAGAAGAAAGACAATCAAATAATGCAAGTCATGATACTACCAAATTTAATCAATGAATTTTGCACTCTGTTGATTGACTAAATGATAAAGTATTTCATCATTATATTGGTAGAGTTTATCATATAAAATCTTTAGGACATAATGAGATCCCCACGCTCAAATCTCCCATACTGAAATCTAAGAAAAATTACATTTCCAGTAATAACTACATACCTACATATATATACATATCTATTTTTACTTACTTATATAATTATAGCACAACATTATAAATATATTGTGTTATACATGTATTTGAGTATAAAATATTGCTACTGTGTTTAAATATCTATAGACATATTTCCCAAAAAGTGATCACTGGAACAGAAATTTTTTGAGATTCTCAAAATGTTTGAGATTCAATTAAATAGATTTAATATAGTAAAATACATTTTAAATATAAAATATATATCTTGTACATATTAAATATATAATATGTATCTTCTGCATATTAAACATATATATTTTACAAATTTCCAGGACAAGATTTATTTGATTAAGAAACCTTACCTTTTTTCTGGAAGAATCTTTGAACTCATGTTTTTGTAACAGTGTTAAATATGATATCACTAAAGAATAGATATGAAATGTTCCAGTTTTTCTAAGTAAAGATAACATTTATAATTTCCATAGCAACTGTGGTTTGGAAACATTGAAAAACTATTTATAAGTGTTTAAGCGTAAAATCCATTTTAAATGAGATTATTCATGCCAAATATCCTGATGCACACAATGCATTAATATGTTCACGGTTATTTACAACAAAAGAGTGAAAATGCAGAAAGTTGAAAGTATAGGTAAATTTGGGGTAAAATACATGATTAGTATCTAAGGTATATTTTCCACATGTATCTTACAGATTAAGTGAAGCTAAAATAAGGCTGAAGAGGATGAACAGAAATTACAGAGCATCAAAGAAAGCAGAAAGGTACTGGCTGCTGCTTCTTCCATTCCCTCTCATTGTCCTTAGTCTCCATTTAGGTCCAACTCATGTAGCACCTGCTATATAAATCCTTCCCTCATTCCTAAAGTGAAAAGGATCATTTTTCATAGAACATATAGAATTTTTTCTTTGTTCCTCATGTACGGTATTTATCACATTCTGTCAAGTTCTATTTGTCATCCATCCATTAGACTGTACAATCAGTTTGGGTGGCGGTCATGTGTCATTCATCTTTCTGTGCCTATATTTTATTGTTAATAAATATACATTGCCTTTAAGCAACTAGGCATCTTTATAAAAGTTATAGCTATTATAAGGAAACTTTTCAGAATGAGTAGTATACCAGGTACTATATGCAATACGTGCTTTGGGAGTTAAAGTCAGGACGGTCTCATTTACACCTTATGTACTTATTTTGTAATTAAATGCTCTTGTTTTGTATCTCATTTTCAGCGAATACTACTATGCTTTTAGGATTAATCAAAACATAGTATAATTGAAACAGGCTAAAATTTGAGCATGTAATTTGTAGAAATGTTTACTGAAAAGCATATGTGAGATAACAGTCTATTTTTACTTATTTGTAATATATAGTTGAGACACATTTTTTTTTTACCCTTGAGAGTCACTTCGTATATTCATTGGACTTTTCACCCTTTTTTCTTTTCTTTTTACTAACTTTAGAGTAGTAATTGAAGGTACTGAAATAGTAATTGAAGGACTGGAATAAAATTTCCAGAGATTTTAAGGAAAAAATTTAAAGGTATTTAAAAGAATAGCTTCATCCTCTCAAACCCAAATGGATGCTGTGCCCTGGAAAAAGAAAAAGTATTCTATGAGCGTAGCTTTTCTTTCTCTGCAGCTCCTATAGGGACTCAGACTGGGCAAGGAAATTTATGTTGGCTGACAACTTCTGGTTCTCACTAGAGGTCGCAGGATGTCAAAAAACTGACCAACCAACAAGGACACAGCTGCCAACCTTAGTCTACATAAAGCATGCTTTTTATGCATCTGGGTAATGCCTCGACAGTGTGCCAATTAGAACACCATATTTTAAAACACATTAGGGCCAATTAGTGTCTGACTCCTGAACGGTTTCTTTGAAATTCAGAGTTTCAGTGCTATGTAGCCTTTGAAGGCCTGGTAGAAAAACAGGATCTGAAGGATTGTAATAACATTCTCCAGAGCAAATGCCCCAATCTAGTTAAGGTTATCTGATGACTTAATTAATATCATGTTCTCTTTCTTTTCAGGGAGTGTTAGAGACATTTAATTAGCATTACTATCAATGTTATAAGTTCAACACTTGCAAAATCAATATTTCTTTAAGAGTTCTAATCATTTTGATTAAAGAGGAGAAAATATTGTCCTGTCCTTAACATGTCTAGGTTCCACATGCAAATATTAGTATTCCTTTTGTCATCTTAATTTTCAAGATTCGTTTTATGCAGTACTTTCAATACTGAAACTTTAATGTGGAGCTCGTACTTTTAGTTTTTTGATCATCATATTAATTAGAACATTATTAAAACAAAATGTTGTTTAAAACACATACAAAAATCACCACACAATTGTGATATAGAAGTATAAAGTATAAATATAGAAGTAAAAATGATAAATTATAAAAGTACGAAGTACTTTTAAACAGAAAAATCACTTTGAAAACTTACCCTGAGTGACGTAGTTAAATAATTAATCTTATAAAAATGTATATTGTAAAAATTTAGGAAAAACGACTTTTTACCCTTGATAGAAATTCAAAAACCATAGGGAATGTTATAGTTGCAAAAAATAACCATTTCTTTAGCCTATAGTGCTTGGCATTTGAAAGAAGAAGCAACTAATTTTGCAATAAAATAAATTCTATTTCACTAAATTAAAATTTATCATCACATTATTCACTTTGATATTTATTATTTGAGGGAAACTATTTATTAGCAATAAGTCAGATACTGAGATCAAAGCATTAAATGTTGATTTAGATAGGAGCAATTTTAATTTAATTTAACTGGGGAAGAGTAGAAGTTGGAAGAGTAGAAGTTATAACTGATCCACAGAGTCATACTTTTATATAGTTAAGATCATTAACAGATATGCTTGCCAATTTTATGAAGGGCTTCTTATTTCATGATAATTTTATTTATTTTTTCTGGGTATGTCTGGTGTAAGGAAGCATTTATTTATGGTATTAGAATAAAAATGGCTAATAAAATGTCCCACTACATATTGAATTAATTGCTTTACTAATTGCTTTCCTGTTTCACTAGTAATTAAGAGAAAACAGCTTCAGGTTCTCTGCATGTGGTCTCATGGTTTTAAAAGAGTAAGCCATAAACTTTGCATTGATTTTAAAGCCAAACACATGACAATTTCCATTTCTCATAGCAATTGCTACTACAGAGGAAAAAAAAAAAAAAACGAAGAACCAGCCAAATTTTACAGGTTTTCTAGAAATGTTTCAATCTTTTATAATTCCTTGAAATTATTAAAGTGTTTTATTTTTAAATGAGAGCTGTAGTAAAAAATAATTATTCTAGCAAAGGATATAATTACTTTTAATGTTGATGTTGGAACCAAAATGAATGAGCAGACTTTTTAATATTCTTCTAAAGAGCAGCGCGTGAGAGAAAAAAAGATAGCAAAGCTCTGCTTTTATGTGACAAGCAGAATGCTTAATAGTGAGGTGTGAGATATGAGGCTCAGACTCACAGATGAACTGTGACCTCAACTCACAAGTGGTGGTGTTTTTAGAGGAGTGGTAATAATTTAGAAAACACCGGTATAACCTTCTGTTGAATACACACGCACTAAAACAGAAAACTGAGGAAGTTATCCAGATATGTCAGCACTTTCTTGCTAGGAAAAATTAAAACACCACACCCATTTTCATCTGAAATAGCTAGATAATTGAGGATCAAAACCTTGTCTGAGTAATTAGCTCTTGATAACCCCGTCTCCTGTGTACCCTGGCATAAGCACTGTGGATGTGCTAGTGATCTACTGACCTGTGAGACAGTGGGAATCCACTGTTAAGGTGGTTGACATCACCGGCCCAACTGTGCTGCTCCTCTCTGTTTTCAAGATCTCTTTCTCTCTCTCCTCTTCTTTTTTTTTTTTTTCTTTTTTGGTTGTCAGACCCAGAGTAAATATGAATGAATGATTTCCCCAGGAGGTGAGGAAGAAGAAAACCATGAAGGAAATTGTTCCTTCTGAGTTGTAGCCACCTTCAGTGTCTCGGGCTTTTAGAGTTGGTGTCCTGAGCCTAGAGCAAACCATCTTCACCTATTTTAGGAACCATTAGTTAATGTTGTTAAAGTGCTTTGGAGATGAAAAGCAATACATATATAAATAAACACACTTCTGATGTTTCATATTGATTGGAGGCTGGTTTTATAGTGCAAAACTATTGCTTTAGTGGTTGGAAAAGCCACTCAAAGTGAGTTATAATGCTGGAAGATGAAGGCCAAGGTCATTAATTATTGCCACCTGAAAGCCCAGTGCAGCTTACAAAATAAATTTGGCTGGGTCCCGGAACTAAGCACAGAGCATAATGGGGAGTTCAGAAATACAGAAAAACTAGTGTTCAAGTGCAGCTGCCTATTATGAATAGAGTTAAACAAGTTATAAAATAACTTGGTGATTTTACAATGCATCATAAATAATGAAATCACACAAGTTTTAAATTTATGCCAACCGATTATCCAACAATGTAACCAAGACGTCAGTAAACAATATCAGCCTTTTCAGTTTAACTCATTTCAGCACACTGTGTTTTTATTTACTGTTTATTAAGGGATATTTATTCTCATAGATCCAGAACAAAATTTATTTTATCAACTTACTTTCACAAGGTTTATTTTGTAAAGGTAAATTAATAAAGTTAGCAACATGGCATTACTGCTATCTGGACATTTAGTTATTTATGGGTGGAAATGGAAAGGAGAGATGAAATCCTGAAGTGAATGAGTCCTGTTAGGAATTTAAACCTTCTACTTTCTTTTCTGCTTTCTTCACAATCCTTTTTACTTGCCAAAGAAAAAATCTTGCTTTTCTCAACTGTTTCATGAATAGTTATTAGAAGTTTCATAAATATTGTTACGCGTTTCCTTTCAGATTGGATTGCTGGTGCTCTGGAATTCTTTATTAGTGGGCAGAAGAGGAGGAGAGGGCTTCATGCTATTGGGTCCCGTCACCAGCCAGGATGTAGGCAAAGTGATTTACATACTTAATGTGTTTGCATTGCAAAATAACCGTATGAGGTAACCATTTTATTTTAAAGGTGAGAAAAGTTCAGCTAAGAAAGGATAAGTGTTCAAAGACATCTAAAAAGCAGAGCAAAGGGACTTAAACAAGTTTTCTGACCCTAGAACCTGCTTTTATACTGAATGTATAGATTTTTAAAATTAATTTTCACTACCATTCTAGTATTCAGTGTTTCCAGTGATGGAATATTTTGGAATTGTTACTTAGATTACAAAATTGAGTTAATTTTATTTTTGTCTATAAAAAATTGTTTTGCATCTCGTATGTACAAATTGTTTCGTAGGATTCATTTATGGAAAAGATGTGGCTGGATGGACAACTTAAATGCAAGGCAGAGTAGAGGGACTTCTTTGTAGAATATCACTCAGGGAGTGAGGATGGATACAATGCAGCCAGGCTGGAAGGAAGAATGGGCTTTAGCTGGGGATGGAGGCCCTTGGCTTCTGTCAGGCATGTAGCTCTCTACAGCCCAGCACCTGTCAGCAGGATTAGCAGAACTGCAGGCTCCCAAAGAGCCACCAGCCAAAGAAGCCAGTGGAGGGTCAGGGGTTATAAGGTGACTGTAATATGTCCGTGAATCACTCACTCATTTCAACTCCCATTCCCCATCTTTAAAATTGCTTAAGACCGTAAAAACTTTGGCAAGTGATTATCCTGTATACAGTAGTGTGCCTTAGGGAGCTGGGTATTGTTTTCTTCCAAGAAGCTGATAATACTCCATTATTTCAGTTTTTAAATTATTCTCATTGCATTGGAAGTATATAATACAATCCATCAAAAGATTTTGAAGTCTATTTTTTAATCACCTATGAAATAAGTAAAATAAGATACAAATTTCATTTTATAGGGAAATTGCTTAGGAAATCTTGGGAGATGGACTTTATGCTCATAATATACAAATATGAAAACAGTAATATATTAGCTAAGTAAAGGGGACAGAAAACGGCCAGATGAGAGGAATTCTAATGTGGGTCACTATGTTATAGGGGAACTTATAAACAATACCAGTAATGTTTATTTCAGTTTGAGAGGTTTTGTATTATTAGTGGACTTTTTCAAATAAAATTATCCAAGTTTTGTTTAATCTGTAACCAGATTTGTGTGCTTGTGTGTCTGTGTGTGCATGCTGAATTTCTTACCTGCCAGTGGAAAAACTATGTATAGGTTTTCCCGATCACTAAAAAAAATACCAATTAATAATAATAACCAAATTTTTTTGAATGTTGCTAGCTTACATCTGTTAGGTAGTATATTATATGCACAATTTTACCTAATTCTCAGTTTAACCCTATTAGGTATTTCATTTATGTTTCAAAAACCAGAAGAATGTAACTAGGGGAGTAACTTTCTCAAGACGACAAGATAGCTACTGAACGGGAAAGTAACTATTAAGTCTATGTTTTTTTGTGGCTGAATTCCAGCTCTTAGCTCTTAACTGATTTGTTCATCACCTCTCTCCAGCATAACTTTGAATGAGTTATTCTGCTTTAGGTCAAGTGAAGAAAGAGAAGCCTCTTTTCAAATTATGTAGCTAGAGGGACTGGAAATAATTTGACTCATTTAAAATGATAATAATAGCAAACAGTTACCAAAAATTTTTATGTACTAGGAACTAGTATATGTTTTTTATGTGAGGAACTATAAAACATATCACATATGTTTTATATTAATGAAATTAATTAATATAAATTAAATTATTTATAATTAATTAAATTATTCTCTGTAATAACTCTATGAAATATCCCTATCCCTAAAATTATGTCCATATTATGAATGAGAAAACTGAGGACACTTGAGGTTACAAAAGTGGGTACAAAATTACCAAGCTAGAAAGTAGAGACCTGGAAATTGCAGTGCAGGTCTATTTCCAAGCTCCATACTCTTGTGCCTCCTTAGCTAGGTGTTCAAGGGACAACAGTGACATTCAGCAAAGGAGCAGAAGTTATATAATTGAAAGGCTACTAGTGGATTCAAGTCTTTGAGTCCCCTTAGGTTGGAAATGGGAAGACCCCCTTCTTGTTCCATTCCATTGCTCTCATTTCACTTCGGTCAAGCTGTTGCCCAAAGGAAGAATACAATCATTTCTGGATGCCATTAAACAATTATATATGGCTTTCTAATACACAAGTTGGTGGATATTCTGAAGAGTGATATAGTAAGTAATGCCTGAAACAACAAACAAACTCAAAGTGCCAACAATAAATACA
This sequence comes from Cebus imitator, assembly GCF_001604975.1. Classification (NCBI taxonomy): domain Eukaryota; kingdom Metazoa; phylum Chordata; class Mammalia; order Primates; family Cebidae; genus Cebus; species Cebus imitator. The sequence continues at coordinate 294,685 of NW_016107355.1, read as the reverse complement.
TGCAGTTTCTCTGTCCAGACATCGCCCTTTTGGGTTGACGGACTGCAAGTGAAAATGAGTGATAAGCAGGTAAGAGAAGGAATCCACTGTGGGACAGGTGTGTCGGAGGAGGCAAATGGCAAGAACCCGCAGGCAGTGTGGTGTAGCGGAGGACAGGAGCTGAACTAGATCAGCGTTTATCAAACATTAGTTAACCTTCCCACGCTACCTTCATTATTGGCTTAATTTCACAAACCAAGTGGCTTGTTTTTTATCTTAAGCATCATTGGAAGAACTATATATGCAAAGGCAAATTCAATAACTATTTTTTTCTGATACATATACACATCTATATGTAGTTTATTACTGCATTACCTAAAATGACTTTATGTACTCTCAGCAGTTTAAGCAACACACTTTGGATCACCGAACTATAGAATTAGGCAATGCCATATAGAATTGAAGGAAAGTTCATAAAATAAAGCCGTATGCATTCAGTAGACAGTCACATCAGAATGGGGTGAAAGTAAGAGTTAAATGGCCTGGAGTAGCTATAAGCATAAAAACGAAGGGCATCTCTGTGCCCCACAGGAAGGGCATGGTAGAGAGAAAGACTGGTACAGTAAACTACTAAAGAATAACCAGAGATTCCCTTTAGGGGCCCCCCCTACTCAAATTAGAATCTGAAATCCATTGCAGAAGGAAGGCTCCTTTTATTTCCTGGGGAGGTGTGTGCCTTTTCTTAACAAACAAAACTTCCTTCCACACCTTTGTGAATGAAGAAAATACAGCTCTGTGCTTACTTTTTTCATTCTTTCTCAGACACTTTTTTGTTATTTAGGAAATAGCAATAAGGGCAGATTTTGAATGCTGTAGGGTCACCCTAATTCTGAAGAGTTGGGAGCATTCTTCAGTAGTGATACACACACACACACACACACATATATATATAGCAATATAAAAATTATAGAATGAAAGATTAAAAAAAGAAAATGTGGAAGTCAAAGTCCATTGAGGCTCTAAGAATCATCTCTTCACTTAAAAGTATTTGACTGAATTCCATATAGGTTCATTCAGAATAACAGTAGCATTAACACAAAGAAGGATTTTTAAATATTTAAATTAATATGAAATTGCTAATACTTGCTGTTTTGAGAAGTCAATCTATATAGATGCTATTTGGTTAACAAGTTAACAGTTTTTAGCTCAGAGGAGGGAGCGAGACCAGAGGGAAGAGGAAAACCCACATTTTGTTTATGTCTGATTTATGATTTTTTTCACAAGGGACAAGAGGGAAATATGTTCTTTCATGTATTTCTTGGTTTTGTAACACAAAATGATCACATCTAGCTTTGCACAAATCTAGATTAGAAAGTATACATGTCTAATTGATATTTTCTACAAGGGAAGGTTATTTTAATTGGTATTTCCAATGTGATATACCAATTGGAATAAAGCTTGCCTTTTGCGGCCATCTTGGGTGGCTTCATTCCCTATCATTGCTGAGAGTGATGGGGTCCTGTTGCAGGTGGCAATGTCAATCAAGAGAGCTTGCCAGCTAGAAGCCAGGGCAACATCAGCACATGTCTTACTGAGGGAATCAATTTCTCCTTTTTGTCTTCCTGAGGAGATTGAATTCACCTACTGTGCGTCTGCAGCTATACTATGACAGAGCAGTCAACTCTCTGCTCATAACCATATTCTTGTGAATTTATGTTTCTTTCATGGACAGGGAAAAATCTATTTTTGGTTTGTAATAATAGAAACTATAGAGACAAAATTAGTTTAAAGAAGAAAATGAATTTTATTATCACAAACCTAGAGTTAGATTTAATATTTAAAAATAAACAGGGATTAAGCCTAGGTATTGTAAGCATTCTCTGCAAGTATATTAGCTATAAAGAAACATTACTATATTTTGACTTCAGGTTCTATTATGTTAATCATTTTAACTCTCTGGGCTACAAATTTATAAAATTATAAAACCAGATAATGAATATCTGTTTAAAAAAAAAGTGTCATTATACATAATGAGGCTGATATCCCTGTACAGTACTTTTTTCCCCAAAACCAATGAAAAAATCATATTTATTCTGCACAGTAAGTGATGTTTAGGCAAACCATAGGTAAAAACTCTTGCAAATTTACACATGATAAAATAGTCTAAGGAGATGTTTGCAGGCCTTTAGATTAACAAGGGATATTTTTAAGGTTTTGGGGTAGGGAATGAGGACACTGTCAGCAGCTGAAGAGCAGGAATCCTCTAGATGACATTTGCATTTTCTGGGCTTTCAGATGTGCTAAGCAGGATACGTTCTTCTTGAGCCCTGCACTAAGGCAACAGTATTATTAATTATGCAAACTTTTTTTTTGGATGGCTAAGAGAATTTGAGAATGACTCAGCAAGAGATTTCAAAATCAAACGACTCTACCTGCTTATTGAACATGTGCTTTAAAAAAATCTACTTCTGCTCTGTATCCTGGGCATACAGAGCTTAAGGTCTATGGAAGGGAGGCTCCATCATTGCAATGGCCTCTGAGAAAGACCCAGTTTTGCAAAGAACATTGGATCGGTTCAGTTCCACCTAGCTTTCCCATACTTTAAGTTGAAAATGGTTGGTACTTCTTCAAGATTGGGTTCTTACTTTTCTCTCATAAACATGAATAAAATCCAGGAAAATCTTCCAAACCAAAGATGTCAAAGGAGTGTGTGTGTGTGTGCGCGCGTGTGTGCGTGTGTGTGTGTGTGGTTTTCCTCTAGATGATAATTTGAATGGGGGAACACTAGTCAAATAAAAATACAATTTTTTTTTTTTAGCAAGTCCTTGCTAAAGTGACAGTTTAGTTGGAAAAGATTTAGTTGGAAAAGGAAACCTCCCAATCACCAGTCCCTTGGAAGCTTGTTGGGGGAGAAGTCATCTCACCTATTTTGGAAACTGCTTGCAGATGTGGGGAAACCTTGGAATTGCTCACAACAGGGGTTTTGCAGAGATTTCCTCTGATTTTTTCCTCCCCAATTTCCCACAACCTGTGTTTGTCTTGAGTCTGCTCGGCTGACATGTGGTTTACCTCGCTGACCCTCCTGCCAGGTTTTACACCCTCTCCTCTGAAGAAGTAAAACAACTGAAGCCGAAGGATACTGAGCAACTCTGCTCATGGGCGCCAGAACTGTCACAGAAAATTTGCTTCCCGAGTATTCCATCCAACTTCCCTTCCTGCGCCCACGTGAGCCATAACGCCAGCCCATCAGCAAGGTCTTAGCGTTTCCTGCTGCTGCAATCTGTAACTCGATTTTGGATTTTTTTTTTCTTTAAATTGCAGTTCTGAGGATCTTAGTTCTTAGCAAAACTTTGCTGGGTAGGAGACTTTTACAGTAGTCTGTTTATTTTCTTACCCAAATCGCGAAGACTCGGACACTTTTCCTTCATTCCTGCGCTGCTCTAAGGTTAAACAGCAGCAAAGGAAAGAAACACACATTCGCTGTTTATTTGGGGGGAGGGGAAATAGGGATTTGCAGCTAAGTTGTCACGATCCTTCGCGCCACCCCCCGTCTGGCACTCTCAGCTGACACGTACATCATCTATTAATTGCTGTTAGCGGGCACAGATGCATAATATATATTCATTTTATCTTTGGTAAAATGTAAATTGAATTGTCAGCGCGCTCCTGTCTGTTTGTTTGTATAAGGCTATCAAAAGAAGTCAAGAGAGGAGGCTGTGGCCCGGATCCTGACCCTGATTGTATGAATAAGTAAGCAGGATGCAACTGATTGGGTTAGATGCTGCGAATATATTTTTTTTTTTTTCAAGTTAGGAAGAGGGTAAAAAGACAGGCTGGCGGGGGGAAGGCAAACAGTGCATCCCCAAATCCTCACACTTTTGCTCTTTTGCAGTCAGTTGCTTTGCTGGCTTCTGCACGCATTTAAGGTCTCGCGGCATAGACATGCCTGCCCCCCACCCCCTTTCTCGGTCTCCCCTTTCAGTTCAGATGTGCTGATGTGCAGACCGGATTCATCTTCCCGGAGCGGCGGCGGCGGCTTTGGGCTCAGGCGGCGGCGGCTCGCGCTCGGCCGCGGAGTACTGGCAGCAGCGGGGACGCGGCGCGGGAGCCCGAGCTCTGGTGGCAGCTGAGCCCGCTGGGCGCCGCTCGCCGAATCGCGGCCGCGGGAAGTTCGGCGGCCAGAAGGACGATCTGGCAGGCTGCGAGCGCCAGCGCCGCAAGAGCCGAGTTTGCCTGCAGCCGCCCTCCCCGCCTGCGAGTGCCGAGCTCCTTACCTGCCCTCCGCCCACCCGCCGGCCCCTGGCCAACTTCTCCCTGCGACTGGGGGTAACAGGCAGTGCTTCCCCCTCTCTACTGTCCCAGAGGCATCCACGTGTCTCTGGACACCTGAGCACCCCGGTCCCTCCAAGGGGCCTCCAGGTGGGGAGAAGAGCGCCGGTGTCCCAAGCCCCGCACCTCAGCGCGGACCGCGGCTGCTTAACCTCCGGGTCCCGTCCCCTCCTTTTCCTCCTGGGGAGGAGGATGGGGTGGGAAACGCTTTACCCGAGGATGCTCGTGTGGCTGGTGGCCTCGGGGATTGTTTTCTACCCGGAGTTATGGGTCTGCGCTGGCCTCGATTATGATTACACTTTTGATGGGAACGAAGAGGATAGAACAGAGACTATAGATTACAAGGACCCGTGTAAAGCCGGTAAGTGGCTATCCAGGTTGGGACGGTGACGTGCCGGGGGCCACTGCTCTGGGTTTCCGATGGGTGGCGGTGGGAGCTCACCTGTTTCCATCCCTCCCGCGTCAGCCCCTCTGCTGCCCCTCCTTCTCTCCCCCTTTTTCCTCCCCTTCGCCACCCCTAAGTGGCAGCCGCTGCAGCCTCAGTTGACTAAGAGTTCTGTGCTAGTGGGATCCACTGCCAAGCTCCCATCTCCCAGTTTGGGAAAAACGCCCTAGAGTTTTTGATCCGCCTCCCTTTGCCCAGCAAAACGAAACAAGTCATACATATAGCTGGCTGTTGTAGGTTTTTAATTCCAACACTCAGAGGGCTTTATGCATCTGGAAGGGACACCACCTTCTCTGTCTCTCTCTTGCCTTTTTTCCCTAGGGCGCGGTTTTCCGGCGCTTGTCCGAGACCGAGTGGGCAGGGTTGCCCAAAAGATACAGGAGGATGGCATTGCTACCTCGGGACATCTTGGCTCCCTCTTTTGTCAGGAATTTCAAGTGTGGGTTCCAGGCTAGAAGGAGATTGTGACAATCTGGGAAGAACTCACTTCTAGATAGGATCTTGACGCATTTGCCCGTTTAAAATAAACTGGGAAAAAAATGTTTTTAAGTTGCTACCCCATTCAAACTTGTGTCTTCCTTCCTGCGAACACTCCAGGGAACAGCAGTTAGACCGGCACTGCTTGAAGCTCAGCTTCTCGCCTGGCAGGGTCCCTGCATGTCCCAGGTCCTTCCCCTCCCTTCTACGCGTCTGATGTCGCTGCCAGCCTCTCCCGCGCAGGGCGGCGCTTCCCTAAGGCCGGAGACACACGTGCCCGGGGCAGCTACCACGTGAGCGCCGCGCCCGGGGACGCTCAGCGCTGGCCGCGGCTCCTGGCCAGGCTCCTGGTTTCTTGCTCTATTGGGTTGTGGCTGAGGTCATCCGCGCTCAGTGTGGACGAACAACTAACTTCGGAAAGGTTACACTGTGGTTGGGGCTAACCTAGTGGAGCGGTTTGTAAGCTGAACGCAAGCTGAACGCTTGTTGGGTCGCGTCGCAAGAGGTGTGGGCGTTAGCGAAGCGTAGAGGAAGGGAGTGGACAAAGTCAAAGATATCTAGGGTTCTCCAGATTCCGTGCGGGGTTGCTCTTCTGTGACTGGGTTTTCTTCCCTTTCATAACTAGATAAACATTATTCACCCTCTCTTGGGCCTGGAGGAAGGAGAGGTGTACACAATGAAGAAAAATGCTGGAAATTCCCTAGTTAATTTTTACCTTTGATGACGCATTGTTTTGACAAAAGGGTACGTGTGTTGCGTTCACATTATCACGTCTTTCTCGGTGTACCCTTGAATGCAACTAGTTACTCAAAACTCAGAGTAGTTTAGCAGGAGCCTATAAGGCTGGAACTCAGAATTCTGATTTAATTCAATTTTGCCGATCAGTGCCCTGCTGTCACTTCTAACAACTGTATCTATTTTCCCTCTGAAAGTTTCTTGGGCCATTCCTGATGGTTTGGACAAAGAGGCGCTGATTGCTGTGGTGGGTGACTAGTGGCTGGGCATTCAGAATCTGCTCTACACAACTCCTTAAATGTACCGTTTGCTAAGAAATTGCTTTTAAATAATGTTGTAACTTGCTGAAAATTGTGCGTTTTCTTGTTTGTGGTAAGGTAGAGATGAAGTACATTCTTTCAAAAGATTGTCTAGGAAAACATCTACTTTGATACCTGTTTTGTGAAAGATTCAAGCAGGTAAGTATGTGCACCATGTGTAATGAAACACACCTCAGACATTAATGTTTAGTTTCCTCAGCAAATAAACACGTAGGGAAGGAAAAAAAGAACTTTAATAGCATTTACTTTTTGTTTCCCCTTTGATGCTGGTTTATTTTTTAATATGTGGTGAAAGTAATGCAACAACAAAACCAACGTTGAACGGATTATTATCCTAATCTTATTTCTTCCCTGTTTTTGAGCAGAAGAGGTATACCAGTGCACACGTGTGTGAGTGTTCACAAGCATGAGTGTGTGTGTGTGTGTGTGTGTGTGTAATGAGAGAGAAATAAGAATGGCCTAAGTGGAAGGCAAAGAAATATGCACAGAATGTGAGATCCCTTTTAAAATTATCTACCCTGCTTTTGAATGTAGGCTTCAATTTACCATCTTGGCTAAAGATGGGCAAAATTTTAGTGCCTCCGTTTTAGCAGTGGGAAAGTCAAATCAAAGTTGCAATCACAGGAAAAAAATGAAATAATACATTGAAATCCCAAGGCGGAATGAAAAAACAAAAGGTCACTGAAATGAGGAAGTTGGGGACTTCCTTAGTCCCCGTGGAGGGCATGGCCCATGAAATAAAGGGCTTTTTCTGAACTTCTCTAACAGGGGTCTTCATATTCCTCAAAGTATGCAGAGGCTTGATATCACAATGGCAATTGTGGCTTTGTGGCTTTAAAGCACTTTTGAGTGCTGGTGTTCACAACAGCCCCATATGTTAGAGTTTTTTAGTCTTCCCATTATATAGATAGGAAAACAGAGGCCCAGTGAGGTCACATGTCTTTGTTAAGATTACCCAGAACTTGATTCCAAGTTTCCTGGCTGTGAAGTCTGGCTGTGAACAATTACACTGCATTCTTAGTTGACCTTTTGGAGGCTTTAATTAAGATGATAACAATAGAAATTAGTCCAGGTTTACCTGGAGTCCAGACTAATAGAGATGCAGTTACTTGCATATCTGATATGGGTGAAGTGAAGACATAGTTTCATGTTTTCCAAACCCAAATCCCTGAAGACAGAGATCATAATTGGTTTTTAATGTTTACTACAGGGATGGGTTACCACTTTAGGAATTTAATATGTTCTTAATACCTTTTCAATATCTGTAGACTGTTAATACTGCCATTTACAAACTTTTTTTCTAAACAAGATCAAATGTGTGTTACCCAATGAGATATGTTTCTCAATTACAACTTTAAAAATTGCATTATCCCCAACACATTTGTGAAATAGAATACAATTTGTTTAGCTATCAGAACTTGGTTTCAAGTTCATGAAATTGTAGGGCAGAAAGGAATCCTTGTGTTAATTTGATAGAATTTTGATTTAGAAAGATTTTATTGGTATAAGTGATAGTAGTTGAGTCAGTGCAGCACAGCTGCAGAGATATTTATATAGCCAAATCCATTAGGACAAAATATAGGTACTTTATTTCTCTATATAAGTAGATATGCACAAAGATACAGGCAATTCTAAGGAATGTCTGGCTGTCTTTCTTCAGTGCAGTATACAATCATCTGAATATGCCATCAGATTTCTCTTACTCTCTAGGTCAGGAGGGTCCCAAGGGACACTGGGAAGCTGATGCTGCAGGAGCTCATTCCAGAGCAGAGGCAGAGGTATCCTGTTTCATTGGCGTACTATAGAAATAAGTGTTAATCTGAGTACTAATATCTGTGAAGAGCCTGGGCAAATTCAGTTTGTAAGTTAATCTTCTGCCAAATGTGTACAGATTACATGGAAAAGCAGATGCCCGATGATCTAACTGGGTATTAACACATACCCTTCCTTCTCCTCTTCTTCCCTTCCTTTCCTTCCTTGTTTTTTTCCTTCCTCCCCTTCTTCCCCTTCTTCCTTCTTTCCTTTTTTTGTGTTTAAGGGAATATTAGGAAAGCTCAGGCAACTGCAAATAGAATATCTAATAGGAGAAATTGAAGAAATTAGTATTTTGAATGAAAGGTAGAGGTGTGTAGAATTGACAGAGTAAAATGTTTATGAAGAACGATATCCTTATGCTCTGTAGACATTTGTGAACTCCTGAAGAAAGACTTTCTACCTAGAAGCTTCTGAATAAATAACTCCTAATTTTGAATAATAATAATAATAATAATAATAATAAACCCAAGCATGATTAGAGGTCAGTGCTTTGCAAGGTTAAATTTGCCTTTAGAGGAGCATCTGCAAGCCTGTCTATAAAGAAATAGACTTTTGACATTTTAGAAAATTCTTTCTGCTTTTCTTTTTTTTTTTTTGTTATTTAGTCTTTATTTCATAGTCATAAACTTAACCCAACTCTGCAATCCAGCTAGGCATGGAAGGGAACAAGGAAAACATGGAACCCAAAGGGAACTGCAGCGAGAGCACAGATTTTAGGATACTGCGAGCAAATGGGGTGGAGGGGCGCTCTCCTGAGCTACAGAAGGAATGGTCTGGTGGTTAAGATAAAACACAAGTCAAACTTATTAAAGTTGTCCACAGTCAGCAATGGTGATCTTCTTGCTGGTCTTGCCATTCCTGGACCCAAAGCGCTCCATGGCCTCCACAATATTCATGCCTTCTTTCACCTTGCCAAAGACCACATGCTTGCCATCCAACGACTCAGTCTTGACAGTGCAGATGAAAAACTGGGAACCGTTTGTGTTGGGTCCAGCATTTGCCATGGACAAGATGCCGGGACCTGTAAGCTTTAGGATGAAGTTCTCATCATCAAATTTCTCCCCGTAGATGGACTTGCCACCAGTGCCATTATGGCGTGTGAAATCACCACCCTGACACATAAACCCTGGAATAATTCTGTGAAAGCAGGAACCCTTATAACCAAATCCTTTCTCTCCAGTGCTCAGAGCACGAAAATTTTCTGCTGTCTTTGGAAACTTGTCTGCAAACAGCTCGAAAGAGACGCGGCCCAAGGGCTCGCCGTCGACGGCAATGTCGAAGAACACGGTGGGGTTGACCATGGCTGCCACAGTGTCCTAGTATGCTTGTGATAATTTTTCTCAGTTTATAATTTCAAGGTAACATCGCCTCATTCTTTTGGCCCCATATCTTTATTCCATCACAATTTTAGATATCCAAACACTTATTTCTTAAGTCGTGCCTCTCTAGACTGCTTCATTCTCATTTAAAAATGCATTTCATAGAGCTGCTTCTCCTAATCAGTTTCTTCTGTTTAATTTTCATTCCTCAGATCTTGAATTTTTTTCTCTTCTTGACTTTGGTGCTAACCCAGACGTGGCCAAAATGCAGTGTTTGTAAAAGGGATGGATAAGGCATTATATTCCGTACACTTAAATTCTGCTGCTCGTTTGCCAATAGTAATTCCTTAGATCTTGTCTTGAGGGCCCACATCCATATTTGGCCCACGATGGCAGTTACTGTTATTAGGTATGAAAAAGATAGATTATTTTTTTCTTAACTACGTTCCCTCAGACTAAGTAAGGTCAAAGGCTTTTCGTTTCTTTTTCTTTCTGTTTGTTTACATAGTCTCCTAAGATCCTCCCACATTTTGCTTCTGAAAAGGGTAGTGTCCTTCGCAAATTCAAAACCTAAGTGGAACCCCTTCTAGCTAAGGCTAGTCGATGTAATAATACATATAATTCTTAATTCAAATACCTGCTCAGTCAACCTACTTGACTAAGTGTAGGCCTCCTTAGACCAAGGTGAAACAGTTCATATGTGTACAGCCTAGCAGAGGCTTTTTGAAAAAATTAACATATAATTCCACTGCTTTCCTTTTACCCTGATGATGGCTTTCTTTTTTAAAAAAATTTTTTTTGAGACAGGATCTCACTCTGTTACCCAGAATGGAGTGCAGTGGTGCGATCTTGGCTCACTGTAGCCTTGACCTCCTAGGCTCAAGCAATCCTCCCACCTCAGCCTCTGGAGCATCTGGGACTATGTAGAGGTGCATGCCACCATGCCCAGCTAATTTTTTTTTTTTTTTGTAGAAACAGGGTTTCACATGTTGCCCAGGCTGGTCTCGAACTCCTGAACCAAGTGGTTCGCCTGCCTTGACCTCCCAAAGCGCTGGCATTATAGGCGTGAGGAGCTGGCCAACAGGTTCCTTTTCTATGAAAGCCTAATATAAGCCATGTATGGTTCTTCCTTCAGAAACCATATTGTCTTCCCCCATTGTGTATGCAGGAATACTATTTTTGAAGATCTTAGCAAATTTCTCTCATGTAAAATTGAAACTTACTTGCCAATAGTTAAAACCATATTCTTTGCAAACCTTCTTATGGCTATTAGTCAGCTTTATCATCCTTCAGAACTTTCAGTCATTGAGGCCTTGACAGGATCGTTTACAGAAAAGGGGTTAGCCTTTAAATTCTCTGGAACTCAAGTAGGTAGTATCAAGTGCTGATAATTTACCATCATTCATTTTTTTCTTATTCGAATAGTGCCGTAGACCCATCTACTTAAAATATTTAAAACTAGGACCCTCCTTAAGCTTTTCTAAGAATGCTAGCGAAGACGAGGCCAATAATCCATTTAAAATGAAGCATTGCACATCCTGCTGAGACCATCTGGTGTCTAGGGAAGTGGTGGGGGTGGGGAGCCACGTTGCTCCCCTAAACTGTGAGAACGCCCCCCCCTGCAGCCTCTTGAGCTCAGGCTTAGGCCAGTGCTCAAAGGCCTGGCAAAGTTCCTGAGGATGTAGGATTTCCTCATCCTCAGGATGAAGGGAGTTTGGAAACCTCTTTCAGTTCTTTCATATTCCAGGATCTGGAATTAATTGTGGACTTATCCTTCCTGAATTGAGGAGTGAAGAGCCCTCTCCCCAGCCCTGGATACAGCAGAATGATTTAGCAATATGGCTTTCATGGCTTTTGTCTTTAGTTATCTGTTGAATACTAATACTTGAGGAGGAAAACTTAAAAAATATATAATCTCAAAGCTATGGAATGAATGACATAGATGATATTCCTTTCCAGAAAGAAGGAGGAGGGAATCCCTTACTTATTTCATTCTTGCCATTGTCAGCCCTAAAAATGCAATGCTGACTGTTGGACTTTGAGATATTGTGGACTGGCTAATGGACTGCCTGTTTTGTCAGCTCCTTACAAAATGTGTGCTAATCCTGTCAAGCTCTTCTAAAGAACTCAACTACATATTTGTATTAAGAAGTCTAGTTAATTAGGTGTTAATTGAAATCCAGAAAGTGAAGCAAAGAGGTGTTTATCTTACTCAGCTCTTCTCCTGCAACTTACATTTAGAGTTTAAGCTTAAAAAAAGTTGCTATCCATTATATTTTTTAAAAGAGCTCTCTTGAATGGTAATAATTCTAAGAAGTTGAAACCATATATTAAATGAGTCAGAAATACTCTATATTATTTTTTCCCAATCCAAATCTAGTTTTATGATTGGTATGCATACTTGAAGCATTCAACTCAGCGTTTAAAAAAGACTTCAGCAGTTTTTAACACATTGTACCATTTTACAAGTCAGGAGAGTTCTTACAGAATTCTCCCTGACTTATAAAGATAAAAGCCATATAGTTACTCTCAGCATTTTAAATATTCTGTGTTGTTGACCTTTCTATTGATGACATTTAATTTGTGTGATGGGGGAGACAGAGATGGAGGGGTAAAAGGGTGGAATAGTTCCCTCATTCCTTACATTTCTCCTCTATGTTAAACTGTCAGCACATAGATTGTGTACTACAGTCACCTCTGCTAGCTCCTGGCCTGGTTGTTGCTGTAAGTGTCTTCTGAGCTCTCTTCATTGGCTCTGAGTGTATTTGAAGAGTTTACTGGGATAATCTCAGGTTCTTGTAAAGTGTTGGAAACCATGTTGTCATTAGCTCAGTTTGGTCAATCTGATGGTCAGTCATCTTTTCTGATTGATCGTTCAGAAAAGATGGAACTCTGTTCTCTGCCCTGATCTTTTCTGAGCCCAAATACCTAGTAGTTGAGGCTTATGGTATTTTGTGTTTCGTATTCAGATTAAAGATAATTAAGCATATGCCTCACTGCATGGAAGTTAAAACCTTTCAAATACCCCAGGGAGGAACACCGTGAATAACTAGGAGACACCAAATGGAGAACATTCAAGAAGGGAATGAGTCCTCAGCCATTTCAAGTCCTCACATATCTAGGAAGTTGCTTCATAACTCACGTCATAATAACATAGTTTACATTTTTGCATTAAAAATATAGAGTCTCCTGTCTTCACCATATCCCCATCAATTATCATTATTACCCCTTCTGGACTTGTGAGGAAAACAGGTGAGGGCTCGAACTCGAGTTTCTCTATTTCAGATGACTTTCCTTTTTCAAATCTCTCATATTTGGCTCTGCAGCCAGCACAAGTGTAGTGAGACTGTCCATTTACATGGTGGTGGACCTCCATCTGTTGTGATTTATTTGTTGAGAATGCATCTTGTTTTTAGTGTTCTTGCATTTTTACAGCCATGTACTGTATTGTCATAGTAAGACCAGTATTTTATCACATGGAGTGTAGTGCACAGCCTCCTCCCTCTCGAGAGCATTCTCTCAGTGTGAGAAGTTGTGAATGAAACGCCTGCTTATGGATGAAACAAACAAAAACTCGAGTGACTAATTTTAACAGGATTAGAGACATATTTGAGGCTGAATAGTGTAGGGGAGACAATGCTATGTGTAAACTTGAGTATATGCATTGTGACAGCAGGCTTCCCATGTCCATTAAGACAGGGGCTGAGTGTGATGTGGGTAGAATTTAGTCATTAGTGCCCTGTTGGCTGGCACAAGCTCTGACACTTTGTGTGGTCATGTGTTGTTTCACACTTTAAATTGGTCTCTGAGTGAGTATTCATTGAATTTGTGATTATAAGCCCATGTAGGGTGCAAGAATATCTTTTCAAATGCAGCCAAAAAAATTCAGGAAAGTAGTTTACAGTATACACTATGTATGTAAATGACGTGTGAATGCCTTTGAGAAAACAAATGTGCTGCGTGAAGTTACTTAAATGACTTCACCTTATTCAATCCTAACTTGTCTCAAAGGCTTAAGGTCAAATGCTTGAAAAATTTTAGAAATAATAGGATCAAATAAACTTTGGAACTCTAGCCTAGTTTCCTAACAGGAGGAAGTCTGGCAAATTCAGAATATATATCATATGTGATATTTACTGGTATGATAATTTTTTGAAGAACACATATAATTATTTAGCAAATTATCATGGATGAAGAATTCCTGCTTGTAGTTGTTTTCTAACCAGTGGTAGAACAAAATCTGGTAAAATAGGTGTTCCATTTTTTCTTTCCTCCTTCTTTTCTACTTATGATCTAGGGGAAAGTTTTCTTTTATATATGTATATTGTTTAGTCACAAAAGAAGAAGTACTATATATCTAGACCTGAATGCAGTGTAGCTGGCAGGCAGTCACCAGGGTTGGAATAATTGGGTTTCGATGTCTGGAACGGGTGGAAGAAATAATAACCCTAAATCAAGGGCTCTGTGCTGCTGTATGTTTGTATTTGGAAAGAGATTTGTGGGGTGAACAAACTAGTGACCAAGTGTTAACATACAGAGAGAAGATAGTTGTTCCAGGATGAAAATAATTACAGTAATAACAGATGAACTAGTGACCTAGAGTTAACACACAGAAAGAAGATACTGATTAGAGGATGTACTTGCAGTACATTCCAGGATGAAAATAGTTCTAGTAAGAACAAATCTCTGGCATATATAATGGAACTCAGAAGTAGCATGGGGCTTCATACACAAAAATGTATACTTCAAAATCTAAATATTAAATCTTATTTTTGTATTGAATGGCACTTGTAACTAAGTGTTTCAAGGTAGCGTGCTTCTGTCTCCCAGTGATAGAATCAGATTTTGAATCCAAAACTCTGGACTCCATGTGCTGCCATGGTCTGCCTTTCTTTTTCTTTCTGTTTTTATATGGGTACATTTTTGCAAATTGGAGTTTGTTTAAAAATTATTTTTTAAGATATCAAGGAGGCAGAATAATGATCTATTTAAAAACATGGGCTTTGGAGTGAGAGAGCTGTGAGTTCTAATCCTAAAACCCCACATAATAACCATGTGTGGCTTTCAGCAAGTTATTTAACCCCATTACATTTCAGAGCTATAAAATAAAGGTGATATTATAATCCTCATGGTGTTATGATAAGAATTAATTAATTGTAAAGTACACATCACTTTTTCCAGAACACTGCAAACACTGTATAATTTTATTCACAGTAGTATAAATATATAAGATGTGGAGGATTTTTAATCGAAACTCCTTATTTGTGGAGAGATAATCTTTATGAAATCATTTGTGGGATAAAAGTTTTTCCTTCTTCCCATGCCTAAAAACACTTTCTTATCTCAAGTTCTCTGAACTTTTCAATTGAGAAGTTAAAACCCCCAAATAGATCTTGTTTGAAAAGATACCAGAAGCAACCAATATAAACATTTTCCATGTGTTGTTCTCTTGGCTATTTGCTTATATGCCTAATACACTCAAAATATATTGACAATTTTCAATTCATGTTGACTAAAGTGTGAATAGAATCTTGGCTATATATATAGTATTTCGGTAATTTTTGGTTGGGATTTTGTTTGCCATCTGGATCAATTAGAAGAGCTTAAATATTCACAATCCATGTTTATACAGAGCTAAGTTTGAGCACATGGCTCTAAATCACAAATATTCATTAATTCATTAAACATGTATTGAACACTTACTATGAAGGAAACAGACTCATCCTTGGGGTTTGCAGAAGTATGCCTCACCCAGTATAGTCTTCACATTGCCATTTGCAGGTAGATGATTGCTCGTGTATAAATAGTTATTTATGTAGTAGTCACATAATTGCATGCTAAAGTTATTTTAATTTAGCATTTGAAAATAGATACTACTATAAATTATTATAATCTGAGTATGTGTTCTTATACATTTTTTTTTCTGAATTTTTCTTTAAATAAATGAAGATTAATGTATTAATATAATGCTTTGTGGGGAGCACTGCAACATTTAAGTAACTACTTTGTAGGCTTTGTTATTTGACAGTGGGCTAGTGTCAGTGTAACCAGTAATTACTTATGCAGATATTTGGAAGTAGTCTGTGTAAGCAGCTTGATATTAAAATCATACAACTTGATTTTAAAATTTCAACTTGTGGCCTGGCGTGGTGGCTCACGCCTGTAATCCCAGCACTTTGAGGGGCCAAGGCAGGTGGATCACCTGAGGCTAGGAGTTTGAGACCGGCCTGGCCAACATGGCAAAACCTGTATCTACTAAAAGTACAAAAATTAACCAGGTGTGGTGGCTAGTGCCAGTAATCTCAGCTACTTGAGAGACTGAGGCTGAGGCAGGAGAATCATTTGAACCTCGGAGGTGGAGGCTGCAGTGAACTGAGATCACTCCACTGCACTCCAGCCTGGGTGACAGAGTGAGACTCCATCTCAAAAAAATTTTTAAAAAGTAATAAAATAAAATAAAATAAAATTTTGGCTTGTTTCTCATGTTCTCTGACATTGACCGGTAGAGCACAATTTTCTTCTTCACATTATATCCTTATTCTTAAATACATTTGAAGCTACTGGGTTCACTTTTTCTATATTTATGGGTCAGTAGAAGCAAAAATAAATAGTAAAATGAATGAAATGAATGTCTCTTCTTTCTACTTCTTCTCTTCTACTGTGATTTTGCAAAGTAAATGTAAGCTTTGCTTTTTAAAAAAATAATCTTATCTGGGTAGTGGTATGAAAACTAGAAAACAAACTAGATTGGTAGTCAAGAAATGTAAATTCCAGTACTGGCTCTTGGTGTATTTGTTTGTAGCCCTGAGGACATCCCTTGGTTTCCCTGGGTCTCAGCCTCTGAGGCTTGGAAATCTCTAAGGCTATTCAAGACCTGAAGGGATCCGAATCCTGGTGTTTCTGTCATTGGAAGCAAGAGCTCCTCTCAAGTGGTACCAAGAAGCTGCAGTGCCAGAGGGCTTACACTGTACACTGAGAGGAAGGGGAAGGTGTTCACACCTCTCCTGGGGTCACTCTTGATAAACCCTCAGGTTTCTGATGGTTTTGTTCGTATCATGGCAGTCACTATAGGCCCTGAAGCAGGTCATGCAAATTCATGACTTGTCTTCCAAAATTAGCCCTGAAAGTTTCCCTCCCTCTTCCTACCTCATTACTTCAGTAAAAAAAAAAAACCTACTGAAAGAGTAGCAAGGTATGTGAGAACAGCAAATATCTTATGTGCATATCAGAGTATGTTAGTGTCACATTACCATCAAAACTAAAGGTTGTTCAGTAGGATTTTTTTTCGGCAGGAAAAATAGATTGGTACATTGGGATGAGGGAAAGCCTATTCTGTCAAGTTTGAAGTCAATGTTCATAACGGAGAGAACAAGAACTGTAGGCAACAAAACTGCAGAAAAATTGTCCTGGCTGAAAGCGTTTGACCAAGTACATGACATATTAACAGATATATCCTTATATTAATTAATTACTCAAATATATCCTTGAAAACACCCTTTTACTTGGTAAAATTGGATATTGTTCTTTATCTTCAGAAAATTCAGTTCCACAAACCTTTAATTTTTCTTGTCTAGTAAGGAACTACTCTTCTTGTTATTTTAACTGATTTTATGTATTTTTTTGATGAATTTAAATTTTCAAACAAATCATCACCAAAGGAATTTTCACTTTTGTGACTTTTATAATAGTAAGAAAGAAGTCCAATAGAAATGAATAACAAGAAACTAGGTGGTGTAATTGAATTAGAAGAGCACCGGGTATTCTGTAGGAGACCTAGGTGCAAGTTTTGGCTGTTTTGTTTAATTATCTTGGTCTACCTACTTAATGCTTCAGAGTTTAAGTTCACACATTTGTAATGTGGGGATAGTGATCCCTAGTCTATGAAATATGTAACAATTACATGTGTAAGGTCTTGGTAAACTGTGATGCACTGTTCAGATTTAAACTAATACAAGCAATATTTTGCAAATGATATGTTTCAGGAATATGCTTGGGGAGTGCACAGATAAGATGTGTTGTCTTCCTAAAAGGATTTCAAAATCTAGTAGAAAAAAAGTAACAAATATTTTAACTATCAATATAAAAATTCAGTAAACAAAGTACAATCCCCCTTGGTATTCATGGAGGATTACTTCCAGCACTCCCTGCATATAGTAATATCTGGGGATGCACTAGTCCCGTATATAACATGGCATAGTATTTGAATATAAGCCACTCAATCCTCTCATGTACTTGAAATCATCTCTAGATTACATTTAATACCTAATACAATATAAACGCAATGGCAATAGTAGTACTGTAGTTTTAAAATTTGTATTTTTTAACCACTGTTTCTATTTATTTATTTTTGAACATTTTCCATCTTCAGTTGGTTGAATCTGCGGATATGGAGGGCTGACTGTGCTATGGTAGCACAGAGGAGGAAATGCATTAATTATGTTTGAGATAGTGAAGGTGTCTCAGGGAAGCTGACATATGAGCTGGATCTTGAAGTCCTGTAATTTTCTTCCTGGAGAAAAGGTGAAGAAAAACTTTGCAGTCAAATAACTAAGATAAAAGCTGAAGCTGTGAAAGTTCTTGAATTTTATGCAAATACAGGAAGTGGGCAGGGCAAAGGATGTGTAAAGGCTTATGCTTTGGCAAGAAATATTTCTGAAAGATAGTGTAAAGGATCTTTAAAACCCAGGGTGTGACTTTGATCCTGTTGGCGGTGAGAAAGGAGCTTACTGAAAATTTAAAGCAGATCATTGGCTTGATTACAGCCATATGTTATAAGGGTATGTTAGGAGGTAAAGAATGAGCTGGTGTAGTTGGTGGAAGAAGTAATGAGAAAGTGGGAGGAGGGAGGCTTGTTAGGTTATAGTAGAATTAGAAGCAAGTGCTGGATGAGTGCTTGTGTTTTCACTGTCAGTAGCCACAGAAAAGAGGGATTGGAGGCAAGAGATAGTGACCAGCTGGATGGCCTTCAGATGAAGGTCAAGAAAGTAAAAGAAAAGAGTCTAAGATGACTTCACGGCTTCATACTTTAGTGACTGCATGGACAGTGCTACATATGAGCAAAGTAAAAAACAGTGAAAAAGCGTTTGTGTTTTGAAAGTAATTGAATTTGGTTTTGAGAACCCTTTGACTTGCACATAACCTTTTACTTGGTATCACAGGTCCCCTCATGTTTTGTTTTTCAGGCATATATTGGTTAAATTTGGACTTTGCATTCTATATTAACTTTGAAATCAGCTTGTCAAGCATCAACATTTATATGTTGATTGCCATTGCACTGAATCTATGGGTTATTTAAAAAAAATTATTTTTATAAGATTGAATCTTCTAATCCATTAACATGGTATATATCTGTATTTGTTTAGGCCTCCTTAAATATTGTTTGATATTCAATATTTCTACCTGAAATTTTTGCATGCTTTTGATATAGATTTATCCATATATTTTATTTTTTGATGATATAATGTAGACTTAAAAATTATTTTTGAGACCATTTGTTGCTATTGTGTAGAAATATGTTTGATTTTTGATGTTTTTACTTTTTAGATAACATCCTTAACAGTCTCACATGTTTTAATAATTTCTATGTATATTCTTCATATAGGCAATCAGATTATCTGCAAATAAACATGAATTTTCTTTCTTCCTTTATAGTCCCTATGCTTTTAATTCAATTTAATTTAATCATTTTTTTTTCTGTGCTGACAGCCTCCCAGTGTTGCACAGAAATGCTGACAGAAGGCTAGCTTGCTCTGTTCTTAATTTTAAAGGGGATGCTTTCAATTATTTACCAATTATTCTATTTGGTATTTTTTTCAACATATGTACATTTTGTCAAATTAAGGAACTCTGTGTTTACTAAAAATGATACAATTTTCCTTATTTCACCATTCAATGTCATAAATTAGAATAATCAATTTATGAATATTAACGTACCTTGAATTCCTGAGATGAAGACAATTTGGGCATAATCTGCTCTTTTATTTTACATCTCTGAATTCAGTTTACTGTTATTTTGTTTGGCATTTTTCTTTCTGTGTTTATCAGTTCAGTTGACTTAAAACTCTCCTCAGTTTACTGTTCTTGTTGGGTTTTATTTCTTCCTTTAATACATTTGAATATATATGTATATGTGTGTATATATATATATGTATGTGTGTGTGTATATACACACATATATACATACACATACACACACACACATATATATTTACACACACACACGTATATATAGAGAGAGCTTACATTAGATACTAACAGTGCAGGATCACTTTAAACTAAATTCTCTGCTTGAGTGTTTAAGCTTCTGTCATGATATCAATTCAGAATGCAGACCTATTACCTATTTTGGGTATGGTTCTTGCTTATGTAGTCTCAGAAGATATTTGCTTTTTTCCTCTCTACTTAGTTTCAAGCTTCCAGAAAATTAGCTTTTGTGCAAGTACCTGGAGTGGTATGAATTTAATTTTCATTCTTTCTTATACTTAGAAATCCAAGATGCAGGAATCCCAGATTTTGGAAGGATTATTGTATTACTCTTTCCAGCATGGGTGGGCCTTGCACTATGTCTTCTATCCTTAAAGCCCTATGATACATCAAAATTCAATGGTCATGCCAACAAATTTTGGCAAATGCCCTCAGTTGAAAGCTGGTTTTAGTCTTCTGCTTATCTCTCTGCATTCTCTCATTCTCTCAGTGATGAATATATTTCACTCTTCTGTCATCTATTGACACATTCAGGGCTTTAAAAAATACTTTATCTAGCATATTGAGTTATGCAGGAAGCTCAGCATCAGTATCTAGTCTGTCATTGGGACAGAAACAGCAGTTATTAACAAGGACTTTTAAATGTTAAGCATCATCAGGGCATTTTGTTATAGAACTTACATTTTATGATGATTAAATGGCTTTATTTGAAACTCATTTATCGTAAGTATCAAATATAACCATAAGGTCCTCTATGAAAATATATCAATGTCTAATTTGCTTAACATGGGTATTTTATAATAATCAAACCACCATTTGTTTAAGCTGACTTTTGAGGATATCCATTCATTCCTTTGTATGTATGACAAATTCAGAATTTTCTTGAATTATTTGTGAATAGTTCATTGTAAGGGTAAAACTTTCTGTATCTTTCACTTGAAAAGATTCAAATTTCATAGGGGAAGAACAACCAAATGTAACTCAAACTACCCACTGTGATTTGCAAAGGAAAGACAATGTTTATATAAAGTGGCACCACAAGTTACCTGTACTGACTTGCTGCCTTTAGGCAGATTTGATTACTCTTTAACTTTGTAGAACAGCTAGGATTACGCTTTTGTTAAACTTGCCAATGAAGTGGATTGGAAATATGTTTCTGCATCTTTTGATACTTGTTGCATTCTGTTTTATTGATATTAATAGGGAAGAAGCTTACCATCACCAGTCTTTTCAGTTTTTGAAAACAATTAATAAGGTTTCTATTTTTCCTTTATTTAAAATAAGTTGAATTGATTTAACTTGTTCTGTGGTTATTGAAACTTTTCATAATGCAACTTTGACCTCAATTAATGTTTACACTTTATTAGCCTGTTCTTATACTGCTAATAAAGACATATCAAAGACCGGATAATTTATAAAGGAAAGAGGTTTAACTGACTCACAGTTCAGTATGGCTGAGGAAGCCTCAGGACACTAACAATCATAGCATAAGGGGAAGCAAACACATCCATCTTCACATGGTGGTGGCAAGGAGAAGTCCAGAGCAAAAGGGAGAAAGCCTGTTATAAAACCATCAGATCTGTGAGAACTCACTATTATGAGAACAGCAAGGAGGTAACCACCCCATGACTCAATGAACTCTCACCAGGTCCCTCCCATGACACATGGGAATTATAAGAACTATAATTCAAGATGAGATTTGGGTGCAGACACAGCCAAACCATATCATTCTGCCATTGGCCCTCCAAAATCTCTTGTTCTCACATTTCAAAACACAATCATGCCTTCCTAACAGTCCCCAGAAGTCTTAACCCATTCCAGAATGAACTCAAAAGTCCACAGTCCAAAGTCTCATCTGAAACAAGTCCCGTCTGCCTATGAGCCTGTAAAATCAAAAGCAAGTTAGTTACTTCCTAAATACAGTGAGGGTTCAGTCATTGGGTGAATACACCTGTTCCAAATGGGGGAAATTAGCCAAAACAGAGGGGCTGTAGGCCCTATGAAAGTCTGAAATCAAGTAAGGCAGTCAAAACTTAAAGCTCTGAAATGATCTCCTTTGACTACATACCTCACATCCAAGCCACACTGATACAAGAGGTGGGCGCCCATGGCCTTGGACAGCTCTGCTTCTGTGGCTTTGTTGGGTACAGCTTCTCTGCCAGATGCCTTCATGGGTTGGTGTTGAATTGTCTGCACCTTTTCCATGCACAAGGTGCAAGCTGTTGGTGGATTTACCATTCTGAGATATGGGGACACTCTTCTCACAGTTCTACTAGGCAGTATTCCAGTGGGGACTCCGTGTGGGGGCTCTGACCCCACATTTTCCTTCCACATTGCCCTAGCATAGGTTCTCCATGGGGGCTCTGCCCCAGCAGCTCACCTCTGCCTGGACATCCAGACATTTCCATATATCTTCTGAAATCTAGGCAGAGGTTTCCAGACCTGAATTCTTGACTTCTGTGCACACCCAGGCCCACCACCACATGTAAATCATCAAGGCCCGGGAGTTGCACTCTCTGAAGCGTGACCTAAGATGCATATTTTCCCCTTTTAGCCACAGCTTAGATGCAAGTCACCAAGTGTTGAGACTGCACAAAGCAGCAAGGCCCAGGGCCTGGTCCACAAAAACATTTTTTTCTCCCAGGCCTTCTGGCTTGTGATGAGAAGGGCTGCCATGAAGACCTCTGACATGCCCTGGAGACATTTTCCCCCTTTGTCTTGGAGATTGACATTTGGCTCCTTGTTACTTATGCAAATTTCTGAAGCTGGCTTGAATTTCTCCTCAGAAAGTGGGTTTTCTTCTGTCTCATCTGCAAATGTTGAGACAAATTCTCCAAACTTATGCTCTGCTTTTGTTTTAAACATAAGTTTCAATTCCAAACCATATCTTTGTGAATGAATAAAACTGAATGCTTTTGAGAGTACTCAAGTCATCTTCAATACTTTGCTGCTTAGAAATTTCTTCCGTTAGGTACCCTAAGTCATCTCTCTCAGGTTCAAAGTTCCACAGATCTCTGGGGGGGTTGGGGGGTGGGTGGGCAAAATGCCACCAGTCTCCTTATTAAAGCATAGCAACAATTACCTTTGCTCCAGTTCCTAAGAAGTTTCTCATATCTGTCTGAGACCACCTCAACCTGGACTTCATTGTCCATATGACTATCAGTATTTTGGTCAAAACTATTCAACAGATCTCTGGGAAGTTTCACTAGAAAACACATCCTTCTTTACATGGCAGCAAGGAGAAGTACGGAGTGAAGCAGGGGGAAAGCCTCTTATAAAACTATCAGAGCTCATGAGGATTCATTATTACAAGAACAGCATGGATGTTACCGCTCCCATGATTCAGTTACTTCCCACTGGTCCCTGCAATGACACATGGTGAATATGGGAACTACAATTCAAGATGAGATTTGGGTGGGGACACAGCCAACACATATCAACACTAATTCAAAATTTCCTCTAATAACTTTCAGTTACAGGGCTACAAAGGAAATCTTACACTTTAATTTATGACAGTGTACCTTTAAATGGACTGTGAGAGATTATAATCCCAAACTCCTCATGTAAGAAGTACCATAATGCTATTCTGAAGTCATAAACCAATCTCAATTATCGTGCTTTACATGTATGTATGAATAGAGATGAATTAGAATGATCACTCACTACCCTACAAGGTGCCATTCACTAATTAATATTGGCTTCCTGAAAATATTAACGATTTGTTTTTTGAGTTAAGCATTAATCTCTTTATGCCTGTTTTATTTTAAAATACAAATTCTCTTTTCTGTAAAAATATTAAGTAATTAACCTGAAAATCAGTAATGTGAAATATCAGACCCATTTCATAAATGCGCTGGGAACATATTCACTGGAAAGGTGGGAAAGCAACCCTGAGAATTACTCTAGCCTATGTTACATGTTTGTTTTTGGGCAGCTCTGAGCCTGAGCACCCCAGTGACTCTCTTTCCCTTTAAACTCATGCATTCCTAATACTGATGCCTCTGCATTATGGTCATTCCTTGTTAACCTTTATCTGGTTACACATGTTTTTTTTTTCTGCAAAGAAATTATCCTGACTTTATAATATATTTAATTTCCAAGATGGTAGCTATTTCCCTCAATGCCATTCTTTGACATAAATCCATAAATCCAAATTATGCTTGCACTGAGTCATTAATGACTGCATGTAAGTAAGTAGTGAGCATTTGAGTGAGACTATCACTCAATAACTGCATTAGCTCCCAAAGAATGATGATAATTTTTAAGTTATATTTTTATTAAGTGTTTGTAATGGAGTGTTCACTGCTTAAAGATATTTATTCCAAATTGAGTTATTGTATTTCTTGATATAGGACTAAATCAAATCTTAATAAATCTAAGCAATGTGAACTTCTGCTTCTGTACAGGATGGAGTAACAGGGACTACATTTATCATTGACTGAAACAACTAAGAAACTGAACAAAATATATGGAACAATAGTTCGCAAGACATTGGGCATCAGACAGCAAAGAACAGTGATTTCTGGGAGATGGCAAAGAAATGAAGTGAGCCCTGTAATTGCCTCAGTTTGCTCCGTATAAAACAGGGTTGAGGAATCCAGGCAGAGACCAGAGTCTCTGTCTGTTGAAGAGGTGGAGCTGGAAATGCAAATAATCCAATGCAGCTAGAATTTCCAGAGTGAAGTATCAGAGCAGAGAAAGCTGTCTAGAGAAAAAACTCTGGAGACATGCAGAGAATCCCTATCTTGTACTCAGAACATCCAACCCAAAGGTTTACCTGACTACTGATTAGTACATGCATGGGAGAACACTCCCTATAGCTGAGGAAATAACTACCCAAAGGAAAAAAAGAGAAAAATTCCTTGGGGCTCACCCAGAGCAGGTAATGGTACCTATTCTCATGCAGTACACATGTACAACTTCATAATTTATTTGGCATAATGTAGAATATTGAGAAGAATTTGCCACAGTTAATGAGGAAATGTTAGCCTTAATCTAAACCTCTGGTCCTACCTAAAAAAGCTAGAAAAAAAAAAAAAAGACCAGAAAGGATCCCAGCAGCTTTACTCCTTCTTAGGACAAAACTCAAGAAGATTTATTGAAATGTAAACATTCCCACCAACCAACAAGTTGAAATTCAATCATTATTGTCTTGTACCCAATAAGTATTGTTGCATTCTTTTAAGAGGAAAAAAAAGACCCTGGAAACCATAGAAATGTTTATCATTTTATCGTTAGACAAATGGTTGCTAGAATATGTTGTATTATAACATCAAAGTAATCAGAGTTGCTGGAGAGGAAATAGATTGGAGCAGGGGAGGACAAAGTATAGAAAAATGTCTGAAGAAATAATGGCCAAAAATTCCTAAATTTTGTGAAACCAGTGGATCTGTGTGATCCAATGATCTCAACAAATCCCCAAATACAAGGAACATGAAGAAAACTGCACCATGTCAACATTGCAATCAAGTTGATTAAATCCAGTGATAAAGATAAAATATTAGAAAAAGCCAGAGGTAAGAACACACTACAGAGGACCATACAGAGGAGTTATTCATGGAGAACAAGAATGACAGCAGATTTCTTATAGTAAGCAATGGAAACTAGTACATAGTGGAGTAACATATTTAAAATAGTGAAAGAAAAGCACTGTTAACTTAGAATTCTCTACCCAGCAAAAATATCTTTCATGAATGAAAGTGAAATAAATAATTTTCTAGATATATAAAAGCTAAAAGAATTAATTGCCATCCAACTTAACCTATGATAAATGTTAAAAGAAATCCTTTAAGTTGTGGCAAATAACAGATTAATGTAGATGTTAAATAGATTAGAACCAAATTTATTGTTGAATAGAAGTTGTGAGAGCAGATATTCTTTTTTCCTGATCTTCAGGGAAAAAGCATTCAGTCTTTACTACCAAGTGTGGTATTAGCTGAAGATTTTTCATGGGTGACGTTTATCATGTTGAGGAAGTTCCTTCCTGTTACTACTTTTCTGGAGTTTTTAATCAGGAATGCTAGATTTTGTCAAGTGTTTTTTTTTTTGTGTGTGTGTGTGTATGTGACATTAACAGCTTAAATATAAAACGTGATGCATACATGCACATCCTTTTTGTAAAAATTAACAATATAATTTAAGCATTATACAATAAACAGATTGGGTGATCATCATTCAGTATAACTTACTATATTTACATGTTTTATATGTAATGTATTAGTGTGATAAATTACACTGATTGCCTTTCACATGTTAATTTGTTAAGGCCTACTTGCATTCCTGGGAAAAACCTGCACCTGATCTTGTCAATGTAATAAGTCAAGTTCTAGTTAATGCAGTAAGCCAAGAATAAGAAATCAAAGGAATACAGATTGAAGGATAAAGTAAAACTCTGTTTGCAATCAATGTGATTCTCTTTCCAGAAATCTAATGGAATTTGCAAAAGAGAAGCTCTTATAAACTGCTATGTGAGTTTAGTAAGATTGCAAAAAATATGATCACATACAAAAATTGGTTTCATTTCTATATAATAAAAGCAATCAATCAGAAGTTGAAACTGGAAAAATTGCCATTGACAATTGCATTAAAATAAGTGATTTTAAGGATAAATCTGTCAAAGTATGTGCAAGATCAGTACACTGAAAACTACAAAATATTGCTGAGAGATTGTAAAGAAAACCTAAGTAAATGGGAAGATACACTTTGTTCATCAGTTGGAAGACTCAATATTGCTTGATAGAGACAGTGTCCTCTAACTTGGTCTATAGATTTGACACAATCTCAATAGAAACTCAGAATGACTTTTTGTAAAAAGTGATGTTGTAATTCTAAAATTCATAAAAAAATGCAAGAAACATAGGATAGGTAAAATAATCTTAGAAAATAAGAAGTTTGGAGGACTTATAGCTCTTGCCTTCAAAACTTATATTACAGCTATAGTACTCAGTACAGGACATGTTTTGGCATCAAGAGACACATAAATAGAATGAAATAGAGAATGCAGAAATAGGTGTATACTTCCATTTTTGTTGCTTTCTGATAAAGTTGAAAGAACAGGCACGTTTGTTACATAGGTATACACATGCCATGGTGGTTTGCTGCAGCCATCAACCTGTCATCTACATTAGGTATTTCTCCTAATGCTATCCGTCCCCCAGCCCCCCAGCCCACAACAAGCCCTGGTGTGTGATGTTCCCCTCCCTGTGTACATGTGTTCTCATTATTCAGCTCCCACTTATGAGAGAGAACATGCAGTGTTTGGTTTTCTTTTCCTGTGTTAGTTTGCTGAGAATGATGGTTTCCAGCTTCAACCATGTCCCTATAAAGGACATGAACTCATCCTCATCCTTTGTTATGGCTGCATAGTATTCCATGGTGTATATGTGCCACATTTTCTTTATTGAGTCTATCACTGATGAGCATTTGGCTTGGTTCTAAGTTTTTGGTATTGTAAGTGTGCTGCAATAAATGTAAGTGTACATGTTTCTTTGTAATAGAATGATTTATAATCCTTTGGGTATATACTGAAAGGCATAATGGGATTGCTGGGTCAAATGGTATTTCTGTTTCTAGATCCTTGAGGAATTGCCACATTGTCTTTCACATTGGTGAACTAATTTACATTCCCACCAACAATGTAAAAGCATCCCTATTTCACCACATCCTTTCCAGTACCTGTTGTTTTCTGACTTTTTAATGATTGCCATTCTAACTGGTGTGAGATGGTATCACATTGTGGTTTTGATTTGCATTTCTCTAATGACCAGTGATGATGAGCTTTTTTTATATGTTTGTTGGCTGCATAAACGTCTTCTTTTGAGAAGTGTCTGTTCATATCTTTTGCCCACTTTTTGATGGATGTTTGTTTTTTTCTTGTCAATTTGTTTAAATTCCTTGTAGATTCTGGTTGTTAGTCCTTCATCAGATGGTTAGATTGCAAAAATTTTCTCCCATTCTGTAGATTGCCTGTTCACTCTGATGTTAGTTTCTTTTGCTGTGCAGAAGGTCTTTAGTTTAATTAGATGCCATTTGTCTGTTTTGGCTTTTGTTGCCATTACTTTCAGTATTTTAGTCATGAAATCTTTTCCCATGTCTATGTCCTGAATCGTATTGCCCAAGTTTATTTTTTTCCCTAGGGTTTTTATGGTTTTACTTTTTATGTTTAAATCTTTGATCTATCCTGAGTTAATTTTTGTATAAGGTATAAGGAAGGGGTCCAGCTTCAGTTTTCTGCAGATGACTAGCCAGTTTTCCCAACACCATTTATTAAATAGGGAATCCTTTCCCCATTGCTTGTTTTTGTCAGGTTGTTCAAAGATCAGATGGTTGTAGATATGTAGTATTACTTCTGAGGCCTCTGTTCTGTTCCATGGGTCTATATATCTGTTTTGGTACCAGTACCATGCTGTTTTGGTTACTGCAAACTTACAGCATAATTTGAAGTCTAGCATGATGCCTCCAGCTTTGTTCTTTTTGCTTAGAATTGTCTTGGCTATATGGGCTCTTTTTTGGTTCCATATGAAATTTAAATTAATTTTTTTCTAATCCTTTGAAGAAAGTCAATGGTAGCATTGAATCTATAAATTACTTAGGGCAGCATGCCCACTTTCATGATATTGATTCTTTATAACCGTGAGCATGGAATGTTTTTCCCTTTGTTTGTGTCCTCTCTTATTTCCCTGAGAAGTGGTTTGTAGTTCCCCTTGAAGAGGTCCTTCACATCCCTTGTAAGTTGTATTTCTAGGTATTATATTCTCTTTGTAGTATTTGTGAATGGGAGTTCACTTACGATTTGACTTTCTGTTTGTCTGTTATTGGTGTATATGACTATTTGTGATTTTTGCACACTGATTTTGTATCCTGACACTGCCGAAGTTGCTTATCAGCTTAAGGAAATTTGGGGTGAGATGATGGGGTTTTCTAAATATACAATTATGTCATCTGCAAACAGAGACAATTTGACTTCTTCTCTTCCTGTTTGAACACTCTTTATTTCTTTTTCTTGTCTGAATGCCCTGGCCAGAACTTCCAATTCTATGTTGAATAGGAGTGATGAGAGAGGGCATCCTTGTCTTGTGCCGGTTGTCAAAAAGAATGCATCCAGCTTTTGCCCCTTCAGTATGATACTGGCTGTGGGTTTGTCATAAATAGCTCTTATTATTTTGAGACACTTTCCATCAATACCTAGTTTATTGAGAGTTTTTAGCATGAAGAGGTGTTGAATTTTACTGAAGGGCCTTTTCTGCATCTATTGAGGTAATCGTGTGGTTTTTGTGATTGGTTCTGTTTATGTGACAGATTATATTTACTGATTTGCATATGTTGAACCAGGCTTGCATCCCAGGGATGAAGCTGAATTGATCATGGTGGATAAGCTTTCTGATGTGCTGATGGATTCAGTTCATCAGTATTTTATTGAGGATTTTCACATCGATATTCATCAGGGATATTGGCCTTAAATTTCCTTTTTTTCTGTGTGTCTCTGCCAGGTTTTGGTATCAGGATGATACTGGCCTCATGAAATAAGTTAGAGAGGAGTCCTTCTTTTTATATTGTTTGGAATACTTTCAGAAGGAATGGTACTAGCTCCTCTTTGTACTTCTGGTAGAATTTGGCTGTGAATCCATCTGGACTGGGCATTTTTTTTGGTTGGTGGCTATTCATTACTGCCTCAATTTCATAACTTGCTATTGGTCTATTCAGGGATTTGACTTCTTCCTGGTTTAGTATTGGAGGGTGTATGTGTCCAGGAATTTATCAATTTCTTGTAGATTTTCCAGTTTATTCATGTAGAGGTGTTTGTAGTGTTCTCTGTTGGTAGTTTGTATTTCTATGAGATCAGTGATGATTTCCCTTTGTCATTTTTTATTGTGTCTATTTGATTTTTCTCTCTTTTTTTCTTTATTAGTCTGGCTAGCAGTCTATCTATTTTGTTAATCTTTTCAAAATACCACCTCCTGGATTCATTTTTTTTTTGAAGGGATTTTTGTGTCTCTATCTCCTTCAATTCTGCTCTGATCTTATTTATTTTCTTCTGCTAGCTTTTGAATTTATTTGCTCATGCTTCTCTAGTTCCTTTAATTGTGATGTTAGGGTGTTGATTTTAGATCTTTCCTGCTTTCTCCTGGGGACATTTAGTGTTGTAAATGTACCTCTAAACACTGCTTTAGCTTTGTCCTACAGATTCTAGTATGTTGTGTCTTGATTTGCATTGGTTTCAAAGAACTTATTTATTGCTGCCTTAATCCAGTAGTCATTCAGGAGCAGGTTATTCAGTTTCCATGTAGTTGTGTGGCTTTGAGTGAGTTTCTTAATCCTTAATTCTAATTTGATTGCAATGCAGTCTGAGAGACTGCTTGTTACGATTTCCATTCTTTGCATTTGCTGAAGAGTGTTTTACTTCCAATTATGTTGTCAATTTTAGAATAAGTGTCATGTGATGCTGAGAAGAATGTATATTCTGTTGATCTGGGGTGGAGAGTTCTGTAGCTGTCTATTAGATCTGCTTAGTCCAGAGCTGAGTTCAAGTCCTGAATATCCTTGTTAACTTTCTGTCTTGTTGATCTGTCTAATATTGACAGAGAGGTATTAAAGTCTCTCATTATTGTGTGGAAGTCTAAGTCTCTCTGTAGGTGTCTAAGAACTTGCTTTATGAATCTGGGTTCTCCTGTATTGGGTGCATATATATTTAGGATAGTTAGCTCTTTGTGTTGCATTGATATCTTTACCATTATGTAATGCCCTTCTTTGGCTGTTTTGATCTTTGTTGGTTTAAAGTCTGTTTTATCAGAGACTAGGATTGCAACCCTTGCTTTTTTTTGTTTTCCATTTGCTTGATAAATATTCTTCCATCCCTTTATTTTGAGCCTATGTGTGTCTTTGCACATGAGATGGGTCTCCTGAGTATAGCATACGGATGGATCTTGACTCTATCCAATTTGCCAGTCTGTGTCTTTTAATTGGGGTATTTAGCTTGTTTACATTTAAGGTTAATATTGTTATGTGTGAATTTGATCCTGCCATTATGATGCTAGCTGGTTATTTTCCCTGTTAGTTTCTTAATTGTGTCGATGGCCTTTATAATTTGGTATGTTTTTGCAGTGGCTGGTACCAGTTTTTCCTTTCCATATTTAGTGCTTCCTTCAGGAGTTCCTGTAAGATAGGTCTGGTGGTGACAAAAATCTCTCAGCATTTGCTTGTCTGTAAAGGATTATATTCCTCCTTCGCTTATGAAGCTTAGTTTGGCTGGATATGAAATTCTGGGTTGAAAATTCCTTTCTTTAACAATGTTGAATATTGGCCCCAACTCTCTTCTGGCTTATAGGATTTCTGCAGAGAGACCCACTGTTAGTCTGATGGGCTTATCTTTGTGTGTAACCCTACCTTTCTCTCTGGCTGCCGTTGACATTTTTTCCTTCATTTCAGCCTTGGTGAATAAGACTATTATGTGTCTTGGGGTTGTTCTTCTCGAGAATTATCTTTATTTTCTGAATTTGAATATTGGCCTGCTTTGCTACGTTGGGGAAGTTCTCCTGGATAATAACCTGAAGAGTGTTTTCCAACTTAGTTTCATTCTCCTCTTCACTTTCAGGTACACCAATCAAACATAGGTTTGGTCTTTTCACATAGTCCCGTATTTCTTGGGGCTTTGTTTGTTCCTTTTCATTCTTTTTTCTCTAATCTTGTCTTCACACTTTATTTCATTAAGTTGGTCTTCAATCTCTGATATCCTTTCTTCTGCTTGATCAATTCAGCTATTGATAAGTGTGTATGTTTCCCGAAGCTGTTGTGCTGTGTTTTTCAGCTCCATCAGGTCATTTATGTTCTTCTCTAAACTGGTTATTCTATTTAGCAATTCCTCTAACCTTTTTTCAATGTTCTTAGCTTATTTGTATTGGGTTAGAACATGTTCCTTTAGCTTGGAGGAGTTTGTTATTGCCCACCTTCTGAAGCTTTCTGTCAATTTGTCAAACTCATTCTCTGCCAAGTTTTGTTTCCTTGCTAGTAAGGAGTTGCGATCCCTTGGAGGAGAAGAGGCATTCTGGTTTTTGGAATTTTCAGCATTTTCACCCTGGTATTTCCTCATCTTCATGGGTTTATCTACCTTTGGTCTTTGATGTTGGGGACCTTTGGATGGGGATTTTTAGTGGACCTCTTTTTGTTGATGTTGATGCTATTTCTTTCTCTGTGTTAGTTTTCCAACTGTCAGGCTCCTCTGCTGCAGGTCTGCTGGAGTTTGCTGGAGGTCCACTCCAGACCCTGTTTGCCTGGACATCACCAGTGGAGGCTGCAGAACAGCAAAGATTGCTGCCTGTTCCTTCCTCTGGAAGTGTCATCCCAGAGGGGCATCCACCAGATGACAGCTGGAGCTCTCTTGTATGAGTTGTCTGTTTACTCCTGCTGATAGGTGTCTCCCAGTGAGGAGGCATGGGGGTGAAGGACCCACTTGAGGAGGCAGTCTGTTCCTTAGCAGAGCTTTAGTGCTGTGCTGGGTGATCTGCTGCTCTCTTCAGAGCCAGCAGGCAGGAACGTTTAAGTCTGCTGAAGATGTGCCCACAGCTACTCCTTCCCCCAGCTGCTCTGTCCCAGGGAGATGGGAGTTTTATCTATAAGCCCCTGACTGGGGCTGCTGCCTTTCTTTCAGAGATGCCCTGCCCAGAGAGGAGGTATCTAGAGAGGCAGTCTGACTACAGTGGCTTTGCCGAGCTGCAGTGGGTTCCACCCAGTTTGAACTTTCCATGGTTTTGTATATATTGTGAGGGGAAAACCACTTACTCAAGACTCAGTAATGGAGGATGCGCCTCCCCCCATGAAGCTCCAGTGTCCCAGGTCAACTTCCGACTGCTGTACTGGCAGAGAGTATTTCAAGCCAGTGCATCTTAGCTTCCTGGGCTCCATGGGGGTGGGATCTGCTGAGCTAGACCACTTGGCTCCCTGGCTTCAGCCCCCTTTCCAGGGGAGTGAACAATCCTGTCTAAATGGCGTTCCAAGCACCACTGGAGTATGAAAAAACTCCTCAGTGTCTGATCAAATGGCTGCCCAGTTTAATGCTTGAAATTCAGGGCCCTGGTGGTGTAGGCATCTGAGGGAATCTCCTGATTTGCAGGTTGTGAAGACCATGGGAAAAGCATAGTATCTGAGCCAGAATGCACGTTTTCTTAAGGCACGGTCCCTCAGAGCTTCCCTTGGCTAAGGGAGGGAGTTCCCCAACCCCTTGTGCTTCCCACCCTGCTTCTGCTTACCCTCTGTGGGTTGCACCCACACTGTCTAACCAGTATGGATGTGATGAGGTGGGTACCTCAGTTGGAAATGCAGAAATCACCACCTTCTGTGTTGATCTCCCTGGGAGTTGCAGACTGGAGCTGTTATTTTTCGACCATCTTGCCAGCCACACACCAGGTATAGTCTTTTCAACAAATGGGGCTGGAATAATTGGATATCTAAGTGGAAAACCTTCCCCCAAAATGTTGATACATATATTGTACTATATAAAATATTAATTCAAAATGATTCAAAGACTTAGATGTAAAACTTAAAGTTCTAAAACCTGTTTATGAAAATATTGAAGAAAATGTTTATGACTTCTAGTTGGACAAAGATTTAAGATACCAACACCACTGTGTGTAAGATAATTGAAAAATTATACTTTACCAAAATTAATAAGTTCTGCTCTTCAAAAGATACTTTCAAGAAAGTGACAATAGGTGGGACGTGGTGGCTCAAGCCTGTAATCTCAGCAATTTGGGAGGCCGAGGCAGGTGGATCATTTGAGATTAGGAGTTCAAGACCAGCCTGGCCAACATGGTGAAATCCTGTCTCTACTATAAAAAACAAATATTAGCCAGATGTGGTAGTGGATGCCTGTGTTCCCAGCTACTCGGGAGGCTGAGGCAGGAGAATTGCTAGAACCTGGGAGGCAGAGGTTGCAGTGAGCCCAGATCATGCCACTGTACTCTACCTGGACAACAGAGCAAGTCTCTGCCTCAGAAAAACAAAACAACAACAACAACAAAAAGACAAAGAAAGTGACCACACTGTGTTGTATACTAGAAGTTTTTCTAAGGGGGCAGATTTTTTTTTTTTTTTTTTGAGATGGAGTCTCACTCTGTTGCCCAGGCTGGAGTGCAATGGTGTGATCTTGGCTCACTGAAACCTCTGCCTCTTGGGTTCAAGTGATTCTCTTGCCTCAGCCTCCTGAGTAGCTGGGATTAGAAATAAAGTGACTGCCACCACACCCAGCTATTTTTTTTGTGTTTTTAATAGAGACAGGGTTTCACCATATTGGTCAGGCTGGTCTTGAACTCCTGATCTCGTGACCTGCCTGCCTTGGCCTCTCAAAGTGCTGGGATTACAGGCGTGAGCCACTTCACCTGGCCAAGGGTAGATCTCAAGTTCTTATCACACACACAAATAATAATAATAATAAATAATAGGGCTGAAAGACACTTTCGGTGATGACAAGAGGTTTATGGCACATATTGTGATGTAATCTATGGTATAGGTTCCTTGGGTGGATGCTTACCTCCAAATTCATCAGGAGGTATACATAAAATATATACAGTTTTTTTTGGTATAAAAACAAATGAAATACATTTACCAGTATTACATTTCAGGAAAAAGATCTCATTTGGTCTTTTTATGTTACATGTTTAACAAACACTAATTTCTTGTTGCTAATATATTAGAATTTTGCATGCATCTTCCATTATTTTATGATATTTCTTTTTATATAGCATCTTTTTTTTTTAAAAAAGTCTGTATTAACGTTATAGTTGAGTTTTCCTTCAATCTTTATGCTCTTGAGTCTAGAATGGTTAAAATCCATGAAACTTTTCCTAGAAGTTTTGGAAGAACTTGCCTATGAATACAGTGTTATATTGATTACTCAGTCAACCACTTGCTCAAAAG
This sequence comes from Cebus imitator, assembly GCF_001604975.1. NCBI lineage: Eukaryota > Metazoa > Chordata > Mammalia > Primates > Cebidae > Cebus > Cebus imitator. The sequence goes on along the minus strand of NW_016107355.1, from coordinate 260,156 downwards.
TCTAATAAGATTATTACCTCATGATTCCTGGAAAAATGCCATGTTTTCTTATTCATCCATTCCTGCAGGTCTCTTAGTTTCTAATTTGGTTTCTGTCCCTCTTTGTTTGATTAATTCAGTCTTGGTATTACATGAGCTCTCTTGGCATTTGTTCTTAGTTCTGTGAAGGCGATGTTGACAAATTTTATCAATATGATGGCCAGGATATTTTGCCCAAAATGTGTACCCCCTATAAGCAGGCAGGGAAGAAGAAGGAATTAGAGGAGACAGAATGAAATTTCAAACAATTTGAACCCTCAGATATTTCTATGATAAACTATAATTTGTAGAATATTTTCTGATATGTAGATTTATCTATCACCAAATTAATTACTTCTTAATTCATAAAATCACCATGTTTTTTAAGATCCTGTGTAATAACACATATTTTCTAATTTCACAAATTGTTTTAATAAATGAAAATATAAGCTATGGATTTACAGAAAATCTTTTCATTTCACATTTGTTATGAAGACTTGTATCTGCAACCTAAAAAGCATTCTCAAAACTTAATAGGAAAGCTAATAACCTAATAAAAAATAATCAATGTATTTAAATGCTTTACCAAATACACTTCATCAAAAAGGAAAATGGATGGCAAATAAGCACTTGGAAATAAGCTTAACATCAGCCATGAGGAAAATGCAAATTAAAGCCAGAGTGAGATACTTCTTTAACCTATTAGAATGTCTTAAATAGATCATCAGGCAAATGAAGAGCAATTTACAAAATACTTGATCAGTACCCCTCAAAATGCCTGATAATGAAAACCAAGTGTTGGTGAAGCAATGGCCGTGCTCATACAATGCTGTGGAAATGTAAAACAATTCAATTTTGGAAAACTATTTGGCAATTCCTAAAAAATTTAAACTTACACCTGCTATGTGATCCAGCTATCCCATTCACATACATCTACCAAGGAGAAATGAAAGCATATGTCCTTACAAACCTTTATGTGAACATTCACAGTAATTTTAGACCTAATAGTCCCAAACTGGAAACAACCAAAATGTCCATCCATAGGTGAATAAGTAAACAAAATGTACACTTTAGAATGCAGATCACTTTATGTTGATTTTATTCAATAAAGCTGTTAAGATTGAAATTCAACTTACATTGGATTTTAATTGAACACAAATTTAAATATTTCCCTCATCACATTAAACTCATATTAAACTTCCCTTTAGCCCTGTGTTATAATGTCCTGATTCACAAACGATTTTGTGTACTAAATTCTTCCTAGTTACTGGGACCTTCTGTTGACTCCTGTTTAGATCTTACCTCCTGGGCCTTATTTACCTCATCTTCTTTTCCTGTTGTCTTCCTGTTTACTGGCATAACCTGCTTGCACCTCGTCCCTGGAATTACACATATTCCTACTTTTATAGGATGAAATTTGGCTAACATTAACATCACATGCAATTTTGAAGTGAGCATAGGACAATCAAGAGTGGTAATGTAGGAAATAGGATTAGGGGTTGAAGTGAAGAAAAAGTGTCTGTGTGTGTTAAAACAAACATTAGGATTCCTAATCTACTTTTGAAAAGCATCATTGAATATTTTCTGACTCATTTCCCAGTTCTTCACCAGTGAGACATCCCATAAATGTCTGGTGAGGCAGATACTGTCATTACATTTTAGAAACAATTCTGCTTGCCTTTTGAGAGTCATAATGCCATAGTTCATTTCTAGGATAGGAGCAGTTTTGCATACATTATAATTCAGGAGTCAGCAGACTAAGGCCCGATGCCTGTTTTTGCAAATGAAAGTTTCATTTAAAAAAGTTTTATTGAACATAGCTGTGCTGATTCTTTTTTGTATTGTCTACGGCTACTTTTACACTACAACAGCATATTTGATTAGTTGCAGCCATTATAGATAGTGTGAGCCTCTAGAAAGCCTAAAATATTTATTTTTTGGCCCTTTAAGAAAATTAATGTTAACTTCTATAGTTAATTAAAATTAATAATAGTGAACACATAGTATGTACTATGTGCCATGTTGTTGTCGTATATTAAGTAAAAAATATTAGTTCAAATACTCATAGTAACCTTATAAGGTAGAATAACAATTTAACACATGAGGAAACTGAGACACAAAGAGGTTAATCTTCCCTTTCATAAACTTAAGAAATACAAGGGCTAGGAATTGAACAAAGGTGGCTTGACTCCAAGCCTGGGCTTTTAATAACTTCTCATACTGCTGTTCCATTTGGAGGAATAGAGGAAATACAAACTATTTTGATAAATGGTGAAATTATAATATACAACCAACAAATTTAGGTGAAAATCTTGGAATTATTTAAATTATAAGAATGAAGATAACATATATTTAATTAGTTTTAGATTAATTACAGTATTGCAGTTTTTCGGGCTCATCCATGAAAGAATTGTGAGTAGTCAATTTGTTAAAAATTTGGTTTTATTCCCTCTTAGTAAGTTGTCTCTTTGAATTAGTCCTGTATCTTAGTATAGTGATTTTATAGGATAGTCGAAAATAGATAATTTTGTCAGCTGATTTCTCTAATTTGTTTTTTTTGTTTGTTTGTTTCTTTTTTTGGTTCAGTGTTATATCCAAGGAACTGTTCCACTAAGCAATCAGAATCATTTCCAAAATTTTAGTTTCATAAGCTTGAGTTTTCTTTAAACCTGTTTTATATTTTCTGTATCATTGTAATAGAGAAATCAGTAAACATTTACTTCAGTAATTGTTTGCAACTAAAACATGTGAAACGAAACAGGCTCAAGAGATCCTGACAGCTTGCTTATTTTTCTTGAAACAACTTCAGTTTGCGTTTTTGACACACATATATTATGGTCTCAAGAAAGTTTAAAAATTAAGAACATGCAGTTTGTGTTTGTCCTCATGAAGATTACACTTGTGACCCCAGTTTAGCATGTACTAATATTTAAGAGTATGTCATAATAAAGTTTTTGTTAACTGTCGTTGGACACAAGCCATAATTTTTTTTTCTCTTTTAAGGCCACGATAGACACTTCTTTCAATACAAGAAGCATGATTTTGCTCATGATACATTGAATCCAAATAGCCACATCGGCTATAAAAATATGTGTATTTTCTTTTACCAAGTATATGTGGCATACATATGTGGGGAATTAAAAGGGTAATTTATAGAAGTCATCTTGTCCTGCAAAGAAATTATGTCTGGTCAGGAGTAATACAATTAGTATACAAATTAGTGTAATAAAAATCTAGGATAAGATCAATTTAATATAAGACACTTTTGTAAACTTCTGATAAGCAGCGTTACAATATTGAAATACAGGTTCAATTATATCAGTTGATATAAGTATAACAAATGTTTCCAACAAACAGTGCTACAGGCTTGTAAAGGAAGAGATACTCTTTACTAGTTCACCTTGGAAGTACTCCCCAAGAGGTGTGAGCTGAATTTTGAGTAGATAAGAAGGATGAGATTACAATGAATACTAAATATTTCTCTGGCACTTGTTTTTCAAAGCAATTTCAAATATGTAATTTGATTTTCCAGCAACTTGATAGAATAAGTAGTAGTTGTTGGTCTCTTTTTAAAAATAATTTGAGATTTAGAAGGGTTAAATGACTTTCTTACACAGCTGGTAAGTGGCGGAGGTGCTACTTATACCCAGATCTTCCAACTCCAAATCATCTAAATTTGGCATTGTAGCACCCCTGAAATAGAAGGATGGGTCAGGCACGGTGGCTCATGCCTGTAATCCCAGCACTTTGGGAGGCCAAGGTGGTAGGATCACTTAAGCTCAGGAGTTCAAGACTAGCCTGAGCAACCATGGCAGAAACCCCATTTCTACTAAAAATTATCCAGGTGTGGTGACATGTGTCTGTAGTCCCAGCTACTCAGGAAACTGAGGTGGGAGGATCACATAAGCCTGAGAGTGGAAGGCTGTAGTTAGTCATAAATGTGCTACACTCCAGCCTGGGTGACAGAGTGAGACCCTGTCTCAAAAAAACAAAACAAAACAAAATAAAGACAAAAAAAGGAAGAGCAGAAAGCACTGAACTAACATCAGTCTGCATGGAATTCAGGTAAAGGAGGTTGGAGATTCAGAGGCAGAGAGGGACTCGATTCTTAGCTTTTTAAGTGCCTGAGAAAATACCTGCGGTGGGGAGGGGCAGGTCAAGCACTGAGGGAGGAGAGACTGTGAGTAGACCCTTGCAGTGATAATCCAGGCCAGGCATGATTGTGGCATGGGCCGAAGGGTTAGTTATGGAGTTGGAGGGAAGTGTGTGGATTCTGGATGTATTCTGAAGCCAGAGCCCACTGGATATGTTGCTGAACTGAATGTAGGATTTTAAGAAGAGGAATCAAGAGTGGCTCACACCTGTAATCCAGCACTTTGGGAGGCTGAGGTGGGCAGATCAGTTGAGGTCAGGAGTTTGAGACCAACCTGTCCAACATGGTGAAATCCCATCTCTACTAAAAATACAAAATCTAGCCAGGCGTGGTGGCACATCCCTATAATCCCAGTTACTTCGGAGGCTGAGGCAGAATAAACACTTGAACCTGGAAGGCAGAGGTTGCAGTGAGCAGAGATCGCACCACTGCACTCCATCCTGCGTGACAGAGCCAGATTCTGTCTCAAAAAAAGAAAAAAAAAGAAAAATTAAAAGAATTGCTCCAACGTTTAAAACTTGAGTAACTGAAATTATGGTTGAATGAGATGGGAAACAACTGAGAAATGAAGAGGCCAGGGTTAAGTTAGACATGTAGAGTTGAGATGCCAATTAAACATTCAAATGGTAAGTTCAAGTAGGCAGGTGGACACAGGTTGCAAGTTCAGGGAAGAGTCTAGGCTGGAGACGTGAATTTAGAAGCTGTCAGAATGGAGGTGATATTCGTAGTGGTAAGACTGGGTGGCATCACTAGGGGAGTGATTGTAGATGAAAAAAAAAGTGTTCTAAGGACTTAATTCTGGGACATTTCAGTGTTTTGAGTCCTTGGAGATGAGGAGGAACCAAGAAGGAGCCTAATATTAATGCAGTTGCTTTAGAATGAGCTGAAGTGAGGCCCCTGAAAGTGGGAAAAGCTGTAAGGGTTTGTTGAAACATAACTTCAAAGCAACCGAGTGAGTTTTTTTCTACAGACCATGCTGTGGGCCTTGTGGTATGATAGGCATTGAATTGTTCAAGAAAAGTCCATAATAAACCACTATAGTGATCAAACATTTTTACTTATTGGATTAAGCAGTTATTTAGTTCTCATAATAATGGAGTGAGAAGTATGTAACAGGGATCATTATCCTCACTTTTAACATAAAGAAACTGAGACTAGAGGTAAGAGGGTTACATGTAGTTTTGCAAGTAATAGTAGCACAGTTTTCCCCCTAATACCTGCTGACAAAGATCTTGACAAATTTCTAGAGTGGTGTATTTTATAAGCAGGAAACAGAAGCCAGAACAAACCAGAGAAAAGAAGCTTCCATTAAGGAAAATAAAAGAACACTTGGAACCCAAACAGAAGCATGATCTACAAGGACAGGAGGAATCACGGTGTGGTGAAAAGCACTAGCTGAGAATCAGGAAACTTGGATGACAGTCCTGGCTGTTTCACTTTCGGAAAACCTGGAAACCAGTTCCTTAAGGCTTAGTGTGTTGCTGAGAACATGACTTTCTTACAGGAAAAATTTGTAAGCTCATTAAAAAGGTCTGGGAGGACGCCTAGATCCAGGAGTAACTTCTTGGGAGCAGATGGGCTTAGAGGGGGCAACAAATGGAGATTTTGTTACTTTCCTCTTCATTATTATTTGAATTATTTATAATGAGTATGTGCTGCTTTTTTTAGTTTCATCAAAAATTGAAAATGGGAACTACTATAAGACAAAATTCAATTAAGCAATTTCTAGACTCCAGTAGAAAAATGTGGCTTATATCCATTTGATTTCTAAGTCTTAGTTTCTTCTGTTAAAAAGTTAGGGCGTTTTCAAGAGTCCCTAAGTCCACTTCCAAATCTGACATCCTATAGTACTATGTAGAGCCACACATTTCAAGATGCAGGACCCTTCTGTAACTAGTATATAGAAGACAATCTTTGCACTGATGTGTTCATGAAAATCAGTTAACTGAAATGCTCGGATAACACCGTAAGGCTAAAATTGGAATTTGCACTAGTACTAAGTAATTTAATAAAACAAATGCATTACTTCAAATAACTATGCCCATCACTTGACTTAGTTAATGTTATTATAGCCCATTATCCAGTTTTACACATGAGAACACTGGAGCTTATCAAGATTAAGTAACAGGCCCATGATTGTGTAGCTGCTAAGTGATGAAACTCAAGCCTGAGTCATATGCTTAAAATCTTTTTTTTTATTGATATATACATAATATTAGTACGTACTTGTGGGGCACATGTGCTATTTTGTAATGTGAATAGAATGTGTATTGATTAAATCAAGGCATTTAGGATATCCATCACCTGGAGTATTTGTTATTTCTATGTATGGAGAGCATTTTAAGTCCTTATTTCTAGCTATTTTGAGAAATATAATTCGTTATTGTTATCTGTAGTCATCCTACTCTACCATCAAACACTAGAACTTATTCCCTCTCTCTAACTGTACTTTGTTACCCACTAACCAACCTCTATTCATCCCTCCAACACCCACATTCTTTCCAGTCCCTGATAATTATTTTACTCTCTACCTCCATAAGATTTTTTTTTTTTTTTTTAGCTGCCACATGTGAGTGAGTACACGCAATATCTGTTTTTCTGTGCTGGACTCATTATACTTAACATAATGACCTCCAGTTCGATCCATGTTGCTGCAAATGAAGTGATTTCATTCTTTTTAACTGCTGAATAGTATTTCATTGTGTATATATACCACATTTTCCTTATCCAATCCATTAAGGAATGCTTAGGTTGATTCATGCCTTTGCTGTTGAGAATAGTCTAAGCCTAAAATCATAATCACTAAATACATCTGTTCTCTCAATCTTTGTGGGGCTGGTGGTGGTAAACACCTTCCTTGATATAGGAAAGCATGATTTATTTTGGTTTGCAAAGAGGGACACCAGAATCTGCTCAATTTTTGTCAAGTGCCCTTATTTCTGAACCCCCTCTTTTTAATTTTCAAGTTAACTTCATAAGTTAACTAAGTAAACTGCTCAGTGTTCTTCCTGTGCCTCATGTTGATATAACCCCACGTTCATGTATTTCACTGATAAAATGCATTGCTCCAAATTGAATGTTTCTGAAACCTGAATGTCTTATAGCTAATGGGTCTGTTTAATGTGACAGTGTTTCTTCGTGCTACAGAAAAAATTAAGTCAATGGTGTTCTTAAACATGGTATTGTCCCTGGATCTAGAAAATAAGACAATAGACTTTCTGTTGGAAGCACTGTTGCCATGTTTAACAATCTAGGGGTCCATACACCTAGTTTCCTGATTGTGGTTTTGGTCTTAACACACTGTCTTATGAAGATGTCCAGCTTGAGTGTTTGACCTCCATTTCTGTCTTCATTATCAGCCATGGAGCCCTCTCAGATCTGATCCACTCCTTTGTTGCTTCCTACTTCTCATTCTAAAACTTGATTTTGTTTGCTTACTGTTCTGGTTTCCTACCCAGCGTCTGTGACCCACGTGAATGGCTCTCAAACCTGCTAGAGTGTTAGAAGCACCTGGAGAAATTTCTTAAAATTAAAGACTCTGAAGTACAGATCAGAAGTGCAAAGCCAGTTGCTTGGATTGGGATCTGGAAATCTATATTGAAAAGAGCGCTTTCATGCACAGTCTGATTAGATTCCCTGCCCATGTGATAGTTTTACTGGAAGCAGGCTGCCAAGTAGATTTCTTCCCTATTCCATAGTTGTTCAACAGAATGGGAGAAGTTAGGGACTCAGGTATCATTCTATCAGGGTATCTTGATTAGAAACTTTTTTTATTGAGAGATAATTATAACAAGACTGCATTCTAATCCCTTAAAAAATGTATCTGTTTATACTTACTGTTGTGTAGGCACATCATAGAAAATTACATTTGAAATTACATTTCCCATAGAGGTGCTTATCTTACCACAGAATGAAAAAAAAAAAGCTTTTGGATTGAGTTTTCTTTTTCTCATTTTTCTTCTTTAATCAAATGTAAAATACCTAAATTATGCATTGGGGTTTATGAGCACATATCTGAAAAAATCATCACTATGCCACATGAACTATGAAGTAATTACATGTTTATTCCAAGCAGTCTTTGAAATAAGAGATTTCAGTCAATTTCCCAATGGATACTTTCCTTATTTAAATAACAAGTCCAGATCATTGACTTAAAAAAACACTAAGGAAACTCCCTTAGTACATGATAAGTTTGTTATGATTAAAGTCTTCTGTGAAAATGAAATTATTTATGCTAATGAATTTTTAATACATATCTCTGAAATTCTAAGAATCTTAATAGGTTCTAGAAAGAAACATAGTTTATATCCTCTTGTTGCTGAATGTTGTCTGTTTTTATTCTGAGAGAAAGCCTTTTTGGAGATGATTGTTTTTGTTTGGTATCTCATACTGTTTCTCAGAGACAGCAGATATAGGTTACTTTTTTGAAATATGGCTTAATTAGAAAGAACTGCTTAAAGCAAATAAATGATATGTAGCTAACTCACCTGAGAAATTCAGGGCAAAGCTGATCCTTTTTAGGTGTATGAAAATCTAGTTGAAAATATGCAAATAACTGTGTTCTGAAACAGAATCCTGTATCACTGAGCCTTTGCATTCTGCATCCTGCTTTTAATTTGCAGTCATCCATTTAACAGCTGTCTCATAATAGCCATTTAAACTAAGGCACTATGAAAAACAGTTATATTTTAGTTTATAATTATTTATAGCATCCCCTGTGGAAGTTTAGGTACTACAAGAAGACAATGTAGGCTGGGCACAGTGGCTTACACCTGTAATCCCAGCACTTTGAAAGGCTAACACAGGTGGACTGCTTAAGACTAGGGGTTCGCAGCCAAGGAGCCTTGGCAACATGGTGAAACCCTATCTCTACAAAAAATACAACAAATTACCCAGGCATGTTGGTGTGTGTCTGTAGTCCCAGCTACCCAGGAGGCTGAGGTGAGAGGATGTCTTGAGCCAGAGAGATCTAGGCTGTAGTGAGCCATGATGGCCCCTACACGCCAGCCTGGGTGACAGAGTGAGACCTGTCTCCAAAAAAAAAAAAAAAAAAAAAAAAAAAAAAAAAAAAACAAAAAAATAAAAAAAAATAAATCTCCAAAAAAAAAAAAAAAAAAAAAGAAAAAAAGAGAAGTCAGGGTAGTAAATCTCTATAATCCTCTCATTCTTCACTTTCTTTGGTTGCTTCTAGCACCATCAAGAAATGATGTTTAAACTCTTTTCAGGAGCGCTTACTTATTTTTTTACAATCATTACCTTCATGAGATAGTATTTCCTGTTTGGCTTTTGTTCTATTACCATGTGAAAAATATTCATAGAGTTTTTTTGTATATTGCTACACAAGAAAACAATAGCCTTTACTAAAATGTTATATTTATATAGATCTAAAGAAGTCTTGAACTTACTCCTGTTATTTTAACTGCAGAATTTGTTTTCTAAATAAACATTAATAATTTTTTGATTCTATGAACTGGAATTTGTCTGTCAGGAAATTTATGTGAGGCATGATGTGTAAACCTGTCAGTGTTACCTGAAAGACTGAGTGATTCCTCAGATGAACAGAGATTGCACCCAGATAACAATCACGGATAATGACAATGTCCTCGTGAAGAACTGTGACATTTAACTTGTTAGGCTGCTGCAATTTCATAGATGCTCACTGTAGCTCTTTTTTCAGAGATAAAGACCTTTATTATGTCTGGCATAGCAAATGGTCTGAAATTCATTTTTGTATTGAGTTCCTCTTGCAACCTAAGTCCCTTGGGGTGACATGGAGTGGGAAGGTGGATCCTGTGAATGCAGAGGACCCTTGTCACGGCTGAGGACCCTGAACTTAGGGAACCCTTTTATAACAGGCTGCAAGCAAATCTGTTCAAGCTTTTCCCCAGAGAGAGATGTTACACTGATCAGCAAACAAATCTGCCCTGTGCTGTATCTGGCTAGGTTGTTCTCTATACAAAAATGTTTAAAAAGATAGTCTAGAACAAGGGACATCAGATCAGTACTTCTACTGACAAGATGTGCAGAAACTCAAGAAATCCATGGAGAACTGTCTGCCCACAGTCCTGAGCAATGACTATGCTCATGGTTCAAACTCTTGTCACCAGAATTATCTCCCCAGTCTACTAATTATACTTGAGTTACCCTTGGAGTGTATTTTTTTTATATTAACTTTATCATAGGCAATATTGGTGATCAATAGACTTACCAAAACATAAATAACAAATACAGAGGAGAGCTCATTATTAATTGGGCCCTGTTTCATAGAGATGTACTATAAGTCATATTGAACTTTTTGATGTTCTAGAAAATGCGTTAAAAACTAGTAACTCAAACTGGAATCTTTTTTAAGGAAGATGGTCTGAGAAAAAAAAAGAAAGTTATGTATCGGAGAAACAAGGATCAGGTATTCAAAAAGGTCCATATAAATACTGAGAACAGGATTAAGTCTTCCTGCAGTCTGAGTCAAATCTGTGGTTAGGCCTGAATGTTTATGATGATTGAGTGATCTGATGAATTACAGGTTTATAGCTTTCTTTTCCAGGTACTTTATTGCCTGCAGGAAGCTGGCTTTTTTGAAATGAAGTTTGTGTTCACTGTTCATATGACTGAAGTTATTAATGCCGAGGATTATTTAGTCACCCCTCCCCCAGTGTTAGCAACTAGAAAACTGAGGCCTGGGAGACTTGTCTACAATTACACAGGATTGAGGAGCAGGGCTAGCCTCTCATATTTTCCTGGAGGGGCTTTGTTTACTTAAAGGGTACAGCTTATATTAAGGTCAGAGAGACAGAGAGAGCATGCATGCTCCCAAGACTGATTGATCTCAGCAGGAATTGTAATTCCTCTATGTGTAGAAAACTCTACTCTTCACTGTAAATACCTACCCATAGTAGTATTGTATTTGGTAGCTGGCCATAATGTATGAAAGCTCATTCTAGTTTGTGACTAGAGCTTGGCCCTGGTATAGAAAAATATTAATTGCCATTCAAAATCATTTAAAAAAAGATGACTATCCATGATGCAAACCCAGGATTGCCCTAAGCATAATAAACAAATGATTAAACCAATTATAACTTAGCAGTGAAACTTGCAAGCTTTGAGAAGTTGGCCTTGTTTCACGTTTGCCGAAAGGCAGAGTGGTTTAATTACTTTCATCTGTGGTCAGAGGCATTGACATAGAGAGCTGGAAGGGATCTTTGAGAGCATGTGATCAGATGATTTTCACTCTTTTGAAGAACTGCGAGCTCTTGGAACCCCTGAGACAGGTAGAGGGACCCACCAAGGGTGAAGATCTTCACTCTTACTTATTTCTGATAAAGCCATTTTGCTTATACCTGTTTTATATCTTGGCCTCTGTTACTTAGAAAACAAATTTTAAAATACACTAATATTTTATATTTTGATAGGCATTGGGTACATGCATTTATTAAAACTAATTGTTTTAATAAGCACTTACGATTTATACATTTTATGTAAAAAGATGAAACAATTACTGAACAATTATGGCATGCTGAAATATTTAGGGGGAAATGTATATCAATCTGAATTACTTCGAAGTGAACCAAAAATAAGGTGCACTGATGGATAGGTAAAGGATGGATACACAATGAAGCAAGTATAGTAACATATTAATGGTAGAAGGTAGGTAAAGATATGTAGGGGTGCTTATTGTATGATTCTTTCAACTTTGCTGCATGATTGAAAACTTTCTAAAAACATTATATGGAAAAAGAATCAGCAATATAGGTTAACACTCTCATTTTTGTAATTAAGGAAAGTGATGCTCAGGGAGAATAAGATTAAATCATTGGCAGAGTAGGACCTAGTACCAAATAATCTTCAGCGAACTGGTTCTGCTGCTTGTCTGTACATTCAAATTTGAGCATTTGCCCAAGAATTTTTGCATGAATGCCAGGAAAATCACATATTTTTGATGAAATAATAGTATTATTAATGATGAAAGAAAGGCATTTTACAGTATTATTGGAGCTCTTACTTTCATGATGATATCTTCTCATGCCCACCCCCACCTTTTTTTGTTAACTTTTATTCTGGTAATGTTGAGGACATTTTTTGTGCTTCTTGTAGTTTAATGCATTAGGGTTTATTGTAAATTTATATATTATATAATTTTTATGGCTGAAATTTTCATTGTTTTCAATTCACAAGTACATAAATGCATGACATTTTATGATGAATGTCTTCCTTTGAAAGTACGGAAATAAAGATAACATCTTAGAAAAGGTCCATGAACGTTCTACAGATTCTTTGGATGTCTTTTATGAAATTAATAAAGTGGCCTTGCTTCTAGTGTTTGACTAGCATGTTATGATAAAGGACAGCCTGAAAAGTGATTTCTCCATTACTCTTGTAGTGTTCTAGAACACTTACAGGGTAAGAATCTCTGGAGTCAAATCTGCCTTAGGTTTGAATTCTGGTTATGGTATTTCCAGATGTGAGATTTTGGGGAAGTTACTAAAATTCTCTCAGCCTTCTTCCATGGATATAAAATGGAAATAACACTAGTATGCTATGGCTCTTAGTATTTAATAGGTATTAGGTATAACTTTTATTAGTAGTAAACTTAAACATTGCTAGTGAATGACATATCTTATGTCATATTATATTTGTACTTATAACATCTATTTATATTTTTGTGTTTTATTTATCTTATTTTTATTTATTGTTGACATTTGACTTTACATGGGATTGTGCTTCTGTATATTTATAGGATTTACATCTTACATGTGCAGTATTCAGTCTTACAGTTGTTTACCTCAAAGCGTGAGTCATCTACAAGCACATTTTAGTTAAGATTGGGTGTATTTATTTCCTAATTCCGTTGTCCTTTAAATGACTCTTTTGGCTTTCTTAGATTTTGGCATTGATTACTGCTTTTCAGTTTCTTCCCTAGAATCCAAAATGTGAGAATTACAGAATTGTAGCCTTGCACAACTCAAAATGTAACAAATGTTTAAGGCCCAACTAGTGAGTAATTAAATTTTTTTAATCATTGGTGTAACTTTAAAAAATTACAGTGTAAAGATGCTACTTTTTCTTATTAAGTTGATAAAATACTGGTGTTATTTGAAGATATACTTTTAGACAAATGGAAATTTTAGTTGGACGATTATTAGATACATATCTTACCCATCCCAGCATACATATACACATACATAATAGTATAATAAGTAATATACATGTAACATAACAGTATACCATTTGAAGGAAAAAATGTCAAGGTTATATTTATTATAGTTCAGTACTTGTGTAATGCTCTTTTTGATCCATCATTTGAAATACTTTTTAAAAATAATGTGATACTTCTTAGCTTTTAAGAGTGATAGAATGAGCGTAAGGTACAGCATCATAGAATTTGGAGGTAAGAAATCATAGAACGCTTACAGGCTAAGAATCTCTGAGTCAAGGAAAATGCTTTGAGATCATTCGGAATTTTAGATTTGTGGTGTTTTAACACTTGCTGCACATTAAAATTATTTGGGGAGGTCTTAAAAATACCAATATTTAGGTTGTATCCCAGATGCATTAAATCAGAATCTCTGTGAGTGGTACTGAATATTCCTAGTTTTTAAAAGCTCACCTGGTGATTCTACCATGATATCAATTAGAAAATCATTTTCTGGGTTTTTTGTTTGTTTGTTTGTTTGTTTGTTTTTGCCACTGTTTCAGGAGGAAAGAGATCACTGCTCTAACTCTTGGTAAAGTCATAGAGCTGTTTATCTTTGGAATTGAAACAGCATCTTGGTATCCTTTTAAACAGTGGTTTCTCCCCTCTCCCATGATGCTTTCATTTTCATTTCCTCCAGTTTGTGTTTTTTATTTTGAGTTTGTGAGGGTCCCCAAAACCATTGGAGTAGGAGCATCAGGTGTAGCTAAGCCTGATTTCGGTGGATGACTCCAGAAAATCACACATTTGCATTTGAAACATTGGAGAGTAAGTGAAGACCCTGGCGTAGCTCCAGTGTACCTGAATTGGACTAGTCAAACTGCTCTGTAAATAGAGTTCTTCTGTGGTTCAGAAAAAAACCCTGTGGTATTTCTAGTTGGTTACTTTAAATCTTATGCACTATGTATTAATTAAATTATACTGTACTGTATTTAGTAATAATGGAATATATGTGTATTAGACTAATTTTAGTTTCAGGCATGTATTATGTTTTTTGAAAAGATGGAAGAATAGGCCAGGCACAGTGGCTCACACCTGTAATCCCACCAATTCGGAAGGCCGAGGTAGGAGAATCAGTGGAGCCCAGGAGTTCGAGATGAGCCTGGAGAACATAGGAAGATCCCCAGCTGTACAAAAATTAAAAAAAAAATTAGCCAGGTGTGTTGGCATGCACCTGTAGTCCCAACTACTTGGCAGGCTGAGGCAGGTGGATCACTTCATCCTGGGAGGTCAACGCTGGAGTAAGTGGTAATCACACAACTGTATGCCAGCCTGGGTGACAGAACGAGACCCTGCCTCAAAAAATAAAAAAAGATGGAAGAATAAACAAAAATCAATATATTTTATAATTGGAACTTAATAATTTAATTAAAATAAGTTTACATATTTTATGACATTAAAATTTTGTTCTTATTTATAAACAATATAATTCATATAATATATATATATATAATTAATTGACTTTCTTTGTATCCCATAATTAATTTGAATATGGAGTTGTAATATTATCATGCCATCAAGACTTAACTTCCAAATGAATGACAACATGGAGAAATGTGTTTATAACTCACTTATGATACATTCTTTGGATAAATACAGCTTATTCTAGGTTTTCATCACCATTACTTGCTGTGGTGGGATAATGTTGTAGTCTGAAATGGCATGTGGCCAGACATGGATGCAGTATTAGTGCCTCTTGCAGGCCTTGTTTAAAACACTCACTCTGGGATACTACTGTGCTTCTTTACTTCCAGACTGACCACTGCTCTAAGCAGTGTTGGGGCAATGCCTGGGCTGCCCGAGCCCTTGAAGTTCAAGAAGAAGCACCTGGACTTCTCATGAGGGGAGGTCAGAGTCAATGTAAGTGACTTCCTAATTTGGGGGGCTAAATCCCTTCAGTGATTGAGGTCTATATGAAGTTAGCCATATAAATAGCTATTTCCAATGTGTTTTATGTCATCATTATACCCTAAAATACTGCCATTGACCTAAAATAAAACTTTAAAAGTGTTTCTCAAGTAATAAATGCCATGTATCTCCTGTGAAAAGCATAATGTTCTTAGAGTTATCCATTTATATTTTCAATTCCATGAAAATAGTTCTTTGAGAACATTGGAGTTGCTTTGAAAATTGATATCAATTAAGAGGAAACTTAGTCTAATTTAAAATTTTCTTGGACTATAGCTAAATAGAGAGCTTTATTTGTCAGGCAGAAATACATGTGTGGGCAAAGGTGAAACATTCACAACTCTGAGAATCGTTCTAATTTTGCTGGAGTTAGAGAAATGTTGAGCATTGTTGCTTAATACAGCTTTACACCATTACAATGATGTTGCTTCATGAACTCCCAGTCATGTAATAATTCTCAAAAGTAACAGTTCAGTAAATTGTGTAAGAAAATACTTGCCATGTACACAAATGGACATTAGAAATGTAGAAATAATGTTTATTTATGAGAAATTGCAGGGGAATATAATTAGATTTTTCCTATAAGGCAACATAATGGAGTTATAACTTGATGCTTGTATTAAGATGGAATTTTTTTAAAAACAGAGATAGATGAGAAAGTAATGAAAGAATAGAAAATATTATAATCCCATCAAATTTTATTCTCATCAAATCCTGAGGATCTAAATCTCTTTTCAAATATATGTTTTTTGCTTATAAGTTAAATGGTAATGGTGTTTGGAGATTATGTGAAGATCATTTCTTTAGTACAATTGAACTTTAGAACATTTTGTGTAAAATTGGGATAATTTGTATAGGAGGGAAAACAAAGGTCCACAGTAAGTAAAGGTTCAAATTAGCTTAATTTTTTTCCTCTTTCATGGCTTAGATCTAACTTAGATAAATTTGGGCAACAAATATTATACAAACGAATGTTTTACAAATAGTACTTTCCTTAGTTGAATCTATCTTGTAAATCATGAGTATTGGTCAGAGTGTGGAACATATAGCTAAAAAGCTTCAGGTATACTTTCAGGTCAGACTCCCTTGATTACTACAGTGTCATTTAAGTTCTTTCAGCATCACACCTGATAACCTGTCCTGCCTACCCTCCCGGGGCCCAAATGGGATTACATATGGCATATGTAAAACTGCATTGCTAAGTATAACAAGCTGTATAAAATTCATTATTCTTTTGGATGCAACATTTAGAACAAAAATAACCGGAATATTTTATTCGACAACCTTAGAGATGGTTGTCTTTTTTATATATGTATTTTGTTTAAAGCAAGAAACAAAGTAATTAATATAGAATGGGCTAAAATGCATGGCATAGCAACATCAACATGCAAAGTAGCTTCAGTTACCGTGGCATATCCTGGAATCAAACTGTTTTTATCAGTCCCTTGTCCCCTTTTCTTTAGCTTCTTCTCCTTCCTTCTCTTTCTTTCTCAACACTGTTTCTTCCAACTTTTCCTGCTTTCCAAAGTTGGAAAGATTTTTCTATTTATGTCCTGACCATAAGCTCTATACCCTGGGGACCCTTCTTTCTCGGTGTTATATCACTTAGTTATTCTGGCAGATTTTGTATAAAGTATTTTTAAAACCTTTCCCTTGATGCCTTATAGTTGTACAGTGAAGTTCTAAGCTGCTGGACCAGAAACAGGAAAAGCACTCTTTGGTCCCCAAGAAGTGATAAAACTACAGGTAGTGTTGACAGGTGTGCATAGTCACACTTCAGCTGAGACTGTTCTGTGGTTTGAAAACCTTTTGCTGTCTTTGTCATACCATTTACAGTTTTTTTTTTTTAAATTTAAAAATTGCATCACTATATGTCTAGAATAAAGTAACTCAGGAAAGAGCAGAAATGTAGAAAAGTAATGCACAGAAAGGAAGGCTAACAGAGCATCAGAAGAAATGCAGAGAAACCTGAATTATAACAAAAATAGCAAAGGTGAATTTTAGGTGGGAGATTAGGGGAAGACTTGAATGAGAGAGAAAGAAAACTTATTTTACCAGGATTGCTGTAGCTTTTCAGGGCTTATTTCAGAAAAGTTGACTAGGGCTCTGGAACCCAGGGTATCAGTGCTCACGAGTTGACCTATGCCAAGAACACTGGGAAGGGAAAAAAAGCCAAAAGCGAATGGGTATCAGGAGGTGAGGACCCATTTATTTTGGCGTTCATAGTTCAAACAGCAAAAACTTAAGAGGGGTATCTGTTTTGAAACTATTAAAACTTATTAGCATCAAATACTTGCTGTGATTCTTTGTTATTGGTTGTTTTTGAAACCTCTAGTTGAAAGGGTGGTTTAGAAAGCTCAATATTTCCATGGCCATTGTTTGCCTTTCTGTTATTACCCTAAGGCAGAAAATTGGGGTTGCTATTATTCTCCTTCCTTCATTTCTTTATTATAATCATCCTTTTTTCCCTGCCTTTCTTCCCAAGTCTCTTTGTTCTTCCTTTGCTTACTTCTTTTCTGTTCTCCTACCCCAAGATTTTAGAATGAGTTATTTAGACTTACAAGTCTTTACATGACACTGTAAAATCTCAGAAATATTTTTCTTCAGGCATATCAATTGTAGGTAATATCAACTCAAAGACGATTCATGTGCCACTTTGAATTCTCAAATTTTCCCTCCTGTGAAAAGAGACTAGTATTTGATAAAAACATAAAAGCTAAAAGCAGAATATTCAGATATTTGGATTATTTGTGAGCATTATCTTATGATTATCAGAATTTATATATATATGCAAACACTGGAAATTTTGGACTATGCTATTTAAATAGAATCTACTCTTACTGAGGGTTAGGATCTGGTAGACAGCACAGGATTTGGGAAAATCAGTCTTTGATTTCTTGAGATTTCTTTGTTTACCTGATTTCTGCATTTGAGTGGCTATTGAGCTGCTGTAGTGTGCCTCTGTCTCTCAGGTAGAAATATCATTAGCTGGCTTGTACTTGTCTTTGGAAACATTACGAAAAATGTGCCCCTTCTGAGCCAAAGAATTATAAAGCACTTTCAGTTTGTCTTGGAATTGAAATTGGGCTGAGTTTAGACCCCCACATGCCACCCAGGAACTTCTGCACATACATAAATACTACAATTATATGCAGTAATCCCTAGGGAAAATGTATTTTTTTCTTTAAAAATAGGGCTTTATAAATCATCAAGTCTTCAAACGATAGCAAAATTTTTTTTCAGTCTTAGTCCATAATCAGATATTGCTGACTTTTGTAAGTAAGAGATTATCAACATTTTATCTGGCAAATATTCAGTTTTGAAGGAAGTTATGTAGTAATATAGTAATAGGAAAGTGTGTCTGAAATATAGGTATGCTTGGTTTGATTGCACTTTGCTTTACAGTGCTTCACAACTACTGCCTTTTTTAATGAAATTTAATGTTTGTGGCAACTTTGTGCCAATGCCAATTTTCTAACGGTATGAACTTACTTCATGTCTCTGTGTCATGTTTTGGTCATTCTCTCAATATTTCAGACTTTTCTATTATTATTGTATCTGTTATGGTGATCTGGGATCAATGATGTATCATGCTACTCTTGGAATTGTTTTGGGGCACCATGAACCATGCCCATATAAGACAGACAACATGGTGAATGTTGTGTGTGTCTTCTGATGATTCCACTTACCAACCTTTTTCCAGTCACTCTCCATTTCCTTGGGTCTTTCTATTATATGAGTCATAACAACATTGAAATTAGGCCAATTAATAACCCAACAGTGGCCTCTATATATTCAAGTGAAAGCAAGAGTCTCACATATCTCACTTTAAATCAAAAGCTAGAAATGATAAATCTTACTGAGGATAGCATGTCCAAAGCTAAGACAGGCCAAAAGCTAGGCTTCTTGGGCCACAGAGTCAGCTAAGTTTTGAATGCAAAGGAAGAGTAATTGAAGAACATTTAAAGTGCTACTCTGGTGAACACATGAATGATAAGAAAGCAAAACGGCTTTATTTCTGATATGGAGACAATTTACTGGATAGAAGATCAATCAACCACAGCATTCCCATAAGCCAAAGTGTAATCCAGAAGAAGGCTCTAATTCTATTCAAGGCTACGAAGGCTGAGTGTGATGAGGAAGCAGCAGAAGAAATGTTGGAGACTAGCAGAGATTAGCTCAGAAGGATTAAGAAAGAAGCCTTCTCCATAACCTGAAAGTGCAAAGCGAAGCAGAAAATGCTTTTGCAGAAGCTGCAACAAGTTATTCTGAAAATCTAGCTAAGATCATTGATGAATGTGGCTACACCAAGCAACGAATTTTCAATGTAGATGGAGCACGCTTCTACTGGAAGAAGATGCCATCTAGGACTTTCATACCTAGAGAGAAGTCAATGTGTGACTTCAAAGCTTCAGAAAACAGGCTGACTCTTTTGT
Organism: Cebus imitator; assembly: GCF_001604975.1. Classification (NCBI taxonomy): domain Eukaryota; kingdom Metazoa; phylum Chordata; class Mammalia; order Primates; family Cebidae; genus Cebus; species Cebus imitator. Next base: position 240,451 of record NW_016107355.1, on the reverse strand, counting down.
GAGGAACTAATGCACCTGATGACTTTAAGTTAAAGTTAGTGCTTATTTACCATTCTGAAAATTCTAAGGCTCTTAGGAATCATGCTAAATCTACTCTGCCTGCATTCTATATATTGAACAACAAACCCTGTATTACAGAACACCTGTTTATAGCATGGTTTACTGAATACTTTAAGTTCACTGTGGGGACCTACTGCTCCAAAAAAAAAAAACAAGATTCTTCTCAAAATATGACTGCTCATTGGCAATGTACCTGGTCACTCAAGAGCTCTGAAAGAAATGTACATGGAGATTAAGGTTGTTTTCATGCCTGCTAACACAGCATCTATTCTGCATCTCACAGATGAGCAATTTTGGCTTTCAAGTGTTATTGGTTATGAAATACATTTTATATGGCTATGATTGCCATAGTGATTCCTCTGATGGATTTGGGTCTGAGAAAAGTACACAAACCTTCTGAAAAGAATTCACCATTCCTTGGCCTGGCATAGTGGCTTACGTTTGTAATTCCAGCGCTTTGGAAGGTCAAGGCGGGCAGATCACGAGGTCAAGAGATTGAGACCATCTTGGCCAACATGGTGAAACCCCGTCTCTACTAAAAATACAAAAATTAGCCAGATGTGGTGGCACATGCCTATAGTCCCCACTACTCTGGAAGCTGAGGCAGGAGAATCACTTGAACCTGGGAGGAGAGGTTGCAGTGAGCTGAGATCATGCCACTGTACTCAAGCCTGATGACAGAGTGAAACTCTGAAAAAAAAAATTCACCATTTCAGACGCCATTATGAATATTGAGATTTATGAGAGGAGATCAAAATATCAATATTAACAGGATTTGGAAGAAGTTAATTCCAACTCATATAAATTACTTTGAGGGATTCAAGATTTTTAGTAGAGGAAGTAATTGCAGGTGTGATGGAAATAGCAAGAAACGTAGAATTAGAAGTAAAACCTGAAACTGTGACTGATTTGCTGCAATCACCTGATAAAACTTGAATGAGTAAAGAGTTGCTTCTTATGGATGAGCAAAGAAAGGGGTTTCTTGAGATAGAATATACTCCAGGTGAAGATGTTTTGAGTATTGTTGACATGACAACAAAACATTTAGTATATTACATAAACCTACTTGATAAAGCAGTGGCAGTGTTTGAGAACACTGACTTCAAGCTTTAAAGAAGTTCTATTTTGGGTAAAATGCTACCAAACAGAAGAGTGTGATACAGAGAAATTCTTTGCGAAAGAGTCAATTGATGTGACAAATTCCATGTCTTATTTTAAGAAATTGCCACAAGTACCCCAATCTTCACAAACCACCACCCTGATTAGTTAGCGGCCATAAACACTGAGGTAGGACCTTCCTTCAGCAAAAAGATTACTCTTTACTAAAGGCTCAAATGAGTGTTAGCCATTTTTAGCAATAAAGTAATTTTAGATTAAGGCATATAGATTATTTTTTAGAGATAATGCTGTTGCACACTTAATAGACTACAGCGCAGTGTAACTTTTATATGCACTGGGAAACAAAACAGTTTGTGTGGCTTAATTTATTGTGACATTCACTTGATTGCAGTGGTCTGGAATCAAATCTCAATATCTCCAAGGTATGCCTGTATAAGAACTGTTTCTATGGTATTTAATAAGATTTTGGGCTAGGAAAAAAATTCAATTTAAAGATTGAAATTTTGGATTGAAATAGAAGTACTGTACCAAAAAATGTTTCTGTCCATCTATCTATTTTTTGACACATTCATTCAGATTTATGACCATACAGAGGAGGGAGAAACTAGGATGAGAAAGATTTCTGGTTAAAAACTTCACACTTGGAGTCGTGACACTTCTCTTAAATGCCTTTTAAACACGCGAGTGACTGTTAAAACTTTCATGAGAAATAGAATTTTGATGTAGTATAATTTTCGTGTGTTCTCATCCCCTGGTTAAGGTTCTTATCTTATGGGGACAGGAATACTACAGAGGAGGGTGATGTGGGTAGGAAATAGGAGACTACTCTGTCTTCGGGAAGCAGAAGGCAGAGGGATGAGTCCTCTGTCTTAAGGACCTTTTGGATTTAATTTGCACTATCTAGTGATAAAATCACTTGAGTGTCCCTGATGCTGTTTCTTGGACATCAAAGCTGGCATTACTGCCAGGTATCATCGTCATTGATATTTAGGCCAGAGTGGATGGTTGCTACCCAGTGGTGCCATACCAGAGCCAGGAGCTGGAAGCCAGACTCCAAGAATTCCCAGCCAGTTAGCTTTACTGGCTACTCTGTCATTTCATTAACTTTGCAGTACTGGAAGCTCCTGGTTTGTGCAATTTAACAATGGTGGTTTTGGACTGTATCTAATTATAATGATAAAGTTTTATTGTACTAGATGACTCGAGATGAATAAAATATACTAGTTTAATGTTACTCCTTTCTTCAAAGCCAATCTCAGCTTCTTTTTCAAAAATAAAAAGTAATAGCTCTGGCCATTGACTATTCATGTTTGTTCCTGCAGTCCTGAAATGTGAATTTAATGTTAAGCTGCATATTTAGAAACTAGAATAGAACTATGCAAACTATGAAGTAACTTTAAGGGTTAAAGAGAAGAAATCCCAAATTCCTAAAATGCATATATATGTATAAAAATCTCAATTGGAAAGCTTTACGTACCATAAAAGAAGAGATAGCTTTTGGAAGATATATACGCAAAGCAAGTGAAGGACATTCAATCACCCTCTTAGTAATTTTATTTCCTTAGGTGATGTTGTACAGTAATACCAAATTTATAGTTCTTATGTTTAATACTGAGCAAGGAACTTTAAGCAAATTTAAAGTAAAGCTAAAGTAAAAATTATTAAGATTACCTTTAGAACTTGCTAAATGTGTTTAAGTTTAGTATGAGCTGGAAGTTTTAGTGTTTTTTCCTTTAACTGTTGCATTAGCAGCCATAGACCAAGTGACAACATCGTTGTTTTTACTAAAACAGATTAATAAAAATGTAAGAGGATTAGGCATGTCAGGTTCTGGCTTCTATGCTTAATATGAGAGTATTGGTTTGAAGCCAGTGTACCACACATGTTAATTGATTGCTACTTTGCTTGAAGTAATGTGGAAGATTATCTCCTCTAAGATTGTTCATCTGGGGAAGTTACTCCCAACCAGGAGCAATTTTGCCCACAGGGGACATAAAGCAATGTCTGGAGACATTTTTTTGGTTGTCATAATTGGGGGTGGAGTGTACTGTTACTGGCATCTAGTAAGTAGAGGCTGGAGATGTGGCTAAATAACACACAATGCAAAGGAAAGCCCTCCATGACAAAGAATTATCTTGTCCACAATTACAGTAGGGTTGAGGTTGAGACCCCCTTGCTCTAGGAATATTTCCAGTTTAGTTTCTTCTTTGTCTCCTTTTTCTTTCCTTTCTTTCTTTTTCCCTTCCTCTTAAACAGGTATGTGTCACTTATTATAGAGATGAGTAAGTGTCTCTCTGTTTTATGCTAATTGTAATCTTTTCACAGTAATTTCTCAGGGTGTGGTTTTGTACAGAGTGGAAAGGGAGTCGAACGCCATGCATTGTAACTGTATAACCTTGGGCATGTCACTAGTGCTTTCATTTCTTTGTTTCTAAAAGTCAGAATTAAATGAGGTCTAAGTTGGCGAAATCATTAATTCAACCAGATTGAGCATCTACTGTGTCAGGCAATGTGCTCCGTTCTAAGATTCACATGACACAGAAGACATAGTTCCTGATTTCCAAATGCCTGAATTTGGTTGGGGAGATGACAGGCATGTAAATTAAATAGAAGTAACCCTACATCGTGATAATAGTTCTAATGAAAGTATGATGAAAATTCTATGGTAGAGCAAGGTAGGAAAGCCACTATCTATAGGAGAAGTCCTCTGAGAGAGGATAGAATTTGAATTGGCTATTGGAGGAGAGTAGGGATTGGCCAGGAGAAAAGGAGGAAGAGCATTTCAGGCAAAAGGAACAGCAAAAGCAAAAGCTCAGAATTACAAAAAGCCCTGGGATGTTCTGGAATATTGAAAGTTTCTCTATGTCTGGAACATGAAGATCACTGAATAAAAATATTCTTTTTGTATTGCTTTAACATATCAAAAATTTCCAAAAGGATCTCAAGTCTTGAAAAATAAACATTACCATCTAGCCATTGCTCTCAGACTTTAGCTGTTCACTCATCTACAATGTGTGTGCATCACAAGCACAGACAGCCTGAGTTACAGTCCCGAGATTCCTTCGGACTTCGTTCTCCTACTTTGCCTGTCTTGACTTGTGCCTCACTGTTTATACTGAGACTTGTGATGCAGACAAGTTCAGGTACAACAAGTCCAAGTTTTTAAAAAGTGCCTGATTTTATTTTCCTCATCAAATTTTCTTGATGTACTTTTGAATTTTAATAGTTTCATTGGGGCAGTGGATTTAGGTAATTAAAATTGCTGATTTAATTCACAAACAGGTGAACCAAGTGTCAGGCCATCCCATTGAGCCCTTCTATACTAAGTAGAGAAGTTGATGGCAGAAATAACACCAAGACTTCTGGCACAATCTGATAATTTTTGGCTTCGGGCAATTAAATGCTGCTCAGCATTGTTTAACAAAAGTTTCATAGTGTGCCCTAAGCCACCAATAGAATTTTCTTTGGTAGCCATGAAAGTCAGCTTAGAGTATGTCACAGAATGAAACGGTATATTCCAAGATAAATTCATCTTTCTATTGTTTAAAGAAGTAGATTAATTTTGCCTGAGCTTTCCCTCAGCAAATCTGACTTTTCTCAGGAGAAGGGAGCTTAAGTGGAATAACTCTGTGGCTTTCCTTTAGAAATATCTGGATATACCAAGAAGTTTTGTAGTAGATATCACTGTGACTTAAAGACAGTTCAGGAAATCTGACTTCTATTTCCAGCCAAGCAGATGACTTTTTGTGACACATTATTTCTTGATGTCTGAACTTCTTTCTAGAAATAAATCTAATAATACCTGCTGTTCATTGCTCAGGACTTATGAAGTAATGTCTGCAGACTATGTGAAAAGAAAAAGGTTCTATAACACGAAGTATTTTTCCACTCTTTATATCAGCTGATTCCTTGTTTATATGATTAAATTTGAAGTAGCCTGGCATTTGGCAACTTCTCTTTTTTTTTTTCCCATCAGAAGTTAAAATTCATGATTAACTGCTTGCTATGAATTTGTTACGACTTCACTTAACCTAATAAATATCCCAGAAAAGAGCAGACTTGGCTGGAGTTGAATCAATACAGCTTTACTGATTTGGCCACTAAGTTAAGCCAATACTTTTTAATCTGGATTGAGGTAAGGGGGAATGTTGAGAAATCAAGGTCTGGGTGCATTCTCCCAGAAATCACTGGAGCTCAGCTGGCTTTATTAGTCTGGTGAGAGGAGGGGGAGATATAAACACTGCAGAGTGGACATCACTTTTTCCTCTGGTATGTGTATAGACCTTTGGCAGTAGTAGTAGAGGGGTTATAATGAACAATTACTGGATAATCAATCTTAAGTATGATATATGAGAATTTAAAGTATTCTGAATTCCTAAACAATATTCATTATATAATATGTGATAACTTGCATTCTTTTATTGTTCAATAGATTTTGCTTTCTAAATGAATAATCATTTACTGCATGCTTTAGAGCAGAGATAGCTAAAATTTTACTGAAACAGAGCCACATTCATTTACATGTAGTCTGGGACTGCTTTTGTGTCACAAGGGCAGAGTGAAGTAGCTCCAATAGAGAATTTATGGTCTACAAAGACTAAAATAAAATATATGCTACCTGGCTCTTTACAGAGAAAGTTTACTGACTCCTGCGTTAAAGAAATACCTTTTTAAAACAAAAACAAATTTCTGCAATTGAGATCATTATTCACCCAGACAAATGAAATTCTTCTCTTTTGAAAAAGTGGCAACACAAATACTTTCTTTTCATCGTATTTGCTTTATACTACTTGAAAAATTCTTTTAAAATGCAATTGTTGAAATAATGTCAGAAGAAACATTTCTTATGATTTATAAGCACTCCAGAAATAAAACGTATGCATATATGTAGTATAGTGACTGTAAAGTGATTTTTAATAGTATGTTATCGGTTGTATTAGGAAAATGAATAAATAACAATAACAATAGCAAATGCTTCTAAAGTGCTCCTTGGGTGTTAAGCATTCTTCTAAGTACTTTTACATTTCTTTTTTCAGCAACCATTTAAAGTAGGATAATTGTTATCTCTGTTTCATAGATTATATGTTTTGTTGTTGTAAATAAATTTGAAGAATATAATTTGTAAGAAAAAGAACTAATAAAATATTTGTAATTTACTTTATGGGTTTATGGATATAAGCAAATAATTATATTTCTTGAGAACATAAAGCCAAGGCATTGACTGCATTCCATAACGAAAGGAGTAAAAATGATATAGAATAATTTTAATAGCATAGGAGAGTTATCTTGAGTAGATAATTTGATAGTTTTCAGTTCTGAGCCTAATTAAATGTTCTCAAGCTTCTTCTATGCCTAATTTAACTTTATACAGTTAGGTTTCTTTTGGGCTTATTTTTCTCATTCTTTAAAGTTAAAAAGTTCAGATGTGCTGAGAGATTGTAATGATTAACTTCATATACTGCACAGGGTAGTTCTCCACAGAGCAGCTCATTTCAAGGTACTACATTTGCCCAAAGAGGAAGTGGCCTGAGGCAAAGACAAGTTCTTAGCAGGTGACTTGATAATTGATAAGCAGACGTGTATGGTTTTTAGCAGTAAAGTAGAAGCTTATGCTAAGCTGATTAGAAAGGAGGTCAGGTGAGTGGCTTAGTGTTTCGCTGTGAGGAGAAGCCCTAGTGGGGACTTTCCTTTGAAGGAAAGCCAGGTGATGGTTGCACATTTGGGAGCAGGTGATGAGCAGATGTTTGCAGTTCAGTATGTCACACCACTTCTTTGCCTACTCTGGAATTTGTCCTGAGAATGCACAAGGGATAGAATGAAAAGAGGTAAGAAGCAAAGGTTAAAAAATACCACCAGAGACAATAAAAATCTCCTAGTTAGGCAGTCCACACTCATGAGATTCACCCCACCCCACATTTTTGAACCTACAGCACTGCTGTTTCAGCTATTTGACATGTACTATATGCTTTTAACTCTGAAAATGTTGTTTAACTTGTTCCATATATCACCATCTCTTCCAGGTTGTTTCTTTATACTGAGAGATCCTCATTTGATTAAAAAATTTTGTGTGAATAGGAAGTATTTCTTTGTGTGTGTGTGTGTGTGTGTGTGTGTGTGTGTGTGTGTGTTTCAATAAAAGTTTATTGCAAAGCTGGCAGCTGCCCTGTGAGTCATAGTTTTCCAACCATTGTTCTCTACTATAAACTTCTTAAACCTATATGTGCTAAACTCCTTGAGGGCAGGGGCTATGTTATGTATGTGTATACACACACACACACACACACACACTCTTGAAGTTCTGGGGTACATGTGCAGAATGTGCAGGTTTGTTACACAGGTATACATGTACCATGGTGGTTTGCTGCACCCATCAACCCATCATCTACATTAAGTATTTTTAATAGAAAGTATTTCTCATTCCTGATTACCACCATTTTTGCAAAGTTCTACCTCTGCAACTGTTTACATCAAGCAAAAGGCAGGCTAGTGAATAAGGATGGCTTATAAATCTTTCAGACTGGGAATGCCCATTAGCATCTGCAATAACTGTGCATAACTGAGGATGGAGCTCAGTCATGGGGCTAGAAATGAAGACAGAATAAGAAGTTAGTACTGCTTTTAACAGGATGTTCTGACATTTAAACTTCAGATTATCTTTTTTTTTTTAGAGTTTGTTTGTAATATGTTGTTATTGAAGAGATTTGGAATTACTCCTCAGAAAAGTATTTTTAAAACAACACCTAAAGTCAGTTGCATTCCTTGTTTTCTTGACTCTGCAAAAAAAGCCTTCTATTTGGTATGCATTGATTTGACCATTTAAACTTCCTCGGATACAATAAATTTGCTGAACTGTGGAAAAAATTGTGATATTGAATTGTTTGATGCACAGAAAAGAGCTTTTAAGCTGCAGAGTAAATTCCAGTAGGATATAATACCACTCTCATCAGCTATACATAAGACACTTACGTTACCTGGATATATTTACAGCTTCCCATTAGAAAGTTAAAGCATCTTTAAGTATATGAACTTGCTGAAAATACTCTTGCATGAGACATCACAACTTTATACTTTACTATTTGTGCAAAACCAATATTCTAGCCTATCACATGTATTTTTGAAGCATACTTTGCTTGCTGCTTGTGGTGTTGATTGCAGTAATGGATACTTAATGCACCAACTTATCTCTGCCTCATTTTGCATAATTGTTCAGTAAGTTCACTTCCCTGTCAGATCAGTTTCCCCCCCCCACCAAACACTCCCTGAGATGTTATTTGGGTACAAAGCGGGCAGAGTTGTCCTGTGACATCATGGTCTTGTGGAAAGAGGAAGCCTCAGATCTGAGTGTTGTTCTCCAGTTTCTCTCTGGCCTCCCCTGGGGGGTGATGATTCTGGTATTGTGCCAGCACTGCTCGCTATGGAAATCAGGGATGATGGGTGCCCCAGCTTAGGCAGACTGCACAGGCTGTCATTGTCATTGCACATTTCGAGGTCTGCAGTCCATTCCTTCCTGGCAGCCTGCCTGTCAGCTATTAATTTCAGAACCAATTTGACTCTGTTGCAGTGACTATCCTTGGAAATACCTTCAGCTACCTTCTGCCTCCTGTACAGGGCTTGGAGAAGTATCCCAAATGTCATTTTTGCCTTATGGGAGTTGGGGAGGGCAGGGAGGGGTAGCTTGGATCCCTTCTTACCTAAAACAGTAGCCCTATCTTTTTATTCTGACATGACCACACCACCTGGTAGCAGGTCCACTCCACAGACATTTCCCTCCCAGATTTTTAAGTGCTCTCCACTTTCTGCTTTTCTTCCAGCATGTCCGAGCCAGCTCCCCTCCCAGATAACCTTCACCATTTCAACACGTGATGTGGGAGCTGGGACACATTTGAATGAATTCTCTGCTGTTCCTCTTTTCCTTCAAGTTGTTATGAGCTCCTTTTAGCTCTCCTTTCTGTTTTGCTGGAAATTCCCCTGTGTCTCATCCACCTTCTATTGGTGACATTCATCCTCCTTTTCTAAGCACACAATGTCTGCTGGGAAACACTTTTTATAACTGAAGAAACGGGAATAAAATACAATGATGTTTTTAAATATCTATCTCTAGCCTTTCATATGTGACTGAAACTGACTACATTTATCCTGACAACCAGAAGTTGAAAAATGGTGACAGAACATTTTGTAAGTATTACAGAAAGTGGTGTTTACAAATCAGACACCAAAACCTGACATCCACCTTTCAGGAAATGTCCCAGTGTGCTGATGGCAGTGAGAAAGAGGTTCACTTAAAGAGAAAAGGCCAGAGGTAAAGGAACAGATTTTCTTCGTATTCTGTACCACGTTCTTTCTTTAACACCTGGGTTGATTTAATTCCAACAGACTCCCTGGATCACCTCTAACCTGTCTCCTGGTGGCCTTCACTAAGTTCCTCAGAGGCTTCAGGAAACTGATAACATTTTAAAATGTTTGTCACAATGGCCATAGGATTCCATAATAAAAAGATAACTGTAACATTTCTTATTGATTAAAAATACCTGTAAGCCAATCATAGAAATTGGAGTAAAAATGTTAAGATTAATTAATCTGAACCAAAGATCTGTGTTTTCTTTGTTATAGAATACTGCTGGGGAGAGTCATTATTTTGGGGTCTGTTATTTTGTTAAAGTGAATACTGGAATTATAAAAGGAATTTCTGTAATCAGAATAGCAGATAATATTTCTTGAGTGCCTTAACTGCTTCTAGGCACTTTAGGTAAAATGTTCTTAAAATAATAATATACAGTGGTTACTCTTATTTTGCACATAAGGGGATGGAAAATCAGAAAGGCTAAGTCACAAAACTAAAGGAAAGTGGAGTTGGGATTAAAATTTAGACCTGTTCAAGATCAACATCCATGTCTTTTCAAGTTAATAAGCCTCAGTAAATTAATCATGCCAGAAATATCTCTGTGACAGAAAACCTTATGAGAAATAAATAATGCTTAGTTACCATAGGAACTCACTTGGGAAGGTATGCTGAAAGAGTTGATATTACCTGTCTGGAATCTGTCTCTTTTGCTCTAGCAGTATATAAATGTTATGGTACTAATTTAATACACATGGCCTATGTTTAACCTTTTAGATCTTAGTATTATAAAATAAAACTCAGATGGAGGAAAACAGACAAAAAATAAAAAACGTATACTTAGCGAATTACAAGCTGAATACCCGTGTAACTACCACCCAAGTCAAGAAAGAACATTTCCACTGGCCGCAAAAGCTATCCACGTGCCCTGTCTTGATCATAGGCCTTTTCCATTCTTCAAATGTAACTGCAATCTTGATTTTTATAATAACCACTTTTCTCTATGGTTGTATCGGCTAAAATTGCATTCATTCCTGCACATTATAGTCTGGCCCATTTTAGAAATCTGATGTCTTTTAAGTTTAACCTGCAGGTTCTCCTTCAATCGCTTTCTTCTCCTTATAATCTGTCTGAGGGAGAATTTATACTTGTACCCTTTAACTAGTGTAATTTACCTTAATCTAGATGTTGCTGACTTGGATACTCACAGTGTGTTCAACCTGCTCCTCTGTCTTGTATATTTCCAGCAGTTGGCAGTTTGAAAAGAGATGTAATCAGATTTGAGTTAATCTCTTGAGTGGTGGTGTGTTCTTTTATCCGGACACACATAATGTCTGGTTTTAACTTTTTTTTAATGTCAGCAGCTGTTGACACTTAATGGTTAGAAAGATTGTAAGATTGTTAATTCCTTGAGAGTTGCAAAATGATGATACTGTATCATTCTTTTTAATTTATATAATTTAAAATATTTGATGTTTCTAGCCCACTACAATTAGAAATTCATTTTGCTTTACACACACACACACACACACACACACACACACATATGTATAATATTTTTTAGATGTAATAATACTTTGTTGCCCAGGCTGGAGTGCAGATGATGTGATCTCAGCTCACTGCAACCTCCACCTCCTGGGTTCAAGCAACTCTTCTGCCTCAGCTTCCCAAGTAGCTGGAATTACAGGTATGCACCACCACACCTGGCTAATTTTTATATTTTTAGTAGACAAGGGTTTCACCAGATTGGCCAGGCTAGTCTCGAACTCTTGACCTCAAGTGATCCACCTGGCTCGGCCTCCCAAAATACTAGGATTACAGCCCTGCCTGGCCATTTATATTGTTTTTGATTATATCTGTTTGTATAACTTGATTGTATTTGTTTGTATAGTTACAATATAATTCCCAGAACAGCTACAGTGTACATATGTAACTTATCACAGCCTACCGGTATTGATGTTTTACAACACTGAATGAAATGTAGAAACCTGCCAGGCATTGTGGCTCATGCCTGTAATCTCTAATTCCAGAACTTTGAACGGCCGAGGTGGGCGGATAACCTGTGGTCAGGAGTTTAAGACCAGCCTGGCCAAAATGGTGAAACCCCTTCTCTACTAAAAAAAAAAATTGCCTAGGCTTGGTGGCAGTGCCTGTAACCCCAGCTACTCAGGAGGCTGAGGCAGAAGAATTGCTTGAACCTGAGAGGCAGAGGTTGCAGTGAGCAGAGGTGGCCCCACTGTACCCTAGGCTGAGCGACAGAGCAAGACTCCATCTCAAAAAAGAAAGAAAGAAGAAAGAAAGAAAAAGAAAGGGAAAGAAAGAAAGAAAAAGAAAGAAAGAAAGAAAGAAGAAAGAAAGAAAGAAAGAAAGAAAAAGGAAGGAAGGAAGGAAGGAAGGAAGGAAGGAAGGAAGGAAGGAAGGAGAAAGAAAGAAATAAATGTAGAAACCTTACTTCCATTAGGTCTCTTTATTGTTCCCTACTTTTAAATACCATTATCTTGAGTATCAGAGATGGCATTATAATTTTTGTTTCACTCATCAAATATGATTTATAAAACACACAAAGAGAATAGATTATTATGTATACCCAAATTTCTGCTACTTCTGTTCTTATTTCTTCCTTCTTCATGCTCCAAGATCCCTTCATTTATCATTTATTACTGTTTCTTTGTCTGTACTGGAAGAACTAGGACACATCTATTTATTTTTAACAATGAAAAACCTGATGTGTTTGTTCAAATACTTCCAATTCAAGTTTTGGATTACTGGGTTTTTAGTTCTTCTCTTTATTTATCTTTGGCTCTCAAGGACACAGGGGGTGTTAGAATTAGAATATTCCATAATGATTCTATCCCACATTCCACATACACTTTCCCAGAATAACTATACTAGTACTATTGCTGCCATTTCTGCTTACTGAAAACAAAACAAAATGTCTTTGTATGTGCCACGTCTTTATCTGCTACTTTTTAATTGTCAGAGCTTATAGCTGTCACATACAATGTTTTCTTCTCTCTAATCCTCATTTATTTTTGTTCTGCAAGTGATTTTTTTAATTTAATGCTCTGCACAGTTTCTTCTGTTGATTCTGTAGTCATTTTGATGGTTTGTATGCAATTCAGTTTGATTTTTTGAAATTTGTTCTGCAGTATATTCCTCAAGAAGGACTAATAGCAACCACATTTTCTGATCTGCTTAATGTTATGAACAGTTTTTATCCTTTATATTGAAGGCTGTTTTACTTGGTATAAAATCTTTGAATCACATTTTTATTTTTCTGGGTATCTTAACTATACTTTCTGATTTTTCCTCCCCTTCAAAAAACCATTGCTGTCAAAGAAAATGATTTCTTTTTTTTATATGTCATATTCTTCTTTTATCTAGATACCCATAGGATTATTTTTTCTTTAAGGTCCAGAATTTCCTAGATTATGGATTAATGTTGGCATTATGGGTTGATACTTTCAGGTACGCCATGTGCTCTTTGGATACACAATTTGATATGTATTTTAGAAAAAGCTTTTTGAATTATAGTTTTTAGTATTTGTTTTGTTCCTTTCAAAGACTAATTAAAATAGTAGAGTGTATGCGTTTTTCTCTAATTATTTTGAAAGTACCATCCCACTGTTTTTTAGCATCTTATGTAAAACTTCAAAAACTATTCTGATTAATGTTTTATTCAATGCTTCTCTTTTATTTCTCTCTCTTTTTGGTGAGCTTCTAGGATCTTGATTTTATTCCCAGTGTTCTGAAATCTCTCATACAGGTGCCTTAGTGCAGATCTTCATTCATTCAATGGACTAGGTACTAGGTGAACCATTTTATCTAGAGAGTCTGATACTTCAGCTTGAGAAATTTTCTTCCATTATTTCATTGAAATGTTCTCTTCCTTTTCTTAATTTTCTCATGTTATGACTCATTAGTTGAAGGCTTGGTCTTCTAGATGAATTTTCTTAATTTTATCTTTGTTTTTCTACTTTCTGCCTTTACACCATTTTTAAAAGTATAATCATCCCTGTTAAACATACAGTTTGATATGATAACAAATTATAGTCATTTGACTGCCCCACAGTCATGGTAAAAATTCCCTGTGCTCATTTGTACCCAGTCCTTTTCCCTATCTTTGGCCCTTGCCAAACAATGTTGTCTGTTCCTAGAATTTCCCTTTTAAAATCTCTTTTTTTCTGTACTCTTTCTGTAGATTTTCTCAACCTGTAGATAATTTTTTAAAACTACCCTTCTAATACATATTTTATTTTAAGTTACATTTAAACCTTTTTAAACACCTATTCTTGTTTCATGGTTGCAATGTCATTATATCTCTTTGTGAATATTAATTATGATTTCCTAGATTTTTTTCTGTGTTTCCTCAGAATTCTTTTTCTCTCTTTGTTTTGCTTTTTTAAAAAGTTGGTTATGTTTCTCAGATATCTGATCGTTCTTAATGATGCAATCATATTTAGTGAGAAGAGCAGAAAATCTGAGCAGAATCTCTATGTGCATGGTGGATCTTGCAAACTTTGAGGCTTCATTGTAGAGTGATCAAATAACTAGCTGGTCATTGGTTGGGGGCCCCAAAATTATCTGTAAATGTTGTTCTTGGTGTGGTTTTCTAATTTCAGAGAAAAAGCCACCAATATGCTTATTGATTATATAAGCTGCCAATCTTATTAATATGGGGCAGGAAAAGGGGGCTTTGAATTTTACTGATGACTATGCAGAATATCACTTAACCCTCTTGTGACTAATGCCTCATGCCGGGTTTATTATGAACTTAGTGTTCTATATCTTGCATCTGACTAGTGCATTTTCTCTGATATCTATAAACTTATTATATGTAGCTTGATGTATCTGAATAGGGTAAACACTGGTTATACAGACATTTTTTTCAACAGATTTTCAAATGACCCACTGTTTTTCAGAGCCAGCCTCATCTCAGCCTTTTGGAGCCTCAAAGTATTGAAGCTTTCTAGGGTTCTACAGGGCAAATTGGTTTGTTTCTTCTTCATTATTTCTGTAAGGTTTATTCTTCTTTGCCTCTACTAGGTCACTAATTCTCTGTCTACTTTTTCTTTGAGTCACAGATATTTCTTAATTTTATTGAAGACAGTGTCTACATTTTGGTTTCTTGTTTTATTTATTGTTTAAGGGAGGTGTTTGAGAGTAGAAGGGTATGGAAATGTCTTTTCATATCAATCTTGAAACGGGAAGTCTACAGCAGCTATTTTCTTAAATATTCCTATGGACTTCTTGTACATAAGCTGCAGTCTTTTGCAGCATTTGACACCATGTATTTTTCTTGCTAGAATTCTTTTTCCTTTGATTTTCATTACTCTCTTTTAAATTGCATTCTCTTTTGTCTATTTTTATCTTTCCACTTTGTATCTATTCTGCCTTTTATACATGGATACAATTCAGATTCTTATCATTGTCCCTTGTCTGTCTTTTCATCAGTGATCACTTTTACCATCACATCTAGCACTGACCGAAGTAAAATTCCACATATCCATCTTCTTTCTGGGCATTTTCATTTATGTTATTTTTCTGTTTGCATCACAGCACACTTTTTCTATGCAGTTAGGCTTGGCATTTTGGAATTACCTTTAACTATACCTCATATATTTAATTGGCAATTAAATCAATCTGTTTGGTACTTTCTTAAAAAAAAATTCTATGTGATTGCATTCAGTGTTTCTATTCCATCACTGCTGCTTAAATCCAATTTGAGCGATTGTTTTCTTTATTCTAATAAGAGGTATAGAGTACACATTTGTATACTAAAGAAATCTACTGAGTGTAAATTTCATAAAACTGACATAAGGAAGTTGGAATTTCTAAGAACTTAAAAATGTATACATGTGTTTATATTAAATTCAATACACACACACACCCACACACATATACATTCATCATTGAATGATATACCTTGATGATGTGTATTTTGATGATAGATACATCATCAAAGGTATTGGTAATTTTATGGTGGCTGAACCTGTGGTATGAAAAGGAGAAATTTCTTTCTTAGTTGTTCAAAAAAATAAGGTTTCTCATTAATATGTACATATGCAAAGTAGAAATTATTCAAAGCAAAATACCATGAGATTTTCTCCTCCTAGATATCCCTTGCTATGTTATTGTTAGGAAAAATGATAAGGTTATATGGCTTTTTCCTTATACCATCAATTTTATTAGAGAGCAGAATGCACATGGCCAACCTTTGTTATTTAATTTCTGGACTGAATGTTATATTGGGCAGAGCCAGGCTTGCTTTCATCTTGTAAGCATTCACCATTTGGGGGTTTATTTCTTCCTAGACTCTTCTACATTCTGCCATTTAGCTGAAAATGCATGCATTTTCTCAACCCTGTCTCTTAGATTTGCTTATTTTATTAATTCTTTGGATAGAATAACTCAGAATTTAACGTAATTCTGTTATATTGGAGATTTATGATTATTTTACATCATTTAGATCTGAGGCAAATAGGTTTTCTCTATCTTCAGGCCTTTATAATTGTGTCAAGGTTATATAAAAGTTAAAATAGATGCCTTCTTGGTGTGTAATTTTGAAAGACGTAATTTGTTTGTTTATGACTGTTGTTCTATTGCCTTTACTTTTGAACACAAAGAATTTACTTCATGGGACCTTGCTGTGTGATGATGCAGAGATGATTTCTACTCTTTATATATCAGTTTATAGAAAAGAGACTTTGATAAGGGGTAATTTTTCTGATGTTCTACATAATAAATTGAACTTCTCCTAATTATGAGGCAAGAATCCCATTTTAGGAAAGAGTCTATAGTTAAGTGAAAGAGAAGAAATCACCTGAAGTGTAGATAATGTGTGCTGTGGGTAGATGAACCAAAAGTGCAAACCATTATAGCAAAGCATAGAATTTATGCTTCAGATTAGAGACAGAGGACAAGCTTGTTTAATGAATGATAAAACTACCATAGTTTGATAATTTATTGTTGCTGAGATTTAGTAATTGATCTAATTTGGCATTACCCCTTAACGAATTGTTTGGATATTTAATGCCCAGTGTCAACATAAAAATGTACCTGATTTGAAGTACATTCATTTGAAAAAAAACTTAAAATTAATCTAAATGTAGAAAAAATTGTCTAAACAAAACACTCGCACATATAAGGACTAAATCCTATAAGCAATAGCTGTTTATTAGCATTTTTTTTCTAGATTATAAAACATAATTACTGCATTTCATAGGCCACTAGGCTTCAGGTAGTGCTATAATCAATGGCATTAGAGTTCCTTAAATCTGATTTAGGTCCTGGCTGGTACACTTACTAGCTGTATGGTCTGGACCCAGTTACTTTTCTTCTGTTAGTAATAGCAAATGACTCAACGTGTAAGGTGTCTTAGTCATCCTTGTGTTTTAATTTTTGGATAGTAACTCCTTTATTCCTCACAGAAATTCTATATATTATTAGCCCATTTTTACAGATGGAAATGGACACTCAGAAAAAGGTTAAGTAGCTTTCCCAAAAGAACTCAAATCATAGTTTCTTCATCAGGAACATTTGCTGATGTATTTTCATTTTTTTGCCATTTCTGTCCACAAGCATTATGCTCCCAACAACATTGGCATTTGTGATTGCTGGAATAAATGAGCCATTTCATATCTCCATGGCTTTGTCATGCACTTGCCTCTGAGGTACTTCCCAGCACCCTCCTTATTTTGTTTTCCTAGCTAACCCTTCATGCTCCCCCATGACTCAGTTTAAACAACAGCATCCTTAGAACCGAAAGAGTTATTTCTCTGTCCGCGGGAGGCTGAGTTAAAATCAATGTGGCCTCCCATGTTATTCTTCATGTTTTATCTTTTCGTTTTGCATTATAATTACTGTTTTGTCTAACTCCATGATTGAGTTGAGGCAAAAGTAACCTCCTTTGGATTACCAGAATGTAACCTAACTGAAAACCTTTCAGTATAAAGTAATAGGGAAGTAATTGAGAGCAGAATGTGTGTGTGTTTGTATGTGTGTATATATATTTTATATAATTATGAATCTACTATGTATATATTAATTATAAGTTGTAGAATTTGAACAGATTATTTATTTTAAGCTTCTGCTTCTTCCATTGTAAAAATGGGTTAAATACTATTCCACCCTCATAGGATAACTGTGAGAATATAGATAATATATGTTAAGTGCATACATGCCATTAGAGTGCTTACTTAATAAGTGAGAGCTGTTTATTTATTTATTTATTTATTTGAGATGAAGTCTAGCTCTGTCATCAGGCTGGAGTGCAGTGGTCCTGTCTCAGCTTACTGCAACCTCTGCCTCTTGGGTTCAAGTGATTCTCCTGCCTCAGCCTGCCGAGTAGCTGGACCTATAGACATGTGCCACCACACCCAGCTAATTTTTGTATTTTTAGTAGAGATAGGGTTTCACCATGTTGGCCAGGGTGGTCTCAATCTCTTGACCTTGTGATCCACCCTCCTCGGCCTCCCAAAGTGTTGGGATTAAAGGTGTGGGCCACAATGCCCAGCTGAGAGCTGTTTTTATGACGAGTATTTTAGATTACATAGAGACTTTTCATATAATCACATATGTAGAATTTCTCAGGAAACCAAAATGTGTAGTTTATCACTGGTCTTGGATCATGGACACCATTTATTTTCATGTCAGAAAGATATTTTCACTGAGAATATTTCAGTTAATTGTTGAAAAGAACAGAAAAAAAAATCTTCAGTTATCAAAGGTGAATAGGACATTCAGGTTCTCTTTATTCACCTTTAAATTTGCAGTATTTATCTAAGTACCTTAAGTTGAAATTAATTACATTGCAAGATTAACTCCATTATTCATTTCCTGTACTCGGCATATAAGTAAAGATTGCTAGCTCATTCAAATAGAATCGTTGCTTAAATGGGTTTTTCTTCTTTGCAGTCTAATTATTTAGTGGTTTAAAACCCTATATTCAAAACAGTAAATTTTAAGTTTTCATGCAAAAAAGCAAAGTGTTAAATTTCTTGAGTCATCTCCATGATGAGATAGAAAACTTCTCTTCATTATTGTATGTACTGTAATGTTAATTTTATTTATGCTATTACACATCTTCTTAGAGAGCTTCATGAGTTCCAAATTTTAAAAGATCAGAAGTTTTTCCTCTTTGGTAATATTTTATACTTTTGGTTTCTTTCTTATACTCTTCAATGTGATTTTTCTTAAGCATAGATTAAATGCATGCAAAAGCTTGAAATAAAACTGCTTATCTTCTTAAAAATTGAACTTTTAAAATACTCATGCCAGGGAGTATTAAGTAAATCATGAGTCTGAGTTCTGGCTGTGGTTATTTGGAAATTGTTTCCTATAGTCTTCCTAAGCCACATGTACTCTTTGGAAAATGTGAAGCAAAATACTTATCACTGACTTCATCATTTAAAGCCATGAAAAAAAAATGCATGTACCATATAAATAAATCTGCTAAATTAGATTGGAGTTATTTTTTATTTCTGACCTCTTGCTCTATATTTTATTGGGAGTTGATCATTTATAGTTAGAATTTTTTTTATTGTTGCTGCGTGTGCACAGTATATATGTACTTCTGCTCATCATGGTATTATTAGGCTTTTTATAGTTAGAAATTTTTTTTTATTGCTGCTGCATGTGCACACTATATATTGGCTTCTGCTCATCAGAATATTATTAGGTTTTCCTATTCCACCTTCCTTTTGGGAATTGACCTCTTTGTGCTTGTACATACACATTTTTAGTAGTTTCAAATAAAGTCTTGTTTTATGCTTTATGGGCCCAGCTATTTGAGAATAAGCTGTCTTCTGATATATCTTTGTAACAAAATAATGAAATACCCCTTTGGAGGTACATTTAGCATTTGAAGATGCTTTTATTATTGGTACCCCCAACAGCTGGTTTTAAGCTATGTCTTATGAAAAGATTTTTTAAAGTATACTGCATTAAATTTATCTTTGTACATCAAATTTTGTCACTCTATTGCTAAAAAGTCTGAATTTTTTGTCTTCTGTACCCTACATGGTAGACTTTGAAGTGAGATTATCAACTTTATCTGGTGCTTAAAGCCATAATTTTAAAAAATTGGATTTCTTTCACAGTATAAAGAGAAATAATTATGACGTTTTAAGCAGGGGATGACAAAGTCTGTATTTTAGAGTGTTTAAATTTGCTGTTCTTGGAGACTGGTTTAGATGTAGGCAACAGTGAAACAGGAAAAACCCCAGCAGGAGGCTTGTGCAGCACCCAAGGAAGAATATGGTGACTCGGACTCTTGTGGTGGTGGTTAGTTGAATAAAAATAAGATTGAAACTGGAAGAAAATAAAATCTGTGCCATTTCTGCAGATGTATAATTCTGGCATTAAGGTTACACGTTAGGGGTGGGAGATCAAAAGATTTTAGACATGCTATGCAGAAGATGTCTGAGACATTCAATTAGAGGTATCAATTAGGCAGTGGATATGTGGGTTGGCAACTCAAAAAAGAGGTTTTAATTCAAGAAATGAACTTGGCAATCTTTGATATGTAACTACTATTCAAATACAGAGACATGGGTATGTTAATCTGGGAGGCAACAAGATTGAGAGGGAAACAAGTCTGGGGAAAAAGCTTGAGAAATTAAAACATTTAGGAAATAGAATTTTGCAGAGTCAGCAAATCAACTGATGAGGAATAGCTGATGATATAGAGGAAAAGTGGGATTGTGAGTCACTGAGAGTGAGTGGTCAGCCTTGCCCGATGCCACTGAAATATTACTAATCTTGGCAAGAGAAGTTTTAGTGATGTGAATGGGACAAAAATTGGGCATGATTTATTAAGCTGGAGAGGAGGATCTAATGGCAGCATATCTAGCTTTTCAAAAATTTATCTGAATGATAAGCAGATAATGGTATAGAAGTATTAGAGACATTTGGGATAATGGGATGACTTTAAAAAGAGTGATACATATTGGAGCAATTCATAGGTTGACAGGAGTTGTCTGGTAGAGAGAGAATGATTGGCGATTCATCAGAGAGCAGAGATAATGGTAGGGCTTTCAGTGTGATGTATATGGCAACATCCTAATGAGACAGGGTAAGGGACATATGTACTTATCATTTTTAAAAAATTTGAAATGATAAAGTTATTAATTCTAAATAGGTGATATAAAGTATGAATTGTATATTGTAAACACTAGAACAACAGCTGAAAAGATTATATAAAGAACTAAATAAATGATTATAATAAAAAAGCCAAGAGAAAAATTAAAATGGGAATGTAAAATATATTCATATATCTCAAAAAAGGGCAGGGAATGAAAAACAAGAACATAAGTGTGTTAGGCAGATTCTAAAGATGTCTTCCCACCTCCACCCC
The DNA here is from genome assembly GCF_001604975.1 of Cebus imitator. Taxonomy (NCBI): domain Eukaryota; kingdom Metazoa; phylum Chordata; class Mammalia; order Primates; family Cebidae; genus Cebus; species Cebus imitator. The sequence goes on along the minus strand of NW_016107355.1, from coordinate 219,578 downwards.
AAGATACCTGTCCACAAGTTGTTCAATCAAGCTAATCCGGATATAGTACTGCTCTGAAGGGACTCTGCAGATGGAATTAAGTTTGCTTAAAATTGAGGGGTTATCCTAGATTTTTTAGGTGAGCCTGCTGTAATCACATAAGTTCTTAGAAGCATAAGAAAACAGAAGAGGCAGGCAGAAAGATGTAGCAGAAGAGGAAGGAAATCAGAGAGAACTGAAGCCTGAGGAGGAATGCATATGTGGCCTTAAGGAGCTGAGAGGTTCACAGATGACAGCCGGAGAACTAGGACTTCACTCTCTAAACCCAGGGAATCGAATTCTGTGAACACTCTGAATGAGCTTGGGAAGTGATCCTTTTTCAGAGTCTCCAGAAAGGAATGCATCCCTGCTGACACCCCAAGATCAGCCTGGTAAGACTCTAATCAATGAAAGCAGCTGAGCCACACTGTGCTTGGACTTCTGACCTATAGGAATTGTGAGATAAACAAAGTGTTAAGTCACTAAATTTGTCTTATTTTTTTTTGGGGGGGGGACTGGGTTTCACACTGTCATACAGGCTTGAGTGCAGTGGCATGATCACAGCTCACTGCAGCCTTAACTACTAGGCTCAAGTCCTCCCATCTCAGCCTCCCAAGTAGCCGAGACTACAGACACATGCCAACATACCCAGTTTTTTTTTTTTTTTTTTTCCTTAGAGACAGAGTTTTCCCATATTGGCCAGGATGATCTGGAACTCCTGAGCTCAAGTAATTGGCTCATTTCGTTCTAACAAAGTGCTGGGATTATAGGCATGAGCCATGGTGCCCATAAAAATTTGTCATTATTTATTAAGGCAGTAGTAAAAGCAGATGCAGATCTTCTTTCCTGAAGTAGGGTGCTTCAGCAACAAATACCTAGAAATGCACGAGTGGCTTTGGAATCAAACTATGGGAAGAGACTGGAAGAATTTTGAGGAACATCATAGAAAAAGCCTAGATTACCTTGAACAGAACAATAGTAGAAATTAAGGATGCTTCTGATGAGGCCTTAAAGGAGAATGAGGAACATGTGATTGGAAACTGGAGGAAGAGGGGTGATTGCTATATGTTGAAGAGGGATTAGCAAAATTATGTCTTGTAGTTTTGTGGCAAGTAGAACTTTTAAGTGATGAACTTGGATACTTACTTGAGATTTCCAATCAAAATATTAAAGATATTTCCTAGTGTATTTGTCTGCTTGGGCTGCCATAACAAGATGCCACAGACTGGGTGGAATAAAAACAAATTTATTCCTCACAGTTCTGGAGACTGGGAAGTCCAAGATCAAGTAGGCAAAGTAGGTTCATCCTGGGGCTGCCCTCTTGGCCTGTGGGTGGCCTTGCTGTGCACTCACATGACCTTTTCTTTGTGTGAGCTGGTGGGGATGGGGAGCTTCCACATGTTTCTTCTTTTGAGGACAGTAATGTTATCAAATCAGGACCCCATCCTTAAGACTTCACTTAATGTTAATTACTTTCTTATTCAAATATACAGCTAGACTAGAGGTTAGACCTTCAACATATAATTTTTCTTGGCTGGGGGCAAGGAAGAAGTGGAACAAATATTCAGTCCATAACAACTGGTTTCTTGCAGTTTATAGAAATATGTTGAGAGGAAAGAGATAAATTGAGGGAAAAACTGCTGAACAAAAAGGAGCAAAGACTTAATGATTTTAGAAATTTTCAGTTTACCCAGCAAAAGACTAAAATTAAGAGATTCATTGTCAGCAAAGAATGCACTGGAGAAAAGGCTAAGGATATGATTGTATGGTTTTTCTCTGAAATCTCAGAGAGATTAAAAGATTATTTAGTTACATAAAATACTCTTTAAAGAGATTAAGTGTATGATTTATAGAACAGCTTCATTCAAACGAGGGGGCAGGCATCTAGAAATCTGAAGGGTGTTGTCACTTATCAATCTCTGCAGAAGCCAAACAAGAAAGATTATCTAGGAAAAATCTGTAGAAAGGCATCTTTTCTAATGGAGTGAAACCCTGTGAAATTAATGCCAAACTCAAAAGATTGTTGAGAATTTTATACCAGTAAAACGTTACTCCCAGCATGGACAGAAGGGGTCAGAGGCTATAAAACGAAATAAGGCTGTTGGATCCCTCCAAGTCTATTGGTAAATAAAACTACTGATAAAACTCTTAGCTGTCAACAGATGCTACCTTTCAGGAAAAAGGATGACTCAGAGGACAGAGTAACTTGCTCAAATTATGAAATTTTGAGCTTAAAGGACGGAGCTGCGAATGACAGAGGAGTTTTCTCAGGCCTTGAAACCTAATGTATTTAGTTGGTCTGTACTCTGTTCTAGCGTCCATGTTTCCCAGGTTGGAACTGACATATTTATAACTGATATCCAATACCGGCCTCACAATTGTATGTTAGGAGCAGATAACTTGTGTCTTTAATTTCACAGATCCACAGATAGAGAAAAGTTGTTCCCAGGAGTTATACCCAATGAGTTATTCAACTAAACTCAATTTAGTTGAGAATTTTTAGACTTTTCAGCAAATGAGATTTAAATGAGATGCTTTGAGTTGTTGCTATAATGGGATGAGACTCGTCTTAGTCCACTTTCTGTTTTTTATAACAGAATACCTGAAACTAAGTAATTTATAAAGAAAAAGAATTTGTTGCTTATATTTATGGAGGCTGAGAAACCCAAGGTTGAGGAGCCAGAAGTGATGAAGGCTTTCTTGCTGATGGAGGCTCTGCAGGGTCCCACTCAGTGCAGGGTTTTACATAGTGAGGGGGCTAATTATGCTAGCTTCAGCTTCTCTTCCTCTTCTTGTATATTCTTCAGTCCCACTTTTGTGATAATCCATTAATGAATTAATCCATGAATGAATTAATCTATTCATAAATGTTTGCCTCTTAAAGTCTCCACCTCTTAATACTGCCACATTGGTGATTAAATTTCAATGAGTTTTGGAGGGGGAAAACATTCAAAGCATAGCAATAGTCTTAGAAATATTGAAAGAAGTATGAAGGTATTTTACATTTAGGAGAGTCTTGAATCTTTGAAGGCTAGAGGGAAGACTGTGGTAGACATAATTCTAAAGATATTTCCTTAGGCATCCTCTTTTCTGGTTATTCAATCAAGTGATAATCCAGGTATATCTGTGAAGGGACTTTTCAGATATGATTAAGATGTAATCAGCTGATATTAAAATAGGAAGATTATCCTGGATTATCTGAATGTACCTACTGTAACTAAATGATCTGGTACAAATAGAAAAGCAAGACAAAGAGTTAGAAAAATTCATCAAAAGGGGAAGTAAGAGAGACTGGAAACAGGAGAAACACCCAAACCACTGTTATTGGAGGGCAAGATGAGGAGAAATGTAGGTAATATAAAGATTTGAGAAATGTTCCCAACTAACAGCCAGTGAAGAAATAAGCACCTCGGCTCTGTTGATGCAAGGAACTGAATTTTTCCAATGATTTGAAAGAGATTAGAAGCTGATTTTTCCTGGAACCTTCACAAAAAAATGTAGCCCTTGATTTCAGCTAATACCTTGGTTTCAGCCTTATGAAGCTCTAACAGAGAAACTAGCTGAGTGACACTGTCTCCAGACTTCTGACCCACAGAATCTATGAAATAATAAATGATTATTGTTTTAAGCCACTCTGCTAATTTGCTACAGCAATGATAGAAAACTCACAACTGTATTAGTCTGTTTTCATGCTGCTGATAAAGACATACCAAAGGCTGAGCAATTTACAAAAGAAAGGGGTTTATTGGACTTATAGTTCCATGTGGCTGGGGAAACCTCACAATCATATCAGAAGGTGAAAGGTACATCTCACATTGTGACAGACAAGAGGATAGTGAGAGTCAAGCAAAAGGTGATTATCCTTGTGAAACCAATATAATCTCCTGGTAGTTATTCACTACTACAAGAACAGTAGGGGGGAAATCACTGACATGATTCCATTATCTCCCATGGAGTACCTCCCACAACATGTGGGAATTATGGGAGATCAATTTGAGATTTGGGTGGGGAAACAGCCAAACTATATCACCAACAGGACACAAAGAACAAGTAGAAAAGTAACAATAAAATGTCAGGCATAAATCCAGACATATTAATAACTACATTAAATGTAAATGATCTAACCACACCATTAAAAGGCAGAGATGATCAGTTTGGATATAAAACAAAGATCCAATTATGTGCTTTCTACTGGAAACAGCTGTCATTATATTATTCAGTTAAAAATAGAAGGATGGAAAACATATACCATACAAACTCAAATTAAAACAAAAGCTAGAGTGGCAATAAAGAAGACTTTATTTGATATTAATATTGAACCAGGAAAATTACCAGGGACAAGAAGGGATATTATGTAAAAAGGATCAATTTAGCAAGTCAGAACTATTTATGTAGGTTTTTTTGTTTGTTGTTTTATTTACTTATTTTTACAACAAATTATCAAAACGTGAAGCAAGAACTGAAAAGAGAGAGAAATACACAATTATATTTGGAGACTTTAGCGTTCCCTTTGTTGCTTATTGGTAGAACAAAGAGATGAGAAATGAGCAAATATATTCAGAAAATTTGAACATCATCATCAGTCTGCATGCCCAGTTGACATTTATAGAACATTTTACCCAACAACAGCAGAATACACATTCTTTCAAGTATGCATGGAACATTCACCAAGATAGACCACATTGTTTGTAAAAAATGTCTAAGTTAAAAAATTGAAATTATTCAAAGTTTGTGATAATAGAATTAAAGTAGAAATTGGCAACAGAAGGGTATGTTGAAAATCTCACGTATTTGGAAATATTAAATAATGTATATAACATATCAATAAATACTCAAATGGCCAAAGAAGAAATACTAAAGGAAATGAGGAAATATTTTGAACTGAAAGAAAATATATATGCAACATCAAAATATTTGTGATGTTGCTTAAACAGTTCTTAGGGGATAATTTATAGCATTAAATGTTTCTATTCAAAAAGTTCTCATATCAATAATTTTAGCCTATAGAATCTGGAAAAAGAACAGAAAACCTAAAGCAAACACAAGGAAGAAAATTATAAAGATCAGAGCAAAAGTCATTTAAGCTAAAAAGAGACAAACATTAGAGAAAAAATGAAACCAAAAACTGATTCTTTGAGAACAAAATCAATACCATTCATAAAGTTCTAGCCAGATTGACCAGGTGAAAAATAAAGAACGCACAGATTACAAATACCAGGAATGAAAAGAGAGGATGTAATTACTAATATTAGCATTGCAAAAATGGAAAACTATGAAAGTTATATGCACATAAAATTGACAGACTAGATGAAATAGACAAATTCTTTGAAGGATTTAAACTACAATAACTTACTCATAAAGAAATAATAACCTGACTAGCCTACACCTATTAGATAAATTGAATTACTGTTTAAAATCTTTCAAGCAGAGAAAATGTCAGGTGCAGGAGGTTTGGGATTAGGGTAAGGAATTGGAGTGAGAAAAATAATGGGCAGATGAGGTCTGGGCAGTCTGTGACGTAGTGCTGAAACATAGGGGAATCTTAGCAGGAATGGAATGGAACCCTTAATAAAAATCTGTCTTGGTCACAATTCACCAATGCACAGCTAATGCCAGTTATCCTCGTATAGACAGTTAATGCCATGGGCAGTGAATATGGTCAGCAGCTACATTCAAGAAGGCCTAGGTGATCTTTGAAGAAGAGAAAATGTTTCAAGAGAACAACATGTCATGTTAAAAAAAAAGAGCTATGTTATGTGTGTTACCTTAGTGACACAGTACTATTGTGGAGGAGAAGAATTTTGACTAAGCTGTGTATGACTTAAGGTTTGGTGCTACTGGTAGTAGAGACAGCTCTTGTGGGACTGAATGCTTTCATAAGCCCCCTACTCAGCCATTGTGTTCTACACTGGAGTGAAGTTTTCCAGGCAACGAATGTAAACATCTAGCTATATTCCAGAACTCTATTGTAATCATTGATCCATTTTTACCAAGTTAATCTAATTTTAGTTGTTGATCCATTTTCTTTCTTTTTATAGCAATGTTGTTGATCTTACAAGAGCACAGTGCTAGAACACTACTAATCGACTTGTACCATACTTTATGTGGCATTGTGCTTATTTTTACCCTTTTATTATAAATCTGAACAACTGCTCTGTTATATTTTATGATGAGAGCTCTGAAGAAATAGAAATAAAAAGCTGATTTTTTGGAATTACAAATAGTACCTGTGGTACAAATATTTCCCATGTGATGCAAAACGGAGAATTTCCTGCTCACCAGGTTATTCTAACAAACTCCACAATTTTGGACAAGTCAGGGAAAATGTGAAATGATGCTCTTCTAAATATGGAAAATACTAAAGGATTATACCAAATTTCCACAGTGCTTTATAGTTCTTGTCCATATTGTTGACCTATTAAAATTATGAAATATTATGGATTCAATATAACTTTTAAACATTTTTGTATGACTTCCAGAACGCATTTGGAACATTAAATGATATTGTATTCTGGTTTTGAAGAAAACTTGCTTGGGAGCTAAATTGTGCATTAACCCGAATGTTTTAAGCAATCGTTCGAATAGTTATGGGATAAAGTGGACAGGGAAGGAAAGCATGGGTTTCAAATATTGTCAGTTTATGAACTGGGAGCTTAACAATTTCCCTTGCATCTCACAGATTTATTTTGAAGATTAATGAGAATGGATGGATTCAAAGGTTTGAAATATAAATAAATAAATGAAGTTATCATTGCAGAATAGTGCACACCTTCTAAAGACACCAATCGTTATTGTTTCCATGATTCTAATGTACTGGTAGTCAGCGGAAGGCATGAAAGAATTGGCACTGCCAAAATTCTCATTTATTCATTATATTTCATATTATTGGTGGCTGGGGAATAATCTATGTTTTCAGACGTCAAATAAATAAATAAATGTCATTTTCCTTCAAATTGCAATGGACAAAGCATCCCCTTCTAAGGAGCATGAATGAGTTTAAAAAGAAAACTTGAGGTGTTATATAGATTTCATTGCTGATATTTTTTTCTTCAATTTCCAACGTTACTTATGTATGTTTACTTAATTGTAATCCTGGTGGATTCAAACATTTTTTGGCAGACATTTTCAAACATAAAACAAATCTAAAGATATAAAATCAAAATGAAGATCAAAATAAGGTGTTAAAGCAGTTGTTGCCTGTTGAAGGCATAGTACACTATTCGAGTGCCACGGTGAAAGGATGAGTGATTTCAACATGTTGAAACTAAACTATGGCTTTAGGTCATGTGTAGGAGGCAGGTCCAGGTGAGTGTGTATAGTATTTGTCCTTTGGTATTTATTGTTATTGTTCAGGTTCTTGCCCAACCTGCAGTTTTCAGGAACCGTGAGGTACAGCCAGATGGACAACCTGTGCTTTCACATGCTGCAGCTCCCCCATGCTTCCCTCTCCATCTGGAGTCTGGTGGACTTTGCCAACACTGCAGCACCAGGAGCTAATTTCTACCTGCCTCTCCTCGGCTATGTTCTCTTGATGGAGCATCTATTTATATATCACCTCATGCTGCAGCACCCGGCTGGTTTTGATGTTGTTGCTTTCCATTTGAAGAGATGTTAACTGCGGTGGTATTTCTTCTTCACTTAAAAAAAAAAAAAAAAGGAACACCTTTGAGATAGGTCATACATTGGCTCTGTCATATATATATTTTTTTGTGTGTACAAATGAAGAGACTGAATTTCACTCAGTCTAGTCAAGGACAAAATGCCGTTTACACACCTCTTTATTTAACATTAAGCATAATTTTCTTTAAATCTAATTTTGCAAAATTTTTTTGGGACTCAGACATTACTTTATAAACAGGGAAAACAACAACCCTCTCCAGGCCCCCATAATCACTATTCCACTCTCTACTTCTATTAGATCAACTTAGATGTGGCTCACACCTGTAATCCCAGCACTTTGGGAGGCTGAGGTGGGCAGATCACAAGGTCAGAAGTTTGAGACCAGCCTGGACAACATAATGAACCCTGTCTCTACTAAAAATACAAAAATTAGTTGGGTGAGGTGGTACATGCCTGTAATTCCAGCTACTTGGGAAACTGAGGCAGAAGAATCACTTGAAACCAGGAGTTGGAGGTTGCAGTGAGCTGAGATCAAACTACTGCACTACAGCCTGGGCGAAAGAGCAAAACTCCGTCAAAAAAAAAAAAAAAAATCCTGATTCATTTTCTACCATATAAATAATTTTATCTTTTTACCTAACTACCCAAAAGACAATCTTTAAGGTCCAAAACTTTTCTAGAATATGTCCTGGTATCTAGCATATGTCCTATTCTGCTTAAGTTTCCCTGACACAGCCTGTGTGTGTGTTTTTTCTTTTTTTATTATACTTTAAGTTCTGGGATGCATGTGCAGAACATGCATGTTTGTTATACAGGTATACATGTGCTGTGGTGGTTTGCTGCACCCATCAATCCGTCATCTGTGTTAGGTATTTTTCCTAATGCTATCCATCCCCCATCCCCATCCCTCAATAGGCCCTGGTATATGATGTTCCCCTCCCTGTGTCCATGAATTCTCATTGTCCAACTCTAACCTGTGAGTGAGAACATGGGGTGTTTGGTTTTCTGTTCTTGTGTTAGTTTGCTGAGAATGATGGTTTCCAGATTCATCCATGTCCCTGCAAAGGACACGAACTCACCCTTTTTTTTTATGGCTGAATAGTATTCCATGGTGCATATATGCCATATTTTCCTTATCTAGTTTATCATTGATGGGCATTTGGGTTGGTTCCAAGTCTTTGCTATTGCGAACAGAGCCACAATAAACATACGTGTGCATATGTCTTTATAGTAGAGTGATTTATAATGCTTTGGATATACACTCAGTAACAGGATTACTGGGTCAAGTGGTATTTCTAGTTCTAGGTTCTTGAGTAATTGCCACACTGTCTTCCACAATGACTGAACTAATTTACACTCTCACCAATCGTGTAAAAGTGTTCCTATTTCTCCACATCCTTTCCAGCATCTGTTTTTTTCCTGACTTTTTAATGAACACCACTCTAACTGGCATGAGATGGTATTTCATTGTGGTTTTGATTTGCATTTATCTTTTTTCTTTTTTTTATTTTTTAATTTATTTATTTTACTTGAGGTACATACTATATCTGGCATTTTTCCCCATGTTACCCCTCTCCCCCCATTGTCTCTCCCGTACCCCCCCCAACTGTCCCGTGTGTGATGTTCCTCTCCCTGAGTCCACATGTTCTCGTTGCTCAACACCCACCTATGAGCGAGAACATATGGTGCTTGGCTTTCTGTTCTTGGGTCAGTTTGCTGAGAATGATGGTTTCCAGATTCACTCAAGTCCCTACAAAGGACACAAACTCATCGTTTTTTATGGCTGTGTAGTATTCCATGATGTGTATGTGCCACATTTTCTTTGTCCAGCCTATCATTGATGGGCATTTGGGTTGGTTCCAGGTCTTTGCTATTGTACTCAGGGCTGCAATGAACATACCTGTGCATGTGTCTTTATAGTGGAACGATTTATACTTCTTTGGGTATATACCCAATAGTGGGATTGCTGGGTCAAATGGAATTTCTATTTCTAGGTCCTTGAGATATTGCCACACTGTCTTCCACAATGGTTGAACTAATTTACACTCCCACCAATTGTGTAAGAGTGTTTCTATTTCTCCACATCCTCTCCAGCATCTGTTGTCTCATGATTTTTTAATGATTGCCTTTCTAACTGGCGTGAGATGATATCTCAGTGTGGTTTTGATTTGCATTTCTCTAATGACCAGTGATGATGAGCATTTTTTCATATGTTTGTTGGCCTCATATATGTCCTATTTTGAAAAGTGTCTCTTCATATCCTTTGTCTACTTTTGAATGGGGTTGTTGGTTTTTTTTCTTGTATATCTGTTTTACTTCTTTGTAGATTGTGGATATTAGCCCTTTGTCAGATGGGTAGATTGCAAAAAATTTTTTCCCATTCTGTTGGTTGCTGATTCACTCTGATGATGGTTTCTTTTGCTGTACAGAAGCTCTGGAGTTTAATTAGATCCCATTTGTCTACCCTGGCTTTTATTGCCATTGCTTTTGGTGTTTTAGTCATGAAGGCATAGGCAAGGATTTGATTTGCGTTTTTCTAATGATCAGTGATGATGAACATTTTTTCATATGTCTTTTGGCTGCATAAACATTTTCTTTTGACAAGTGTCTGTTCATATCCTGGGCTCACTTTTTGATGGGGTTGTTTATTTTTTTCTAGTAAATTTGTTTTAGTTCTTTATAGATTCTGGAGATTAATCCTTTGTTAGATGGATATATTGCAGAAATTCTCTCCCATTCTGTAGGTTGCCTGTTCACTCTGATGATAGTTTCTTTTGCTATTCAGAAGCTCTTTAGTTTAATTAGATCCCATTTGTCAGTTTTGGCTTTTGTTGCCATTGCTTTTTGTCTTTTGCAATTTTTAAGGGAGATAGTGTTTATGAAATGAAATAATGTAAATGTTAGCATTTTATAAGTCAAATTATGATTAAATTGGAGAAACATATGTTCTAAACCCAGGAAGGGATCCTGTGGCAAAATCTCTTGTAATAAACAGTGATAGCATTTTCTCACGTTTTTACTTTTTAAAAGTGATCTTTGTTTTCAAACATTGGTGCACACCTAATTTATTTCTTTCTTTTCAATTCTACTCTGATAGCTGAATTCCTAATTTGGATATTATCTTACTGTTTTTACCTTTAAACTCAAGATTTACTTTTATTGTGTCTTTTTTGAGACCTTTATTTAATTCCTCAAATAATGGCTGGCTTCTTTCAAGTATTCACTAATTGGCTAGATATCAGAATATTGTCAAGGGCTCTACAACATTGCCCAATAATAAGGAGGGAAGCAAAAGGATATGGAAAGAGGAGGATTTTAAGAATATTTTTGGGTGAGATTGCCTATAACTATTTGTCTGAAATACCCAGAACACCTACACACTTGAGAGGAGTAGAAGGGATAAATACATTTAGAAGATGTAAGTACGTCCTCCAAATCTTTCTTTTTTTTAAGATTCTGGAAAATACTAATGTACTTATAAAAAGATAAATGGAAAAAATTATGACCATAAACTTAATAATAGTGCTAGGGAAAAAACACAGTAAAACACAGCATTAGGAGTGTGAGATCAAAAGAAGAAAAGAACTGGATTTGGGGTTCTTGTTCATGGCTCTGTGTCCTCTGCTTTTGGATGCCTATGTACCTTTGCCAGTTCTCTCTTCTTCTGCGACCTGCCGGTATTGGGAGAGCCACAGCTAAGATGTCAGGATGCCAGGAAAACAGAAAATTCACACATTGCCTATGAAACCCAAGGCAGGAACCTATCTGGGAACAAATATCCCATACAGAGCCTTGGCCCTCTGAAAGCACCCAGAAACAAAGCCAATAGACTATACTCAGCATAAACTATGGTGAAATCCCAAAATGAAATCAGGAATATATATATCTATATTTCTCTCTCTCTCTCTCTCTCTCTCTCTATATATATATATATATATATATATATATATAAAATTCATCCAAATGACATCAACTTCACAAATATAAAGGAACACCACCCCTCTCAGATGAGAAATAATGAATGCCACAACTCTGGCAATTCAAAAAATCAGTGTTTCCTTACCTCCGAGCTATCGCACTAGCTTCCCAGCAATGATTCCTAACCAGATTGAAATGGCTGAATGATAGACAGAATTCAGAATCTAGATGACAAGGAAGCTCAACAAGATTCAGGAGAGAGTTGAAATATAAGCCATGTAAGCCAGTAAAACGATACAGGAGTTGAAAGACAACATAGCCATCTTAAGAAGAATCAGTTGAACTCTGTAACTGAAAATTTCATTGCAGGATTTTCATAATAGAGGTGAAACCAGTAACAACAGAATAGAGCAAACTGAGAAAATCAAATCAACCAAATTAGACCAAAAATAAAAGTAAAATACAGACAAAAAGAAAGAAAAAGGAAATTAAATATGAACAAAACTTGCAAGAAAATAAGATGTAAAGAGATAAGAGAGAGGAAGCAACTTGGGAAGAAATATTTGTGGATATAGTCCATGAAAATTTCCCTGGTCTCACTAGAGAGGGCAGTATGCAAATTCAATAAATTCAGAAAACTCCTGGGGGATATTAGATAAAATGATTAACTCCAAGACACATAGTCATCAGATTCTCCAAGGTCAATGTGAAAGAAAAAATTATTTAAAGGCAGCTAGAGAAAAGGGGCAGGTTATTTACAAAAGGAAACCCATAAGGCTAACAGCAGACTTCTCAACAGAAACTCTGCAAGCTGGAAGAGACTGGGGACCTATATTCAGCATCCTTATTGAAAGAAATTTCAACCAAGAATTTCATATGCTGCCAAACTAAGTTTTGTACGTGAAAGAAAAATAAAATCCTTTCCAGAAAAGCAATGCTATGGGAGTTTGATACCACCAGACCAGCCTTTCAAGAGGTCTTTAAGGGAATTCTAAACATGGAAATGAAAGAACAATACCTGATACCACAAAAACACATTGAAGTACATAGCCCACGGACCCTATAAAGCAGCTACACAATCACATCTACAAAACAACTAGCTAGCAACACAAAGACAGGATCAAAACCTCAAATATCAGTATTAATCTTAAATGTAAACAGTCTAAACACTCCACTTAAAAGGCACAGAGTGGCAAGTTAGACAAAAATATAAGACCCAGCCAATTGCTGTCTTCAAGACACCTATCTCACATATAATGACACCCACAGGCTCAAAGCAGAGATGGAGAACGATCTATCAAGCAAATGGAAATTAAAAAGAGCAGGGGTTGTCATTCTTACATGAGATAAAACAGACATGAAGCTAACAATATTCAATAAGGACAAAAAAGGGCATTACATAGTGATAAAGGATTCAGCTCAACAAGAAGAATTTAGTATCCTAAATATATATGCATCCAATGTTGGAACACCCAGATTCATAAAACAAGTACTTCTAGACCTATGAAAAAAGATAGCTACACAATAATAGTGGGAAACTTCAGCACCCCACTAACAACTTTAGACAGATAATTGAGGCAAAATATCAATAAAGAAATTCTGAATTTTAACTCAACACTTGACCAGTTGCACCTAATAGACATCTATAGAATATTGTTCCCAACAACTAAAGAATATACATTCTTCTCATCTCCACATGAAACATACTCAAAGATCAACCACATACTTGGCAATAAAACAAGTCTCAATAAATTTTTAAAAATTAAAATAATAAGCATACTCTTGGACCACAATGCAATAAAAATAGAAATCAATAACAGGAATATCTTTCAAAACCACCCTATTGCATGGAAATTAAACAACTTGCTTCTGAATGACTTAGATGAAACACACAATTAAGGGAGAAATGAAAAAGTTATTTGAAATTAATGAAAACAGGAGCACAACATACCTGTCTTCTAGATGCAGCAAAAACTGTGTTAATATGAAAGTTTATAGTGCTAAACACCTACCTCAAGAAATTAGAAATATCTCAAATTAATGATCTAACATCACACCAGAGGAACTAGAGAAACAAGAACAAACTAACCCAAAATGAAGCAGAAGAAAAGAAACAACTAAATTCAGAGCAGAGCTGAATGAAATTGAGATGCAAAAATCCATACAGAAGATTAACAAAATCAAAGTTGGTTGTTAAGGAATAAACAAAATTGATAGCTCACTAGTTAGATTAACAAACAGAAAGAAGATTCAAAATAAGCCCAATTAGAAATGACAAAGATGATATTGTAAGATATTCCATGGAAATACAATTATGAAAACTCTATGTTAACAAATTAGAAAATGTAGTGGAAACACACAACCTCCCAAGAATGAACCAGAAAGAAATTGAAATTCTTAACAAATCAATAATGAATTGTGAAATTGAATCAATAGAGAAAAAAAAAAACCTGTAAACAAACACACAAAAACCCTGGAACAGATGAATTTACAGGCAAATTCTACCAGATGTACAAATAACTGATACCAGTCCTACTGAAACTATTCCAAAATGTCAAGGAGGAGGGACTCCTTCCTAACTCATTCTAGGAAACGAGCATTATCCTGTTACCAAAATCTGGCAGAGACACAACGAAAAAAGAAGATTTCAGGCCAATATCCCTGATTAACATAGATGCAAAAATTCTCAACAAAATAGTAGCAAACCAAATCGAGCAACATATGAAAAAGTTAATTCACCACAATCAAATAGGTTTTATTCCTGGGATGCAAAGTTGTTTCAGCGTTTTCAAATCAATAAATGTGATTCACTACATAAACACAATAAAAAAATATGTCTGATCATCTCAGTAGATACAGAAAAAGCTTTTTTATGTAATCCAGCCTCCCTTCAGGATAAAAGCCCTCAACAAACTAGGCATCGAAGAAACGTATCTCAAAATAATAAGAACCAACTCTGACAAACCCACAGCCAACATCATACTGAATAGGCCAAAACTGGAAGTCATCCCCTTGAGAACTGGAACAAGACAATCATGCCCACTGTCACCATTTCCATTGAACATGGTACTGGAGGTTCTAGCTAGAGCAAGAGAAAGAAATAACAGGCATCTAAGTAGGAAATGAAGTAAAACTATCCTCTTCACTGACAGTATGATTCAATACCTAGAAGACTGTAAAGATCCCACCAAATGGCTCCTACAACTGATAAACAACTTCAGTAAAATTTCAGAATACAAAATCACCATACAAAAATCAGTAGCATTTTTATGCACTAACAATGTTCAAACTGAGCCAAATCAAGAACATGATTCCATTTACATTAGCCACTGAAAGAATAAAATATCTAGAAATACATCTAACCAAGGAGGTGAAAACTCTCTATAAGAGGAACTACAAAACACAGTTTAAAGAAATCAGAAATGACACAAATGAATGGAAAAACCCTCTGTGCTCATGATTGGAAGAATCAATATTCTTAAAATGGCCTTCTGCCCAAAGTAATTTACAGATTCAGCATGACTCCTGTCATACTACCAATATCATTTTTCACTAGATAAGAAAAAACGATTCTAAAATTTGTATGGAATCCCAAAAGAGCCTAAGTAGTTAAAGCAATCCTAACCAAAAAGAACAGAGCCAGAGGTATCACATTACCTGACTTTGAACTATACTGCAAGGGCACAGTAACCAAAATAGCATAGTACTGCTACAAAAGCAGACACAGACCAATGGAACAGAGCAGAGAACCCAGAAACAAAACTGCATACCTACAACCATCTAATCTTCAACAAACTTGGCAAAAATAAGCAGAGGGGAAAGGACACCTTATTAAATAAATAGTGTGTGGATAACTGGCTAGCCAGATGCAGAAGAATGAAACTTGACTTCAACCTGTCACCATATACAGAAATTAACTCAAGATGGATTAACGAATTAAGTGTAAGACGTCAAACTATAAAACTACTGGAAGAAAAACTAGGAAATGTCCTTCTTGACATTGGCAAAAAATTTATGGCTAAGTTCTAAAAAAAACTGCAATAAAAACAAAAATTAATGTCATGTCTAATCAAACTGAAGAGCTTCTGAACAACAAGAGAAACTGTCAACAGTGTAAACAAGCAGCTTATGGAATGGGAGAAAATATTTGCGAAGTGTACATCTTTAAAAGGCCTAATACCCAGAATGTATAAGGAACTTAAATCCACGATCAAAAAATAAATAACTGCATTAAAATGTGGGCAAAGGACATTAACAGACACTTCTTAAAAGAAGAAATACAAGTAGTGAACAAACATATGAAAAAATTCTCAACATCACTAATCATTAGAAATGGGAAATGGGAAATCAAAATCACAGTGAGACACCATCTTACACCAGTCAGAATGGCTTTTGTTCACAAGTCAAAGAATAACAGATGTTGGCGGGGCTTGCAGAGAGAATGAAACCCTTACACACTGTTGGTGGGAATGTGTTAGTTCAGCCACTGTGGAGAACAGTTCAGAGATTTCTTAAAGAACTGAGAGTTAAATTACCATGTGACCCAGCAATCCTACTACTGGGTATATACCCAAAGGAAAATAAATTGATGTAGCAGACATAAGCACCCATATGTTAATTGCAGCACTATTTACAGTAGCAAAGTAATGGAATCAACCCAGGTGCTCCTCAATGATTGGATAAACATAATGTGGTACATATACACTGTGGAATACACACAGTCCTAAAATAAGAATGAAATTATGTCATTTGCAGTAACATGGATGCAGCTGGAGGCTATTATCCTGACGCAACAAACACGGGAACAGAAAAGTAAATATGAAATGCTCTCATTGAGGTCAGGAGTTTGAGACCAGACTGGCCAATATGGTGAAACCATATCTCCCTAAAAATACAAAAATTAGCTAGGCATGGTGGCATGCACCTGTAATCCCAGCTAGTTGGGAGGCTGAGGTATGAGAATCGCTTGAGCCTGGGAGTCAGAGGATGCAGTGAGCCAATATCATGCCATTGCACTCCAGTTTGGGTGACAGAGTGAGAGTCTGTCTCAAAAATGCGGTAGCTAAACATTAGGTAGTCATGAACATAAAGATGAGGACAATAGATACTGGCGAATACAAGAGGGAGAGGGAAGGAGATAGGTAAAAAAAAAAAAAGTGGAAAACTATCTATTGTTTACTATGCTAACTGCTCGGGAGTTCTGTCATACTTTAAACCTCAGCATCAGGCAATATACTTTTGTAACAAACCTGCACATGTGCCCCCATCCCTCCAACCAGAATCTAAAATAAAGTTGAACAAAAAAAGAAAAAACTGTTGATTTGGAGAATCTAGGTTTTCAAGATTCCATATTCTTGAACAAAGGCTGAAATGAGCAAATATTTTGATTATAGTTTCTTTTCATGATGGTATTTTTGGTATTTTATGCTTTTAATATATCTTTTTTTTCTTTCTATGTCAGTTAAGTGGGGGAGAGCATATTCTCCTTACAGTTTGGATAATGTTGAATTTAAATGCTAAAATTTTAAGATTTTTAAATTGAGAATTGAAGAAAAATTAACAAGAAAAGATAATCCAGGGGAAGGAAATAAATACACAGGAGTTTTGGCAGACCGAAAGGGTCATAATTGTCTATAATTTATCATAAACTGTGAGGAGTACAAGTGATGCTCAGTAGATAAAACACTCTAGCTTCACGCAATAGGATAGAAGAGAACATGTTATCACAGTGATGGTGCTCAGGTTTACAGATTCAGAACAGGTGTGCTTGGCTCATCATGGACCTGATGAAGCGTAAATGTGTGGCTGGGAAGAAATGGAAGAATGGAGGACATGGAGATATCAGTCCAGCTGCACATCATTAAAAATTTCAGCAATTACTGAAATAACACGTGTTAAACTATATCTTCGTGAGAGGTGTGTTTTATTATCTCCTACTGCAAATCTCCTATATGCCCTGCTGTATACTAGAATTTCGAAATTTTAGGGTAAATTTGTCAGAGTTTCATTAAAATTTTACTACCTAATGGGGAGACGTATCTTAGCATATACATTAAAATGAATTAAGTGCTACAAAAGAAAGATATTAGGAAAGTTGTCATGGTTAAACATTTGGAATCAGGTTGTCTGGGTTTGAATCTGTTCTATGATTTGCTGGCTGAATTTCTCTGACGTTCAATATCTTCATCAGTGTTTCAAAATGAGGGAAAAATGACTGAATTATATAATGGGCTGTTGTGCAAAATTATTTGCACCATATTAACTTTGGTGCTAGTTACACATAGTATGTTATTTATGAGGATAATTATGCATAAAAAGTTATGAGAGCAACATTGTGATGTATAAGCTGTAAGGCATCAAAACTTAATACCTCTATGTATGTGTGTGGCTGCATATGTTTGGGCATGATGCACCTAAGAGTTTTGACTTTAAATTCATCATGCAGATCTGGGTTTCTCCAGCCTTGATGTTTGAGATGTAACTCTGGAGAGTCATTAAATCTCTCTCATATTTAGTTTCATATGTTGTAATTCCTACCTCTGAGGGTTGTTATAAGGGTATTAAAGATACTTTCCAAAAGTGCAATCAAGGCCAGGTATAACAACTCATGCCTGTAATCCCAGCATGTTCGGTGGCTGAGATGGGAGGCTAGCTTGAGGCTGGGAGCCAGGAGTTCAAGACTAGACTTGGAAATAATGAGAGACCTTGTCTCTACAGAAAAAAAAACCCCCAAACCTCTTTCCCCAAAATAAAAACCACCACCAAAAGATGGGCATGGTGGTGAATAACTGTAATCCTAGCTATTGAGGAGGCTATGGTAGGAGGATTGCTTAACCCCAGGTGTTAGAGGTTAGAGTGAGCCATGATCACACCACTGCACTCCAGACTAGGTGAGAGAGCAAGACTCTGTCTCAAAAATAAATTAAACAAATAACTAACTAACTAAATAAATGTAATAAAAACAAATAGAACGACCTACCTTAATTACCTGTGTATAATTTTGAGCAGTTATATATTTTTAATATATGAAATTATGCTGATTGATGTTTTCTGGTTATGTTCAAATCATTTAGATTTCTAAAACTGCATTTTCAGTCTGTCCATGACTTCGTTTCTATGGTAAATTAGAATAATTAAAGTCTAAATATAGATATATCATGTTGGGATAGTATTTAGACTCTGAAAAGACATATGTTTCTTTTTAGATAAGTTTGGATAATTTTTGATGAGGCTATATTTACTTTAAAAACCCTACATTAAAAAAAATCTCTTTACAAAATATTTTATGTCAACACCCCTTTACTCTAAAGTCATATTTAGAGCTATTTCAACTCTATTGAGCACAGCTTTGAATTTTGCAATAAATGTCAGACTCCAACATCCAACACAAATCTGTGTCACAAAACCCTGTGTTAATTGGGCATTTCATTTCTTGTAATTTCTACCAGAGCCTTATTGATTCTTTCTTAGCATAGTATTTTTAATAAGCTTACTTATCAGCTGTACTGACCCACATCATATTGAATCTGAGAACTAGAAAAGGACTGGGAAAAGGTTTTAGAGGTAAATAGCAATGGGCGGGGAGAAGTGACCCTACACGATCAGTGGAGGAGACAGGAACCTTCATGTCAACACAGATACGTATTCCTGCAGTTTCCAATAATGTTCACATTGCCTACAATGAGTCACTGAGAAAGAATGTTAACATCCACTATTTATGAAGACAAGCACATATATCTTCTATTAATACTTTACTAGATTGCCGTCTAAGAATTTGATGTGGAATGCTCACTTACCTGGAAACCTAAAGCACATTATAGTATTTAGAGTGGTAGCATGAAGGATATTGAATTGAACTTAGAAAATACAGGGATTAGAGGAGCACAGGCAACCAGCCTGAATAAAGACAAAAGGGTAGAACAAAGCCATGGTCACTGGATGATTGGAAAGCTGACAAGACTGAAGCAAAGGATCAAACCAGACTTTGAGGGATGGGGACCTCTTTCCTTTATAGAAATCACCCAGCATTCTACTTAAAACACAGATTTATGGGTTCTGTCTTCAGAGAGTATGTTCCAATGGCAAGAGGTTAGGCTTAGGTATCCCCATTTTTTTCTAACTTTCCAATTAATTCTAATGTTCATACTCAGAGAACTATTACCAGGGAAGATGGAGATATTTGTTGGTGATTTTGCAAAAGAGTGATGTTAAAAGCGTTCCAGAAAGATTAACCTGGTGCGGAGTGGCATGCCAGAGGCCAGTATGTAAGCTACTAATTAGTTGAGCTCATAGGTGGTGAGAGCATAGAAGAACCTGCTGACAGGAACATTAGAAAGGGCAGAAAAGTTACTAGGGGTGTGTAGAGGGCAGAGTCAGTGGAATTTGATGATTCACACTAAATATTGGGTACAGAAGAGGAGTGGAGCAATGCAAAGCTGATGTACTAAGATATAACTAAAAAGAAAAACAATTTTAAGGCAATGAATAAACTTTATATTGAGTTTATCATTTATCTGGTCATGATTAGCCTAATTCCTATTTAAAGTTTATTTGGGTGTTCACATAACATAATGATAAAATCCCTAAGTTTGAATTCCACCCCTTTCTAACTTAGGCAAGTTTCTCCTCCTCACTGAACTTCAGTTATCTTTAAAAGGGATGAACTATCCTCACAGAATTGTTACGAAAAATAAATGCACACACAGTTTTTTCATTCCTTCTCTAAGACTAAACATCAGAGAAAACGTCCTATGAGTGTTTTACCTGTCTTTGGTCTCCAAATTTTGTTACCTGACAAGAGTTTTTTGTTTAAATGTCTTTTTCTTTTGCAACATAGTATTTCTAAACAAGAAGTAAATATCTAAATTTCTGAGGTTGTTTTGAATATTTTTTTCCTTTTTTTAATTGCATTTTAGGTTTTGGGGTACATTTGAAGAACATGCAAGATAGTTGCATAGGTACACACATGGCAGTGTGATTTGCTGCCTTCCTCCCCTTCACCTATATCGGCAACCAACAGAATGGGAAAAAGTGTTTGCAGCCTATCCATCTGTTTTGAATATTTTGAAGAAATATTACATTAGTAGCCATCATATGATATACCTAAAGGACTGCCATTCTTGTAATAGTAAACAAGCTGCTTGTCTTCCAAAGGATTTCGGAATACACTTTTTCTGTGCCGATTGCCAGCTCTAAATTCTTATCCCTGATTGCTAATTCATCAGTTCCCTGCTTAGGCATATAGAATAAGAAAGTGATTAGTGAAAATATTTTCCCCCCACTATTCTACTATTCTGTAGAGTAAGGTTATCTGTTAAAGCTTCAATCCTTACTCTCTTTGGGCTAAGGACTGTTTTTGCCAAAATAGTTAGGTACATGAATATATAAATGAATGTGAAAGTATTGACTTTTTCCCAGAGAACAATCTAAGTCAATTTTGCCACATTCGTTGGCCTAAAAGGGGAGATGATAAGTTTTGTCATGTCAATTTCTTTTAAAGAAAATGATTTCAATCATAATGTTTTCTACCAAAATGTCATTTTTTCTTTCTGTGAGATGGAATTGTTGGAGTAGTTCATCTTTTAAATTAAAAGGCAGAGTTTCTCCCACCCTGTGATTGTAGCAATAATTATGATGACCTATAAAGAACTGATATACCTTGAGTCAAAGAATTATTGACTGTGGTTTAGAAAGCTACTTTTATTGCTGCCTGAGTGGTGAAAAGAAAGAATATAAATGTGTATGTGTTAAGCCTTGTAGAACCTGGAAGTGTTTTGAGCTGGGCAAAATTAAATTTCACATTGAGATGCTTTGCGTATAGCAAAACTCAAAACATACTTTGAAAACGGCTTTCTCCCTTAAGTTTATATCTCTGAGTAGTTTAGGTAATATTACTTTTGTTTCTGAGTTATTTTCAACATGTTATGAGAGATATTTGATAACCATGGGACATTTTTCTTTGAACCTGGAAATTTTATCTTGCCAATATTAAATTTTGTTCTATTCCAGAAAGTCCGAGATCAGTCTACAATTTTTAATTTGTTTCTTGATGGCTGACCAGATATCTTCAGTTATTCATTTTATGTTTGTGTTTAATTTTATTGAAATGCTTACATATTCTATCTTATTATGCATGTAGTTTTACTTTTACATATTTCAGTAGACATTCATTTAGAAAGAGTTTACAACTCTAAACTATTAAGCATCAGGATTACCATATCTTTTACTTGATGAAGGTCGAGTACATAACATTATAAGTATTTAAACGTATGCATATTTTAGAAAAATGCTCCATATATGTTGTTTATATTCGAACGGGCTCCAGTTTCAACAATTCTAGCTTTAAACCAAGTTATGAGAAAAATATATGAAAAATATTTTCTCTTTCTTCAAATCAATTAAAGTTATGATAGCAGAGAATGTCATAAATTGGCTGTGGGTTTTTTTTGTTATTATTTTAGGGCTAACCTAACACACATTACTGAGGTCCTGCTTTTCTCTCTCTTGAGGGATCTGTGGCATTCTTGATGTCATGAAAAGGGAGCACAATTTTCGAATTATTAATCACTGTACTCGAATGGACTTTCTCTTGTTAAAATGTTAACTGATTCGTTTCATTTAACTTATGAAAGTTTTACTGGTCCTTCGAAAACTCTTGTGTGTATTCTCACTTGGACACATTCTTATCATATCAAGTTTATTAGAAGTTGTTACTCCTAGCTAGGGTCTTACTCTGTGTAA
This sequence comes from Cebus imitator, assembly GCF_001604975.1. Classification (NCBI taxonomy): domain Eukaryota; kingdom Metazoa; phylum Chordata; class Mammalia; order Primates; family Cebidae; genus Cebus; species Cebus imitator. The sequence goes on along the minus strand of NW_016107355.1, from coordinate 197,282 downwards.
TATTGTATGTATAATTTTACAGAAATCTGTAGTTCCTACATGGATTTTTATCCTATGTAACTCTAAGGGAATTCATTAGCCTGAAATACACAAGCTACAAAGGAAGCTAAATAAGTCTCATTATGTATAATATGTAAACATTGAGCTTTAATTAGTGTTCTAAGGCTGTAGAAGACCTCTTTTTTGAATTAAACTTTTAAAGAATGTTTTAGTCTTTGTTTTTGCCTGTTCATGTTTATGATTATTCGGATGATATTCATGTTTATTATTTACTTTTGTGATTGGAGATGCTCTATTCTATTTAAGCATATTTTAAGATACTGTAAACATTGCTGTTTTCTTGTGGAACCTTTTATTCTTTGATTTCTAACAAAATCAGGAAGGAATATAAACATAAACATTCACAGTGGTTTTGGAAATAATCCAGTGGGAATCCACCACAACAGAGTGTTTAACTAACATATGACTACATATAATATTCTAAAGCAGGTGACTTCTTTGAGACATTTAAACTCTATTTGAAAATGTTAATTTCCATACTCAATATTTATTTTCTCCTGGCAAGTGAAAGTGGAAGAAGAGGTTGAGGTTAAAATCTTTTTCCTTCACAGGAGGCATAAGAATGCTAGCATTTAAAATAGACATTATTCTTTGATCATGTATGACTTGACTCTAAGAATTTTTACCTTTACTTTTTTTAACCTATTCTAATTTCCCATTTTAGAAATTCCTTAACAATCAAAGTTTCTTAACAACGTTAAGAAGCATACTCTAAAATAAATAAATAAATCACATTATTTGATTATAATTATTCTTCTTTGAAGTATATATATATATGTATATATGTATATAAATTGGTTCACTGTAATCTATCATGTACAACAGGAATTGGAATTCATGGGGGCTGTCTCCACCCCAAGATCATTCAGTGTGTGTTGTCAGCATTAGATTTCCCTTGGTAGGTCCAGGCAGCTTAGCTAGTGATATCACCCCCATTCATATCCCTAAGGACTCTAAACCACTGCTTACCATGCCCCTTTGGGCCATAGCTGCTGCATCTACAATCAAAATTGATCAAGAATGTCATGAAGGAAGAAGGTCATTTGGCATCAAGGGCTTCATTTGATGCCAAACATATTACTCCATTCCCATTGTTATGTGACAGCACCCCAATTCCTCTGATAACCAGGCTAAAAAATTCTGCCAGGACAGTGACTCCTTATGTTGCCTGCTGATCTTTTTGCACAAAGAGCCCAAGGTGCCCAGCATTAGGTTAAAATTCAGTGGCATTCTTGGCATAGCTTCTGGTAGAAAAGTGCTTTTTTATGAATCAGGATCTCCGAATGTCCAGAGTTCAGAACTGTGGGGGATGAGAAGCCCAAATTTCTCAGTGGGTCACTGGGAGTGCTGGCTTTTCCCTTTGGCTTTTTATTGTGAAGCAAGTCTACACTCAGTCTTTTAAATTTTTTTTTAAAAATCTTAGATGTTTTCTTCTTATCACTTTTAGAGTGTTGTCTCTTCTCAAGCTCTGCCAGAGGTGAAATAGTTGGTATGTCCTGTCTCTCTTTGGCGGGGCTTGCCACTAGATGGAATTCAACTGGCCTTTGTAATGTTAGCTCTCTGGGTCCCAGAAAAATTACAGTTTTGTCAGTGATCCGTTTTTTTGTGTTTTATTTTCATGGTTAGAGTGAGAGCAACATTCTCTTCCAGCTTTGTGTAGCCTACATATAAGTAGAACCATCAGAATAATTGCTTTTAAGTTGATATTTTGCCTAGGGTAGAGAATGTGGATTACAGTCGAAGAGGCTTCCCCTATAAGACAGATTGCTTGAGCTAAGGAAGAAATCTGGAAGTTGTGCCAGCTACCTGTGTGAATCATACTTATATATTTTATGACTTGGAAAATGGTCATTAGGTGGATCACAGACCTAGCGGACAGACTGTGAGTCAAACCTGGGACAAGACTCAATTTATTAGTTCCAGAAAAGCCCATGAAAGCTCTTTGATTTTCCATGTATCACTGTCAATGGCCCTGTTTCCAACAGTCCTTAAAATGCCTGTGTATGGTTATCCAAAGATACGACTGTTGGCACCTTTGTGGAAGGACTTTATGCATTATTTTCTTGATGCTACAGAGTTGTTCCTCCTGGAAATCTGTTTCTTACTTCAGTATATGGGTTCCAGCTCTGAAAATTGGCTCATATCCTGAAGTTCAGTAAGATAGTTTTGGACGGTAGGTGGTGGAGTGGGGAGTAAACATACTCTGTCTTCTGATTATCCAGGATTCATTATTTTGATTGTATACCCTGAATAATATCCTTGGTTGACTGTCCATCTATTTTGCTCCTTGGATACCATGTTATATTAACTATCTCATAACTCTCTAAGGATCAGTGTTCCTATATGTGACTACAACCTTGAGAGGCATTATAATTGCCTCTACCTGGCTTATAATAATTGGATATTACCCTATTATCTCTATCTTTTCAGGATTCTATCATCTCCATTGTTGTCAGTCTTCTACCATCAGCCTTGGCCTTCAAAGGAACACCAACTCTGAACTTCTTAGTGATGTTCTTTTTCCTTTCACCAATGGGTTCCTTCTAGCCTTGGTAAACGATCTGTCTTCAGGGCCTTCATATGATGGAAACACTCTTCTTGTAGAATCTACAAAGTGAAGTGTAGTCATTTGATGGGTATTCTGGCTGAGAACAGTATATTTATTCAATCATGCTTACTTCTCTGAGCCTTTTAATCTCCCTGGCATTTCTCTATTACTTAATGCAGGTCAGTGCTTTATCATTTCTTCCAGGAGCCATTTGTATTAGTTAGGGTTCTCCAGAGGGACAGAACTAATAGGATATGTGTACATATGAAAGGGAGTTTATTAGAGGGAATTGGCTCACACTACCAAAAGCTGAAGTCCCATGATAGGCCATCTGCAAGCTGGGGAAGAAAGAAGCCAGTAGTGGCTCGGTCCAAGTCCAAAAGCCTCAAAGAAGGTGCAGCTTTCACCATCTTAAAGCATGTTTGCATTGTCTTTCAGTCTCCTTTTAAGGGTATCAAATCCTGTATCCCAGGATGGTGCTATCAAATAAGTAAACTCTCTTATACAACTTCATGCTCTACCTTGGCAATTGAGCCCTTGAGTATTCTCTGGGCTATGAGTAGGCAGGGTTTCGTAAATCCATTTGGCCACAGTGCCTTGCTTCCTATTTTAGGCACAATTCATTCTGGTTAGGCTATGTTGTAATTTAATCCTATTATTAGTTTAGTGGCTGGAAAGGGGAGGTAAGGGCTAATCTTGAGGGGTACACGTTGTCTTTCAGGAGAGAAAATATTGCACTATCCTTAACAAGGGGTAAGCATTAGTTCTTTTTTTTTTTTCTTGAGATGGAGTCATGCTGTGTTGCTCAGATTGTAGTGCAGTGGCATGATCTCTGTTCACTGCAATCTCCACCTTCCGGGTACAAGGAATTCTCCTGTCTCAACCTCCCGAGTAGCTGGGAATACAGGCACACGCTGCCACACCCAACTAATTTTTGTATTTTAAATAGAGATGGGGTTTCACTATATTGGTCAGGCTGGTCTCAAACTGCTGACCTCAGATGATACACCTGCCTTGGCCTTCCACAGTGCTGTGATTAAAGGTGTGAGCCACTGTGCCCAACCAGTCTTAACAGGATCAGAGAAGTCTAGAGTTTCAAGATTTTCAGGTATATCAACACATATTTTTTATCCCATATGTCGGGGTTTCCGAGTAGAACTGTACCCTGGCATAGCTGACCTGCTGAGATTAAGAGGCCAACCCTATTGTATACTCTATAACTCTTAGTATTAAGTCCTGGACCTCATCTTTAGTTTTCTTTGCTAACAAGCTGTAGGAGATGACATTTTTTATATATTATCGAGAAGGCTTTCTGACTTTTACTCATAGCCTTTTATTCATTAATTTTATTCATTAATTGTGACCAATCTTTTGTTAATATTTAAAGCATCAATGGAGTTTAGCATTAGCTACCCAATTTACTATCCTTAGAGTTATTATTTTACCTATATTGCACGAATACCAGATACATAACACCAGCATTTATTTTTACAATTTACCATCAGTACAGGAGAAAGATTTAATAGTTTTACTGATATTATATGCCAGAGGCTGTTTTTTGCTTCCCTTTCAAACTTGGATGGGGTTCTCATTGCCAGCTCCAAATATCTATTGTCAAAATACCTTTGCACTGCCTGCTTATGTGCACCAGTATCAGCACCAACTGTCACAAGTGCTTTGGTTAGGAAGCAGACTCTGTGATAGAGATTATTATGTGGGGAGTACTCGGGGAGAGTTCTCAGGATCAGCTCTTGTGAAAAGGAAGGGAAGGAAGCAGGTGTGGGAAAAGGAATTTCTTGGGATACAATGTAGTTTCAGTGAGGGTTAGACAAATCTGAAACTCTGATGCTAGGATGACCCATCAGAGATGTCTCATGTTGGTTAGAATGAGCTATGCCCTTATATACCCTTCTGGACCAGTCATTAGATGCTGGCTACCCACAGGAAGTGGGTTTGGCTATGGGTGAGGCAGTTTTTCAGCCAAGAGAGCTGACAGCTGAAGTCTTTCAGTCAACAGCCTTCCCAGAATCTGGGAATAAATTCTTCGCTCTTGAGGTTGGAACTGGGCGGACCATCAAAGCTTTCTCTAGAAAACACCAGGGAGAAAACTCTAGTAGTAGTACCCCGCCTGCCATCCTCCACCCGCTCTCCATATTTATAGGGAGAGTGGAGGCAGGGAACATCTAAGATATTATATAGGAAATGAAATCTCCCCTTAAATATAATACTATGCATGAATAAATTTATAAGCAATTTCTGCCACCTATTTAAGGAAAAAAATTCTAACTTATGCAAATTGTCTGAATGACTAAAAAATAATGTCTACCAGCTCATTTTATAAGGTTGGTATAACTTTGATACCATAACTGGACAATGAAAATAAGAGAAAAAATATTATGGGTTAAATCTCTTATAAAGCTAAATGCTAAAATCCAAAATGAGAACTAAGGGGTTTCTTTGACTTGGTAAAGTAACTTCCAGAATCTTTTAGCTAAAACCATAGTCAATGGGAAACTATTAGAAGCCTCTTTAAAAGTTATAAGATGGCTGAGCATGGTGGCTCACACCTGTAATCTCAGCTTTTTGGAAGGCCGAGGTGGGTGGATCACCTGAGGTCAGGAGTTTGAGACTAGCCTGGCCAATATAGTAAAACCCCATCTCTACTAAAAATATAAAAATTAGCTTGGAGTGGTGGTGTGCACCTGTAATCCCAGCTATTCAGGAGGCTGAGACAGGAGAATCCTTTGAACCTGGGAGGTAGAGTTTGTAGTGAACTTAGATCATACCACTGCTGTCCAGCCTGGACAACAGGGCAAGAATCCATCTTAAAAAAAAAAAGTTATAAGGCAAGCATTCCTGCCATCACTACTTATATTCGGTGTTATGGTTTGGTTTCTAGCATTTTGCTGAAACACACATACACACACAGAGGAATGGAAAAGAATGAATACAACACTACTTTCAGATGGTGAAAGTGTCTTCACAGGAAATGCAAGAGATCTATTGGAACCAATGGAAATGTTCAGGATATCTGATGAATACAGGATCAAAATATAATACTTCTTTTATTATACAGAAGGAACACTTAGAAAATATAATTTAAATGTTAATATTTATTAAAGAAACACAATCTGAAAGTTTACTTTGAAATAAATTTAACAAGGCATATATTAGGAAGAAGAAGTTATATCTTTATAGGTAGATGTAAATCAACAAAATAAGTTGAGCTGTGATCTTTAAAACGGCAATTATTCTTATATTAATTTACATAGACAATGCAATTTTAATCAAGGCCTCATGGGTTTTTTCTTGTAGCTTGAATGTCTGCTTCTAAAATTTATACAGCAAATCATATTGCTAAGAAAAACTGAGAAAAATTTGATAATATAGTTATGGGGCTAATTCTATTAGATATAAAGATACATATAAAGTGATTGTTACCAATATAGTAGGGTATTAAAGACTATACACTAATGAGACAGAATAAAGTGCTTAGATATGTAACAGATATATGACAGAGACAGTATTGTAAATATTTGGAAAAATGATAGAGGTTCTTTACATGGAACAGGGTCACTTAGTTATTCATGTAGATAAGCATGTCCAACCCATGGCTGTGGGCTGAATGTGGCCCAACACAAAACAAAACATTAAGAGGTTTCTTTTTTCTTTTTTTTTTCTTTTTTTTGTGCATTTTTCTTCTTTTTAGCTCATCATCTATAGTTAGTGTTAGTGTATTTTATGTGTGGCCCAAGACAATTCTTCTTCCAGTGTGGCCCAGGAAAGCCAAAAGATTGGACACCCTTGAATGAAAAGATTTTTAATCGTTTAACTATAACAGAGGAAAAAACACGTTAATGTGGATGAAAAACAAAATGTTAAAAGTCAGATTTTAGAAGTTTTAGGAAATATAGGCGATATGGTTGGCTCTGTGTCCCCACCCAAATCTCATTTTGAATTGTAATCCCCCTAATCTCCACATGTTGAGGGGAGGACCTGGTGGGAGGTGACTGGATTATGGGGGAAAGTTTCCCCCATGCTAAAAGTTTAGTGAGTGAGTTCTTGCAATAGTGAGTTCTCATGAGATCTGATGGTTTTATAAATGTTTGACAGTGCCTCCTACACACACTCTCCCTCACCTGCCACCATATAAGATGTGCTTGCTTTCCCTTTCACCTTGATTGTAAATTTCTTGAGGCCTCTCCAACCATGTGGGTCAGTGACTCAGTTAAACCTCTTGTCTTTATAAATTACTTGGTCATGGATATTTATTTACAGCAGTGTGAAAATGTACTAATGGAACAGGAAACTACTTTTATGGTCTCAGAAAAAGATATGATATTTAAATGGAGCTCAGAAGCCCAAAATATAAATGAGAAATGGTTATAAAAATTTTTGCATTAAAATTAAATGCATTTATTTAAGTTGACTGCACTAAATAAACTACATCCAGTGTAACCCAAAACTTATACTTGGAAAAGCAGCAGAGGAGTGGTAAAATAGCTTGTTCCCATCCACTGATATTTGAGGGCTTGAGGTGATACTTTGTAACCTAGTTCTATGCAATATATTGTCCAAAGGTCTTTGAGTTTTTTTTTTTTTTAATATTTGTTGTCCTGTGTTTTTACAGCAGGATCAGAGAATATTCCATTATTATGTTGCTATTGCTGCTGCCATTATCACTCTGTATTCAAATTCTAGGCAATTTCTAAAAAAGGTGTATACAAGCATATCCTATGATTCATTGATTGACTACCTAGGTATATATCCTAGACAAGTCTTGTGCAATACATGGTGTTTACTAGAGCATTGTTTATACTAGGGAAATGTTTGATACTACATAAATTTATATTAATAGAAAAAATATATTATATTCATATAAAAGACTAACTTAGAAATTAAGAAAACCTATAGTCAAATGTGTATAACAAATATCATATATTCAATATTGTACAAAATATACAGATGAAAAAGAAAACATGGGTTTAATGATATTTATATAAAATTTAAAATTATTAAGCAAAATTAAGTATTATACTTTTCCACAGATACATATGAGTTTGGAAGAATAGAAACAGGTATGAGAATGACAAATACTATATTTGTGATACTGGTTACTCTGAGAGAACTCAGGGTTATGGTAATTAGAAGGGAAACACAGATAGTGTAAGCACTAGTCTAATAATAAAAATCTGAAATAAAAAATTTGTCAGGCATGATGGTATGTACCTGTATGCATAGTTATTCAGGAGGCTGTGGCAGGAGAATTCCTTGAGCCCAGGAGTTCGAGGCTGTCAGTGAGCTGTGATCGCACTGCTGCACTCCAGCCTGGGTGGCAAAGCAAAACCCTTTCTCTATGTAAAAAAACAAATAAACAAGATTTGAGGCAAAATTTGCAAGCTGTTCAGATTTTTGCAAAACTCAATGGTGAGTATGCTTTTCTATATAGCTGAAATACATCATGATTTCTAAATAGAGAGGGAGAACCAATCTGGTTGACTGACTATATTAACATGGATAATAAAAGAATATGTCAGTCAGAAAGGTTTTGGTTAGATGTGAAAACTGGGGGGGAAAAAAAAAGACAGTTTCAGAGGCAAATGTTGAAAGTGCCTATCCAAACTGTATCCATGTAGGAAGCTTCTCTGCTTAAAGACCTAATGGACTGATATTATTAAACATTGGAAGCATGTAAGTAATCTTTCTTGTTCTGGTTACATGTTTAACAAGCACTCTTCTGAGCATGGGTTTTCTTCACATAGCTTTATTTGTATTGAGAGTATGTTGGGCAGATATCCTGAGGGTCCAATCCCTTTTATGTTTACAGTTCTTACTATGAGTTGGCACTTTATTTTCATGATAACAATCTCATATGGGTTGTCTCAAGGATGTCTGTATTTCCAAGTGTAATGGATTCCGGAAAACATGCAAGACAGAGTTTCTGAGTCTGCAAGGCTCAACCCAGACCTTAAATTCAAGCAAATTCATCAAAAGTTTCCATCTCCCTGGAAATATCCTTCTATTCTTTATAGCGTATTCTTCTTGAATTTAAGTTAGTGGTCTCTTGTGAAGTGCAAATTAATGCCTGTTACACGCACAACCTAAGAAAATAAAGTAATTCAAATGTGCAGCCAATTGTAGCAATAGGCTGTCATTCAGAGATAACTCAGGATTATGTGTAGTTAGCACCAAATTTACAGAACTGGTAAAACCAGACATCCTGTGAGCAGTTGCTACGATAATATGATTAATTTTGTCAGAGAAGTCTATTTGTAATATTCAAAGTAGCCTTCGAATACCTGAGCCTCCTGGAATTTTTAAAATGGTAAATAGAAGGCAAAACAGTCAACTTAAAATGGACTTTAAGTGGTTGTTAAGAGAGTCTACTTGAGGTATTAAATTATTAATCTCTAAGGGACATTGCCTCATTTTTGAATTCCTGTTGCCTAGCACAATATCAGTCACAAAATATAAGTTCAATAAATTATAATGATAACTAAATCATCTCATAATTTTTGAGTATAATAAAATGTTTTAAACGGTTCTTTAAAAAATCTATTATTTTTGGAGGGCTTCATTTTAGACATTGGTTTGATTTGTAAGCCTCTGATGGCTTCATTAATGCGCCTTAATATCGATGAGTTCTTTACAAAATTTTAGGCCCTAATGGTAAACTACTCTATTTCTAAAATTTTGCATGAGAGAGTAACCAATATAATTATCTGAAACTCAGATAATAAGAGAAGCAGATGATAATTGCCTTCATCCTCTATAGAGCTTTTTTTCCCCATGATTCTTCTAGTTTTACTGAAAAGGAGGTTGTCTTTCAGTTAACCAGATTATTTAATAGATTTTGACACTCATTCCCCAAGAGATAGTGATTACCGAAATGTTTTGGATGTTATATTGTTACAAGCAAAATAAAATACTTACAAACCTGTGGATTTTTTGTTTGTTTTCCAAAGATTACAAAAGGATTCCTTCAACAGTTTTTTTTTTTTTTTTTTTTTTTTTTTTTTTTTTTTTTTTTTTTTTTTTTTTTTTTTTTTTTTTTTTTTTGCTGTGAATAATTTAAGTGGAAAATTACAGTTCTATCTTGGATCCAAAGATTTACAGAGCTGATAAGCTTTGAGTCAAAGTATGCATTTTAAATTAGTTAATCAGTAATGCTGCAGGGAGACTGGAGGGTTGGATGGGCCAAATTTCCAATTTATATCTACTAGCTAAAACTTAGAATGTCAGTTCTAAATATGTACATTTTAAAAGGACATACTAAAGACTATGATTTGCTGATATTTATGAAGATTTTATTTACTTAGTATTCATGTGTATCTGAATTCCATCTTTCCTTTATTATCTCAAACAAGCTTTGAAACAACACTGGCAGATTCCTTAACATTGAAATTACACCTAGAACATGGGTGTGGTCCAAGGTGGTTTTGTTGCTACCAGTATGCAAGTTATGATGAATCTATTTTCCTTTAGTAAATGTTTTCTTTGCACGTCACTTTCATTTTTCAATTAAATGTATCATCTCTGTGTGCCATTACAGGCACGATCCCTGTTTCTGCAAATCCGAAAAGGGGGGAATCATCTGTTTTTTCATTTCCTATATGAGACTGCTGTTGTTAAGATGGATCATCAGCCTGATTTCAAAGGGAAATTCTTAGATGATGCTTCTGACTTGGAATAATTTTACTGTAAGAAATGACCTGTCATCAGTACTAACAGACTCTGCTTTATTAAGCAAAGTGTAGACACCAAATAATATGATGGGCAATAAGAGAATGGGAAGTTTTTTTAAAATGTAAATTATATCAGCTAGTTAATAGTATTAGTCAATGTCACAGTTTTCTGTGGCTCAAATGGAATAACTTCAGTGAGGGTGCTTTATTAATAATGTGTCATGCATTTAATAGTAATACGTGTTACTGACACTATGAAACTTCTAACATAAAGCTGTAAAACATTGAAAATAATATTGAGAGGGATATTTCATAGATCTTCAATTTTGTGCTTATTTTAGAGTGAGTAAAATTCTCTTTAAATATTCTTTCAATTATTTAAGGTCTCTAAGACTATGAAAAGAAGAAGTAGAAATCAATATATTAAGTAAAGTTTCAGAGAGTCAATGAGTTTTTAAATTTTGTAAAGTTGATTTCACTCAGGCCATGTTGTTTCACGGCTGTGCAGTGTGAGGTATTAGCCAAAGAGAAAGGACTCCAGACTTTGATATATGCTGAAAGGAAAATCTTTTACAATGATAACAATAACCAGAAAGGTTGGAGTACAGATTTTCTCAATCTATCATAAAAACAGACTAAATAAAAATGGGGAAAAGTGGGAAAAATGGTTCTTGTATTTGTGTGAAGAAATGACCAACCAGTGGGTAAACCATAAAGCAATGTATATAAAAAAGAACAGATTTGCATGAGCAGTCCTACTTCCAGAAAGAGATCAAGATTTACTCCCAGACTTAGTGTCAATATTTGGAAAATAAGGAAACTTAATTCAAAAAGAAGTATCGGAGTTGACTCCTACCCTGGCCACAAATGTAAACAATTACAAGCATAAGGGAAGAAAAAAACCAAATGTTTTCCCTGTTCTTACAAAGTGGATAATGTGGGAAATATAAATAAACTAAATCTCGCTAGTCGTTGATTATATACTTAATATTTGAGCAGTGTAATAATAGAAGTTTTTAAAAACTTGTGAACTACAATAATTTATTTTCTTAAAGCTCAGGAGAGAGTATATTAGGCCATAAACACAAAAAAGTTTCAATATTTACTTTTACGTTTCTGGATCAAAGCACTTTTCTGTAAATGTTTTCCCTTTTGAGACAAAGAGTTCAGAATGAATATTTGTGGTATGGGTGATATTTTAAAAATGTCCTGAGAAATCCTATCCACAGACATTGTGGGCTATAAAAGCAGATTGATATGATATTTCAATGGATCTTTGTTATGGGAACAATTTTGTTTTCTGACCTAAATAGAAAGATGTGTTTATTTGGAAATTTAGCATTTAGTCATATCCATAATGTAAAATTATGTTAAAACAGAAAAGGATTAAAAAAAGGCAACATACTGCTTGTGTTCTAAGCTCAGAATGGATTGATCAATCTTGATTCATCTTGAAACTAATAAATATCATGAAAAATGCCTTTCTTATCAAACATTTTCATATTCTGGTGGAACAGTCCTTATATCAACAGAATATATCTGTATCTGTATATAGATTTGTATTGCACTTCAGATTGACATCTGATTATGTATTGAGATTATATTCTATTTCATGATTTAATAAGTCATTGAAGAAGACAGTGTTTAACTGGAGGAACAGCTCTATGCTCGCTGAAGGAACTTCTAAATTTGAAGTATCTTTGGACAGTTTCTTTCTTGTTTTCTTCCTAGAGCCAATTATCCAAAGTCTAGCTTTCTTATTTCGTACTCCTACCATCCTTCAACAAAGCTACCCTGGGTAAAGACATATTGTTTTCAATTGGCCAGGTGGAAGTCAGGTTCCCAGACATACGTTCTAATCCAGTGTGTGAGGAAAGAATTAGTAAACAATTTTATTTAACTAATTGTTAGTAATTTACTGCAAGCACATTTTATTTGTAGATTAGACTCTTCTGTTGATTTTATATGGTAATGTATGGTAAAAGTGGAAAAGTAGATTCTGAAAAAAATAAATGTTTTAAATAAAATATTGCATGAGATGGCTTTGTATGAACAAACACTAAAATAATTGGACTGCAAATACTTTCTTCTTTATGATTAGAAATTTAAGAAAGATACATTCAACATTAAAACATGCATTTTTTTCTGAAGAGTATTTCTGATTCTATGTAAGATATTTTTGTATTTATTTTTCTATTGTATGAAGAGCTTTTGAAATTTTAGATATTTGTTTCTCAAATTTGGAATTTGTAATAATTTTGTGTGCCATTTTGGTGGAAAATTTATTCTATGCATATGAAATGCCATCAGAAAATTATTTTCTCTTTTAACTGGTGTAACATTAGCTAACATGTATATCTTAGAACTTTCATCAAGTCTTACTTTTCCTCTGGAATTTGCTCAGTGGTTGTCAATCATGTAAAAATAGTTGACTTTTGAGACTTTACTGTTGCCTTTGCCTGAGAAAATTTTCATTATGCCTTCATTGTGAGCAAGAACAGTTAAAGCAGCCTTCTCAGAGCTTCACATGACATCATCTCTCTTCCCTAAATCCACTATCAATAAAAGCAGAAAGCTTAAACTGTATATGGAAAAAGTATAATGAACAAATGCTCTTGGCTATTGTTGAATCTTTGAGCTATCTCCTCCAATCCCACAAATCTCAAGATAACTAATCTTCTAGCACAATCATGTATTTCCTGAGCATGTAAGTATGGTGTTTGAAGAAAAGGGGCACATTTCCCATAATTACATTTAATAATATATACTACTAAAATAAAAAAGAAAGGCAGGGTTCTTTTAATTGCTTTAAAAATGTTTATAACAGTAATCCAGTAGAGATTGAAGGCCTTGGAAATATTTATCCTTGAAACAGTAAAATATCTAGTATTTTGGTTCTTAAGGAAAATTTCTCAAATAGGTAGCACATCTAGCTTCATAAATTCTTATATGGACTCCTTTGTTACACACAACTTATTCTCCAATTCATGGTATATTCTCATTCACATTTTTGTGCCTCAAAATATGTAAATTGAAAACCTACTTATTTCTGGTACTATGACATTGAGGATTTTAAGTTGAGTACTACATGCTTCCTGTTGTCAGTATTTTCAAAATTAGATTGAGGAAGCAGATGATTGAAAACAATTATGAAATCCTGTGTCAGACCTTAACATGACAGAAGCCCAGTCAGAACATGGAAGTACAGATACTTAATTAGGTCAAATGGGAACAGCAGGTTTCTGAAGAGGTGTCCTGGCAAGGCCTAACGAGACTCAATTTTCTTGTCATTGTGCTCTGGACTGGCAACCAACTATCAGATATCTTAATGTTAATTCAGATAAATGTATTCATTTTCTTCAGGGTATTTAGTTTCCAAGTATTTTCTCCTGAGTGGACAGAAAGGCTTCACACTTGGCAACATTAGTGGTTTTTTACTGTGTGACCGACCCCTTTTAACAATCTACTGAGGACTTTTCCCAGAAAAATATGTGGTATTTGTGTTTATAAATTCATACATATTTTTGCATGTAGTTTTTCAGAAATCACAAACTTAAAGCCTCCTTAAAGCTGATGGCCTCAGCTTCAGACCGAAGAAGTAAAGCTCACTGAGGAATTGGGGACATGGGTGGGAGTGGCATTTTTTAAAGTTAAGGTGTAGGGAATCACGATCTTGAATTGCTTATTCTCAGAATACATTATTTTATAAAAAGCACTTATTCTGCATATTACAATAAAAATACTTTGTCTGCTTTAGTCTCTGATTTAAAAAAAAATGTTTGTTGTGCATTGAAGGCAAATAACCTTTAGGGGAAAAACGAAACCTGTGGTTTTCCATGTAGCTTAAAAATTGTTCTCTCTGACATTTAATTTTGGCCTATTGGTTAGCTCCAACCCCCTATTTGACCATAAGAATCCAAGCAGAATTCCAAACACATAGTAAATATTCTAATTCCATTTGAACATTTTCCTAGTATCATCCCAATAACCAATTTCCCATTTTTTTTTCGTTCTGATCTCACTAACCGCAAATCACGTATTAAATGAGCCAAATAAACGATAATTCATACTTTTAAGGCTGTTTCTCTCTAATTTTGTTTTTTGAGGTAAAATAAATACTAAATACCACATAAAAATGAAAACAAAATTCCAAAGTGGATTTGAGAATTTCATATGTATTTTTGCACCTAAATATCAAATATATATTAAATATAATGCAAATCCTAATGCATATAAGTATAATTTGCCATGGTCCAACTTACTGTACCAATGCATAAGTAAAATATTTTAGAATACAGAAATAGGACATAGATTTAAATAGAAGATGAATTAAGGAAATCTTTAAATGTGTGCAATATAAAGAAGAAATGCATTTAAAGCTATGTGACAGGTTGAAAATTCTAACATGTCTTTTTTCTGTGGAGCATTATCAAGATTGAAAGATGTATATGGGTGACAGTGCATCAAATCTGGCCCTAAATGAATTGGCTTAGTCACTCACTATTGCTTTCTTTCAAAGAAATATTTGGTTTTCTCCTGAAGCAACTTATGGTGTATTCAGAACTGCCAAACTACTCTGAAAAGTTATTAGATTAGAAAAAATAACAATAAATAAATGGGCTTATGTCCTCTGGAGCTGCTTTTTTTTTTCTCCTTTTAAGCATCATCTGGCCTGGTACCTTTTCTTCTCTCTAGAAGTAATGTTTTTGCTTCTGCGAAGTGATTCATCCTTGGACTGTTGATCTGTGTTTGATATAATCCATCAAGACATGAATCCTACTGCATATAAAAAGCCATTACAAGAAAATAAAAATTTAAATTTTGTTTTATGTGTTCTGCTTTTACTTGAAATGTAGTATTGATGAAGTACATTTTGCTTGGTTGAGTGCCTTGATTTTTCTGACTCAAAGAAGAGTGAGAATTTATTCTTGCAGAACAAAATTAATACTAATAAAGATGACAACGGCAATTATTTGAAGTGATTGGGAGCTTGTTAGAAATGTAGAATCTGAGGCGCCTCTCCAGACCTACCAAATCAAAGTCTGCATTTTGGCTGGATTCACTATGACTCCTAAGCAAAGTAAAGTTAGTGAAGCACTGCTTCAGCGTCTAGTCGTCACCACACTCTATCAGCAGTAAGAAAGGAAAAGACAGGCTGAAAGTCCCTGCCAGTGGAGGCTTGCAGCTTTTTGCATCATAAATGCACCTGATGGAAGTTTCAAATAACTAGTCAACTTCGATTTACCTTACAATCTAAAAAAGTGTAACATTTATTTTTATGAAAACCAAAGTCTTATATTATAATTGGTAAAATATTTAACTTGGGTAAGTTTCTTGGGAGGTCTGGCTTTAGGGACACTGGAGCATTGGTGTTTTCTGCTGCATCTGTATGAAGCTGATTAGAATCTGGATTCAATTTCAGGCATCAAAACCACCCTCTTAGCTAGTGTTATAAACTATCCTGTACAATCTTTGTGGCTTTGCTGCTATGATAGTGAACAATAGTAAGCATCTCTTTGCTTCTTTAGACTGCCTTTCTATTGGCGATAGGGGCAGTGAGGAGTTTAAGAGAGAAATCTAATTATAATAAAGATTTTTCCATATGTTGAAGTGATAACCTACGTTGTACTAATTTCTATTTTCTTCATTTCTCGACTTACACATAAATCTAACCCCCTCCTTCTTATCTCATGTCAGTTTTGCACTGGATGAATAATTTTATATTATAAGCCTTTGATCAAAGCCTAAAGCATTGCATAGATTTTAGGACTGAAGTTTAAACTTCATAAATAAGCTGATTTAAACTTCATAAATAACTAATTCTCTATGCTGGTAAACTTCATAAATATTAATATTTAAATCCAATGAAACACAGTAATTTGAAAAGCATAGATTTTGTCACTTTCTAAATTGTAATGTATTTTCTTTCTTTTCCTTTTGGTTTCACAGAAAATAAAATCTGAAGAAAGTTAAAAAGTAAAGAAAATTGGTAAACCTGAAAAGAACAAATATCCCTGTATTTCTAGGCATTTTTCAGTGTTCTGCTTCATGATTAATTTATTATTTCTCAAGTTTTCTGTGCTTCCTGAAGTTACTGTGCTTTGATTCTGGCAGTACTAAGGGATTGGTTGGTTTACTTTGTACTCAAACAGGGAGGCTATTTTATTGTCTCACTAATGTACATGACTAACCTGAAAAGAGAAATTTACATACTGGTTATCAATGAACTCTCCCATGGGGTTTCATAATGGTTTATAGAGTTTTGCTTTATTAAGTAGCATAAAAGAGTAGGCATAAAAGATAGAGTCAGAATGTGCTCAGTTGCTCACTCCTGTAATGCCAGCATTTTGGGAAGCTGAGGCAGGAGTATTGCTTGAGGCCAGGAGTTCATTACCAGCATGGGAAACATGGCAAAACACTTTCTGCACAAAAAATACAAAAATTAACATGAGTTACAAACATGAGCCCAGCTCAGTGGAGTGTGTCTGTAGTCGCAGCTACTTGGGAAGCTGAGGTAGGAGGAGTACTTGAGCCTGGGTGGTTGAAGTTGAGGCTATAGTGAGCCGTGATCGCGCCACTGCACTCCGACCTGGTGACAGAGAGACCCTGACTCAAAAAGAAGAAAACAAAGACAGAATGAGAGTGTTTTTAGGTTTTAGGGTAATGACTTGGAGCCTCTTGAAAATGTGGACCATGTTATATTAGTCATTAAAGATCAAAAGTCTGGCATCTAGTTGTTGCCTAAATAAATGCTGACTTAAGTATTACTTTTGATACTTATATATCCATTTTACAGAGACTCAGAGGCAATGCCCTTTTAGATAAAGTGTATTATAAAATGTATGAAATGTGGTGAATGAATTGCTACAATAGTACTATATTCTTTTGTCTTGATTGCACCTTGCATTATAAAATTAACTTAGTTTATAAAATATCATATGGTTTATTTGTTACTACCTTTTCTTTTTCCTCTCAGTGAATACCTGCTGCTGGGCACAAGAATCCACAGAAAATATAGTCCTTCTTATCAGATTTTCACATATTTGCAAATTAGCTCATGATTGCTTATTTCCTTCTTTAGAATCCCCATAAATCAGTAACCTTCTTATTCAAGGAAACTATTTTTCCTCCTTCCCAAACAACAGTGTAAAAAAATGGAGTCATTGTCTTTTACAGGTGGCTAATATTTGTCCTGTAACAGGTCCAACACATTCAGCTATGATTACTTTCTGAAAGACCTGTCTCTATCTAGACCATGTTTCTATATTTTTAACAATGTTTTTCTAATTAGCTTGTTGGTATTGATTTCACTGAAATATTTTACATTTTAATTCAACTTTTCTTTTTTAGCTATATTTTGGGGTGATATTGCCTTAGATGATGAAGACTTAAATATCTTTCAAATAGATAGCACAATTGACCTTACACAGAACCCCTTTGGAAACCTTGGACATACCACAGGTATGGTTGATTGTTTAAGAAAATTTGTCTTCATTTTGGGGTAAATATACTCTTGAAATGCTATAAATATATTCAGATCATTTTTAGTCTCCTGTTAATCAACTTTTGACTTCCTATACACAAATATACATATTTAGAAATGCAGGTTTTATTCACAGTTTTAATTTTATTAATTATTATTATTATTATTTTTTACCAAACATGTTGTAGTATTTGCTACATACTAGGTCTGGTTTAAGTGCTTTGCAGATATTAACTCTCTGAATCTTCATAACAACCCCATCAGGGTAGCTACTAATATTACTATGATTTTAGAATTTAGCAGATTGAGATTTAGAAGACTATATAGCTTTCTTATTGTCACATCATCAGGAAGTGGCCATGTCAGAATCGGAATTCAATTCTGAGAAAAGCTAGATTTCATCCTCTTTAGTATTATACTAAGTTGCCTGTCATTTGGATATTGAGTTGCAAAATATGAATTATTAGTAGAGAAATTATATAGAAACATATTTGGAAAATGTGTGTATATATATATATATATATATATATATATATATATATATAATTTTTGTGAAAACCCCAGAAGGCAATTTTAATTTTAGTTGATTTGAACATGTTTACATTATGCCTGTATGAAACTTGATATATGTAAAAGATTATTTCAGTTCTCATTTAAAAATTTTTTAATTTAAAATTTAAAAATTCATTATTGTATCTTGGTAAAATTTTTACTCTGTTTACTGTTTTGGAGAGAATTGCGAGGTTGGAAAGTTTAAATTTTTTTGTAATTATATTAACAGCTAAAACTTTTATTTCATGTCATGCTTTTGATTTCATTGCATTCTCGCTTTTTAGTATTTTTATTTTCTTCTATTCTGTGGAAAATACCATATGTAGTCCTTTCTGGTATCTAACATAAATATATATTAAGGACTTAAGACTTTTTACTGTGACTTTTTACTTTGCCCGATTTATTTATTTATTTTTTTTTTTGCAACTCTTTTCTATGACCAGTTTTAAATATATAGAAATATTTCTACCTCCTTAGATTGTAGAATAGTGGTACTCTTACTTCTTAGATTCAGCAGTTTTTAATAGTTTATTATTTTCACTGAGCATGTGTGTGTATGTGTGTGTGTGTGCATACATGCATAAGTGTGCTTAAAACAAAATTTGAAGTCAATTGCAGGAAACACAACACCGTAATATCATTAGGTAGTCTAGCATGCACTTTGTAAGAATAAGGATATTATTCTATATAATCAAAAACCATGATCATGTATTTAAAATTGTAGGTATATAAGAGAAAGCCTAAGAAATCCATCTAAAATAATAACACATACTATTTAAAGATAGTGTGCTTTGTTGTTTGTTATGCATAGTGACAATATTTTCTGAAACATATATCAATACGGGGGCTAATCTTGCTGCATAGTGTCATCACAGATAGTGTATCCTGTAGATTATGGTCATTGCCCAAATATTCAGTTGCTGTATCTATCACCTGTAATGCTGTCATGGAGGCAACATATTCTGGAAAGTAGAGCAATGATATAACAATAAACTGCTAGGTTTATTATAAGTTTCATTTCCAACTTCTTTTAAAATTTTCATTAGCTCTAAGCTTTAAATCATTTCTTTGACCTGCCTTCTCCAATTATTTTGAAGGCATTAATTCTCTATGATTTAAAAATTTTTTAATATTGTTCTTTAATTTTATTTATTGTTAAACTCAGAGACTGTAACAATTGGAAGAAAAAATGTTATTTTAGACATAGAATAAAACAGATTATACTGATAATAATAAAGACATTTATTCTGTCTGGGTGCAGTGGCTCACACCTGTAATCCCTGCACTTTGGGAAGCCGAGGTGGGCAATCACCTGAGGTTGGGAGTTCAAGACCAGCCTGACCAACATGGAAAAACCCTGTCTATGCTAAAAATACAAAATTAACCAGGTGTGTTGGCACATGCCTGTAATCTCAGCTAGTCAGGAGGCTGAGGCAAGAGAATCGCTTGAACCCGGGGTGGGCAGAGGTTGTGGTGAGCAGAGATCGTGCCATTGCACTCCAGCATGGGCAACAAGAGAGAAACTCCTTGTCAAAAAAAAAAATATATTTGAAATTCTTCTGTCTAAGGCACATGTTTGAAAGTTCGATAGTAACTTACACTATTCAGTTGAATTTCAAACAATATAATATAAATATAGTTGTTACGTAATGGTCATTTCAAACATCATAGATGTGATGCCATGCTTTGAAAATGTTTTTCTTCATTGCTTAGGAATGAATGTATGTAAGTATTACCTCATCTTTCTAAAATGTGCAATGAAAAAATTTCAAAAATGTTTCTCAAGATGCATGGCAAATATGTGGCCATGTAATGCAAGCAATTAAGTAGATTATTAGTCAGTGAAAAAGCATTCTAACTTATTTGCCTTATAAGGACTTATTTGATTTTTCTTTTAAGAGACTTACATGGCTATAGATTTTATTATTATTTTTTAGTTTCAATCTAGGTAATTATGTTCAGTATTAATTTTAAATAAAAAATAGATACTAGGGGGATCTATTCAAGTGATTTGTGAATAGTTTGTTTTCTTCATGAAATTACTGCTTTCTTTACCTTAGCCCAAAGATACTCTATGAACCATACACACTCCGTGTTAGTACAAATTCATAGGCACTTTTTAACATGTCATTAGTGGTTATATTGGTTGTTTGTTAAATGATAACTCTTTCTTATTTGTCTAATAAAAATTCAAGGAGAACAGAGAAAATAGGTGACAAAACTGAGAGCAGCATTTTATAAAAGCCCTGAATGATAATCTGGAGAAATACTCTGCTTTCTGACTTAAGACAGGAATCTACCTTTTCTAGGTTTTGTTGGTAAAATTGCAAGAACACATATTGCCTTATTTCTACCCTTTCTTATTCCTTTTGCACTACAGACTTTTTTTACACTCTGTCTTTTATAAATTTTTCAAATTACACAGTGTAACAGAATATATTTTGCAGCTGAACATTCGTTTGGATTCTTGTGGCTTTTTCCAAATTGTGTTATTGAGTTTTATAAATTCAACTAGATTTTCAAAATGTCATATGATTTTAAAAAGTTTTTGAAATCAATGGAAGCTTTGGAGGAAAACTTGCACTACACATTTGCTCTTTTAATGTTTTTATTTCCATTTGCTTATTTGGCCTCTGAAAATATTCAGTTTGCATTGGGGAAATAGCTGGCATGCAATCAACAGGCAGAGCAACTTGCTGCCATTCTATAGAACACTATGTGATGTCAAGGTCACAGTAAAGAAAAATGTTTCAAATTATCAATAGATGACTCAATTGTCATGATGTCCAAATAAAGTCATTTAAATTGCTCTCTGAGTCTCCCCATCCCCTTATTTTAGTTACCAACACTGGTTGCTGTAGAATTTTTACCCTCTTCAAAGATTCATGGATATTCATAATTTTAACACTTTAAGACCACATAAAAATGGCCAAAGAGAAATCAATGTTGCCTATGACTATTTTTTATTTGCAATAATTTTAACATATTTTGAGTTTAACCTAATTGTTACCTTTTATTCTTTAAGGTGGACTTGGAGACCATGCTATGTCAAAGAAGCGAGGGGCCCTCTATCAACTTATAGAGAAGATAAGAAGAATTGGCTTTGGTATATCAATGTTTAAAGTTGCAAACACTTGACTTGATGTACAGTAAATATTATACTCATAGCAGTTCAGTTTATTAAAATCAGTGTGCCATTATTATGTGAACTATGTAAGGGATATATTCTAAAAAATTTTATTTTGTTAGCTCATATTTAATCAAAGCCCTTTAGAAATCATTTGGAATAATTTGAAATATTTCTTTGTTTTAAGCCTCTCTTTGTTAAAACATATATCAAGTGATTATTTTATTATTAATGCTTATATCCAGTCAATTGGGCATCACACCAAGGTATTTTTAGAAACCCTGGAGTTGCATCAATTGTAATCAAATGAAAAAATATCATGGTTATTTGTTTTGAAATAAAATCTACTTAAAATGAAAAAACTAATTACTGGATTAAAAAAGTTAAAATGTTTTTGACCAATCAAAAAAATATAAAATAGTTATAAATGTATATAACTATGATATACAACTATTTATAAAACTATTTATAATCATTTATATATATAAATCATATATTTATATGTTTATTAATATATATTTTTATATATGTGTTTATATATATATAAACATATACAAACATTCAGAAAAACTGTCTCTGGTTTATAATTAGTTAATATTTACAGTATTGAATGTATTATAAGCTATTTGTAGATTTTTGGGGTTTTTTTAAAAGTCCCATGTGCATAGCTCATATTCTAACACTCCTTAAATTGATGGATTATTAAATAATGCTCCAAGTACATACTTCCAAGGAATAATTTTCCCAAGCAAAGACACTTTGCTCCAGGCTATTGAAAAGACAGATATGTTAGGGACAGTGTCCCTAGTTGTTGTGTCAAAGTATATACCAGTGGTAGGATATTCATATTGACAGTGACAGATGAGAAAGAATAATCACATAAATTTAGGAAAAACAGCAACAAAAATATCATGAAAGGCCACCAAGAAAAGGAAAAGGCTGTAGACTTGAAAGCTGCTCCAGAATAGAATGCATTTTGTTCATGTTGCGTGCTGACCTCTAAATCCCGCTGCAGACCTTAATCTGAATCCTGAAGAAACTGGAATGGAGATAGCTTTTGGTACAGGTGGCTGAGACCATGTCTGTCTTAATGTTACTTCATTTACTATCTGTATAATGTAATATTCATAATTTTAGGCTGTGCTATAGAATATCAGTTTAGATTTGAAGGATTAGGGACTGGCAGGAATAACAAGAATCTTAAATATCATGAGACTTTATTAAACAAAATCTGTTCTAACTTTTGGTGAATTGTTAGTGAGCTAGCAAGACAGGAAACAGAAAACAGATTTTTTATGGCCTGTGAGCCTGCCTGACTTCTATCCACTTAGTCTGTTGTATGGATATTAATAAAAAAATTCAACAAAATACTCACAGAATATGAGGAAATTGTATTTTGACATGAAATATTTACATATTTTAGTGCTTTTTTTTCCAGTATATCATATAACTGAAATTTTTCTTTAATGCATTTTGACTTTCAGCATTTATACAAAAAATATGTAAATAAGACATTTTAACTTTTGTCCTTTAAGAGGTAAATGATTCGCTGACCAAGAACTTCTGTTTCACAGAATGTTTTAAATGTCACTGCAGGCTTGGAGCAAAATAACACAGTTAAGGGAAAAGTACCCCTACAGTTCTCAGGACAAAATGAGAAAAATCGAGTTCCCAGAGCCGCTACATCAAGAACGGAAAGAATATGGCCTGGAGGCGTTATTCCTTATGTTATAGGAGGCAACTTCACTGGTAAGACACTCCCAGAGTGTCTGCTTTGATAAAGAAATAAAAACTTTCACACAGATTAAGTGTCTATTTTTATAGAATAGGATACACAGTATTAAGTCAAGGTTGGAAAATACTGCATTAACTTAGGTTACTAGTGTAGAGTGTCTTTGAAACTGAAAAAATATCTTTAGTCTTGTGTTCTAAGAGTTTAAAGCACTGTTCTGGTTTTTGAACAGCGTTGCAGATGTGCCTATTAAATTTGGAAGTTGATCTCTCTTCAACTGACAGGAAGAATGTATGTTTCATTTATAGAGCCTTGTAAACACATATTTGTAGAGATAGTAAGCTTTAGCCCTCTGATTATAAAGTGAGTGTCTGTTCTTAACAATGACTCATTTGTGGTGCCATAAACTAGTATTCTTTGGCTGATGATAGTGGTGGCATTCTGCACTGCTCAGCCAGACTTAGGGTAGAGGACCCAGCAAGAAGCATTCTTTCTGGGGCAGCCACTGTTTTATTAACATCACACATTTTTTCAGGCAGCCAGCAAGCCATGTTCAAGCAGGCCATGAGGCACTGGGAAAAGCACACATGCATGACTTTCATAGAAAGAAGTGATGAAGAGAGTTACATTGTGTTCACCCATAGGCCTTGTGGGTAAGTAAACTAGGGACTGACTTAAGGGAAATAAAATTAAAAGAAAAAAAATTAAATGTCCACAGGTAAGATTTATTTCTTAAGGCTTGCTTTGTATTTTGGCCACGATGATGTCTGGATTTTATGTAAAAAATATTATATATTAGGTATGTGTATTCTTTGATCGCAGAAATCTGGGTATCTACTGCAGGGGTATTCTTTTCTACCACCCCAGTTACTTTCTTTCTTTCTTTTTTTTAATATATATTTTATTGCTTTTTAGGTTTGGGGGTACATGTGAAGAACATGCAGGATTGTTGCATAGGTACATACATGGCAATGTGGTTTGCTGCCTTACTCCCCATCACCTATATCTGGCATTTCTCCCCATGTTATCCCTCCCTAACTTCCCACCCTTCCCCTGCTGTCTCTCCCCTAGTTCCCTGCCGCAGACCTCAGTGTGTGATGCTTCCCTCTCTGTGTCCATGTGTTCTCATTGTTCAACACCCGCCTGTAAGTGAGAACATGAGGTGTTTGATTTTCTGTTCTTGCGTCAGTTTGCTGAGAATGATGATTTCCAGGTTCATCCATGTCCCTACAAAGGACACAAACTCATGGTTTTTTATGGCTGCACAGTTACTTTCTAACAGTGCCATTGCCAACATCCCACTCACCTGAGCTAGAAACTTTAGTATAGTTGCCTAAGGGTTCTGTTGTGCTGCTTCTAAAATCTGTGCAGTAAGTAAGTTTCTATTATATCGAAAATACTTTCTATATAGATATAGATCTATAAGATATAGATTTACATCTATACATAGATATATCTAAATAGATCTATATCTATATATAGTTGTTAGTGCTGTATTAAATTTCGATAGGTATTTTTACAACAGGGTGCTAATGTACATCATCTATATATCTTTATATATCTAAATACATTATAGATATATATTATAGATATATTTAGATATATTCTTTATATATATATAAGTATATTATAGATATATATTATATATTTAGATATATATCTAAATAAGAGATATCTAATGTATCTAAATAAGATACATTTCTACATAGATATCTATATTGACAAATACTTTCTATATAGATATATATAAGTTATATATAGATATATAAAATATATATAATATATAAAGTATATAGATTTATATCTATAAATTCTATATATAGATATGTAAGATATATACAGAAAATACTTGTCTATATGGATATATAAGTTACATATATATCTAAAGTAATTGTCTCTCTATATATCTGCAAGTTAGAAATGTTGTGTTAAATTTCAATAGGTATTTCTACATCAGGGTGCTAGTGCACATCATCATTATTATTATTACTTGTTGAGACAGTGTCTCAGTCTGTTGTGATGGCTGAAGTGCAGTTGCATGATTGATCTTAGCTCCGAGGCTCAAATGATCCTCTTTCCTCAGCCTCCTGAGTAGCTAGGACTACAGGCCTGTGCCAGCATGCCTAGCTATCTTTTATTTCTTTTTTTAGACAGAGTTTCATTCTGTCACCCAGGCTAGAGTGCAGTGGCACAGTCATGGCTGACTGCAGCCTCGACTTCCATGGCTCAGGTGATTCTCCCACCTCAGCCTCCCGAGTAGCTGGTGCTACAGGTGTGCACCACACTTCTTGGATAGTTCTTTTGATTTTTTGTAGAGATGAGGTCTTCCTGTATTGATCTCAAACAACTGGGATCAAACAATTTGCCTTCTTTGGTCTCCCAGTGTGCTGGGATTACAGATATGAGCCATTGTGCCCAGCCTCTAATTTTTTATTTTTAATAGAGACAGGGTCTTGCTGTATTGCCTAGCTGGTCTTGAACTCTTGGCCTCAAGCAGTCTTCCTGCTTCAGCCTTTCAAATTGCAGTGATTACAGCCATGCACCACTACACCAGTCCATGAACACTATTAATATTTAATTAATTAAAAGGAACATGTTTTCTACACTTATTTTAAAAGGGAATACCCATTCTACCCTTTTTAAAGTGAAGAAAATACATCAATGTTCCAGAACATTATGAGAAATGCTGGCTTTAGAATAAAATCTGAATTCCTTGATACAACATTTAATGAATGCCATGAACTTACCACACCTTCCATTTTCAGCCTCTACGTCTCTCCAGAAATCCTATAATCCAGCCAAGATACAATTCTGGTAGCTCCCCATGCAATGTTGTATACTTTAGAAGACTTTTTATTGTACAAGTTTTCAAACTTGTCTCCCTGTATTTCTAATTAATTGGAATTTATGTCTAGAGATTTGATTAAATTCAGCTTTCTTGCTAAGAACACACAGTAGGGTATACTGACTACTTGATACTGCATCATATTTGAAGACACTGGACCTGCCACTTTAACAGGTGCTTCTGTGATTGATCAGTGGATTAAAGTGGTGACAGCCAGGTCCTTACATTGTAAATGTACCTTTCATTGCAGAATAAGGGTTTTCTAATGCTGTTCTTATATTTTAGTCCTTCTGAAATTTATTGGCTGAAATTATTCTAGGAAGTAGACTTTTTTCTAAACTGCTATCACTGTATGAATACCGTGTAGTGCATTTCATAAAAGTAATTCAAAATAAATGCTTGATTTTTTTTGAGGATATAATTCTTGCCCTAATGATGTGTACTTTTGGGGGAAATATGTATAGTTTCAAGGTCTTGGAGGGGGGGCATTATGTCATCTTTGTCTTACCATATTTTCCTAGAACACTTACTTAATTTAATGTAACATATTTTTATTTTTGGCCTATCTGGGGGTTTTTGAGAAAAATTATACATCGTTACCTAGATATTTTTGTATAGTTCCATACATTTTTACTTATGACTTATTCAGCAGTGTTTCTTTCTAAATTACTTTAATTTTTGCTTGATATGTTTTGGTTACATTTGAAATACCTCCCCATCTTATCTATTTAATATTTAAAAGATCCAAATCTAGACTATCTTTCCATCTTTCTGGTTATCTAATACAAATGGATATAAGTTCATCTTACATATTCCTAAATACATAATCCATTCAGATCAATACATCTTTCCTTCTTCCCACACATCAATTTTGTAAAACACATCCAAAGTTCTGATCACTTATTATTTTATTGCCTAATTTCTGTTTGCAATAAATTTATATTTATATAAATTATATTTTCTTCATTTTTGTAATTTCCCGTTTCACTTGTTTTATCCTGCCAAACTGTTTTTCACCATTCACTATCACATCTTCATGTTTTTGCTCATGACAGTTTGCTGCTTGGAATCCCTATATCTTTTTTTTTATCAGTGGAAATCTTTCACATCTTTCATTCTTACCCATCCCTGAACTGCTTACAGTAGGATTTTCCTCTACCCTTAGCTGTAATCATAATATTACCACAGCTTGTCCAAATGTCTGTCTTTCTTGATGAGAATAGGTAGCTTACCTCTATGTCCCTCATGACACACAGCCCTCTACTTTACATGTAGGTGATCAAGAAAGTATTGATAATTTAAACATCATTTAAATAGCTGGGCACGGTGGCTCATGCCTGTAATCCCAACACGTTGAGAGGCTGAGGCAGGTGGATCATTTGGGGTCAGGAGTTCGAGACCAGCCTGGCCAATATGGTGAAACCTGTCTCCACTAAAAATACAAAAATTAGCCAGGTGTGGTGGTGTGCATTTTTAACCCCAGCTACTGAGAGGCTAAGGCAGAAGAGTCACTGGGACCCAGGAGGCAGAGATTGCAGTGAGCTGAGATCATGCCACTGCACTCCAGCCTGGGCAACAGAGGAAGATTCTGTCTCAAAATAAATAAATAAATATTTATTTTATTATGAATTAATAAATTCATAATTAATTCATAATAAATACATTTATTATGACAAACATTATGTAAGTACATTATGCACAATCCTCACACACAACAAAAGATGGTTAAGAATTTATATTTTGCACTGAAAAGTTGTGAGACATTAAGGGGATATTTTGCACTAAAAGACTGTGAGACATTAGGAGATATTTAAGGACATGTATTTCAATTATTTTAGAAACGTGAAAACTAAAGTTGTGGCTTGCCCAAAAAAATTAAATCTGTAATTGCACTCCTGAAGTTAGCCTCTTGAGTATGAATATATACATATATGTGTATTAATTAATATATACATCTATATAGAGAGGCATATAATATAAAATATATGTATTGATATATATTTGTACATGTGTATACATATATGTATTAATGAATACATATATTTGTGATTTTTATCATAGTAATGCAGTAATGCTGATTTTCAGTAATTTATCTTGCTACTCATTTTACAGTTTGAAGTTTTCTCTGTGTTGTGTTTTTCGTACTAGAAAGGATGATACTTGTATAGGAATTGATCACTTGCTAGCAAAACATTATAATCATTCTAACTTCAATTGAAATTATTATTATTGACCACAGTTTCATAAAACATGATGTTTCACAATGATTTTTTTATGATAATGCCTCACTTAAATCTCATAAAAATTCATTTAAATTATTAATGAGCTTGGTAGTTGGTGTGCACAACTACTTAAGCTCAACTAGAATAAGATGCTTGCCAAGTCAAATACATTAACACTCCTATTGGGCTTCAATATTGGGTCTTCTATCTCATAATAAAAGGCAATAATGTGGTAATAAATGTGTAGCATTTGGTAATATCTAGTGTAATTGTTCATTGAGAGCCTGCAAAGTAGTGTCATTGATATTGACAGCAACATACATCAATTCTATTTCTAACTTTAATCTGATAAGAAACACATCTTACCACTTAATAATGCTTTTACCACTTTCATTTAGCTCTCCGACTAAGTTAGGCAACTGGGAACTTTTGCAATTTTTTAAACTCACAGCTAAAATAATTTTGCCCATATTTATAGGAAGGACTGTTATATATGAAACTATCTGTCTTTTAGAACATTAAATATTTTCCACCTTATTCCACTGTAGTCTGCTCTTATGCAATTAAAATTTATTGGTACATATTCCACGTCAGGCCTTTGGTAGATGGGAAAGTAATAAAATATAATAAGCAAAATGTGGAGTTCAGGACTCTTTACCAGCTAGCTCCAGTGCATTTCCTCTTCTTAAATTGTATTACAAGTATAGTTTGTATATGACTGTAGGCATGTTTGTATACATAGGCACATGCTTGTTTCTAAATACATGATCTCTTTGATTCATCTGCAGTGGGACATATGCTTTAACCCTCACCCTCATATTGATAAGGTTTGAACTGAGCTATAAGTATTGTTTTTACATTTGCATTTAATACAACAACATGAGAGAACTCG
The DNA here is from genome assembly GCF_001604975.1 of Cebus imitator. Taxonomy (NCBI): domain Eukaryota; kingdom Metazoa; phylum Chordata; class Mammalia; order Primates; family Cebidae; genus Cebus; species Cebus imitator. The sequence goes on along the minus strand of NW_016107355.1, from coordinate 168,136 downwards.
GTTGCAGCTGATTAGCAGACTGATCATCAGACTTTCTCAGCTAATTATCCTTATAGAGACAGATAAAAGAGGGAAGTTCTCTGCCTTATTTCTTCTTTTCCTTATTTTTTTTCAACTAAGAATTTTTCAATGAATAGTTATTGTCATCAGTGACATTTATTTATTTTGCAAGATGATTAATATTAGCAAAATGTGAGATCATTTTATGACAGAGATTGATTTCATTCTTTGTGAGATATTCATTCATATGTTTATTACCCCAGTCTATTATGTAACCTTATATAGTTAAACATATTCTATTTATATGGCTTCTCTTCTTTTATTAGATATTTTTGTTGGACCAATCTTACTTTAAAAAAAAATCTACTTAGCTTTCATGATTGCCAAAAAATAAACAAAAAAATTACAGTTAACCGTTTAATCTTTAAATTTTATGTTTAAGTGGTATTTAACTTTGTTCTATTTGGTTATTCAGGTTATAAAAGTAGACACTTTCTCATCCTATACTTGTTGAATTCTCCTTTAGTCCTACTTACATACTAACTTTTGGGAATATAAAGTTGAACAAAGATGTTTTCTCTCCTCAAGGAGGTTATGTATTTAGGCAGAGAAGGTATGCTAGCCAGGATTCTTCTTTGCAAACAACAGAGACTGGCTAGCTTAAGCAGAAAAAAATAATTTATTAGAAGGTCTTTGTCTAGGAAGTTCTAGGAAGTTCCAAACTTTCCCACATCTTTCTGTCTTCTTCTGACCCCTCCAACTGTACCAAGCATTGCCCATTACCCAGTTCCAAAGTCGCTTCCACATTTTCCAGTATTTTTATAGTGGTGCTCTACCCGTTACCAATTTTCTGTATTAGTCTGCTTTCACACTGCTACAAAGAACTACCTGAGACTGGGTAATTAATAAAGAAAGAGGTTTAATTGACTCACAGTTCTGCATGGCTGAGGAGGCCTCAGGAAACTTACAATCATGGAAGAAGGCAAAGCAGGAAGAAAATAACCTCTTTACAAGGCAGCAGGAGAGAGAGTGCAGGGGAAACTGTCACTTTTAGACTATCAGATTTCTTGAGAACTCCCTCATTATCCTGAGAACAGCATAAGGGAAACCACCCCCATGATCCCCTTCCTCGACATGTGGGGATTACAATTTAAGAAGAGATTTGTGTTGGGACACAGAGTTACATCATATCAGTTACAAAGTTCAGCTAACTTTTAAATTTTTTTTTTTTTTGAGATAGAGTTTCGCTCTTGTTACCCAGGCTGGAGTGCAATGGCGCGATCTCGGCTCACCGCAACCTCCGCCTCCTGGGTTCAGGCAATTCTCCTGCCTCAGCCTCCCCAGCAGCTGGGATTACAGGCACGCGCCACCATGCCCAGCTAATTTTTTGTAGTTTTAGTAGAGACGGGGTTTCACCATGTTGACCAGGATGGTCTCGATCTCTTGACCTCGTGATCCACCCGCCTCGGCCTCCCAAAGTGCTGGGATTACAGGCGTGAGCCACCGCGCCCGGCCTAAATTTTTTTTTTTTTTGAGTTGTTGCCCAGGGTGGCCTAAAACTCCTGGGCTCAAGCGATTCACCTGACTCAGCCTTCCAAAGTTCTGGTTTGACAGGCATGAGCCACCATGCTCAGCCCTGGAAAACCTATTAAATCAAAATAAAAAAGAAACCGAGTTGTTTTAATGAAAAGATATGTGGTGATTTGAAACTATTTCAAATATAGCACATGAAAAGGCAGAACCAGTTCTACCTTCATGGATGATCTAATGGATTAGCTTCCAAAGGGGTTTTATTCCAAAGGGGTTTTGGTCTACCAAATACTGTTCCAAAGGGGTTTTGGTCTACCAACCCAAGGCAAAAGTAGAAAGTAGAATATTTTGATTTACCTGATTACCATCTATGACTATGGAGAAGTTAGGCTTTTCTGTTGATGGGGAAAGGTTGTGTTAGGCTACACAGGTAGACCTTAAAATGTCCAGACTTTAAAAGTGGCACACAAATGAGAAACAAAAATCCAGCAGTCATATACAATAAAATGGCATCAAACCTGGATAACATTAGAAACTAAGATAATATTTAGACATTTTAAAATCACATTAAAAATTACACATTACCCTTTTCGTTCCATGACTAATATTTGTCTAAGCATATATGTAGTTATTTTCTTAATCTGAGAGTCTAGAATTGATCTTTCCCCAAGACCTTTAATTAGGGATCAAAACACCACATTTTTGTTTTATTCTCAGGACCATTGTAAAATAATACCTCTGAATAAGGCAGTGTGAAGTCTATTTTTTCTTTCCATTGTAAAACCCCATCTTATAGGAAATTGCTATGAGTGCAATTGTGCTAAAAAGGATGTTTTAGAGGAAATAAATTGACCACACTGATTTACTGTCTACCACATTTTGACTTGCAAAAAACTTTATTCTCTGAATAAAACCAGCAAGAATGACTCAATATGGGTAATTTTTCATTACTATTGATTTAAGGTAGCAACTATTTTAGTTTAAATCTCTCCAAAATTTGAAAATTTTGTGTTTTTCTGGATCTAATACATTTTTGGGCATGTAATAAATATTTGAATATTTAATAAGTACCTATATATGAATTAAAGCATATTATTAAAAAAAAAACCGACCTGGGGTAAAAACAAACTTTACTGATTCCTCTTTCACCCACGAATTACCTCTTTATTCTTTGTATAACTGATTTATTAAACTCAGTTAACTGCTATAATAAATTTATTAATAATGAATACAAATTTGTTCATCTAACTGGTATAGTATGGATGAAAATACTTAGTTGTTTACAGCCTACAGAAACAATTAGAAAATTAAAAAATGGGTAGGGTGAGAGGGGGATAAGGATTTACATTTGTAGAAAATCAAAAGGGCTGTCAAATGTGCTTACCCCAGGAACTGAAGTAGTGAAATTCCTGTTAATCATTCGGTCAATCAGTTTTCGACAATTTGCTCTTTCAATTTAATAAATCAGAAAAGGTGTTTGGCAATGCCTGATGCATCATTATCCCAACTATTCAAAGCCACCTATTTAGTGCCCTCTACTGCTGTGCTATTGATGTCATTTTAATTCGCTACTATAATATTATGCCATTTAAAAATTATTTTAAAGTGAGCATTTTGTGTGCTCAGTCTCTCACCCTGTGTCCCTAGAATATTTGGGACTGTCACACACTGACACATGTACACGTGCATACACACACAGTGACTAAATGGAACTTCTAAATTTTGGATAGAAAAACATCATTGAGACCGAGCACAGTGGCTCATGCCTGTAATCCCTAGCACTTTGGGAGGCCGAGGCAGGTTGATCACCTGAGGTCAGGAGTTTATGACCGCAGTGAAACTCTGTCTCTACTAAAAATACAAAAATTAGCCAGGTGTGGTGGCAGGCATCTGTAATTCCAGCTACTCAGGAGGCTGAGGCAGGAGAATTGCTTGAACCTGAGAGGTGAAGGTTGCAGTGAGCCGAGATCGTGACTCTGCACTCCAGCCTTGGTGACAGAGCAAAAGAAGGAAGGGAAGGGGAGGGGGGAAAGGAGAAGGAGAAAGGGGAAAGGAAGGAAAAAAACATTGTTGATTATGTATAAATATCAATCAATTGATGAAAATTTCCAGAAAGACATTCCTGGATGTTCCACATTCTGTTAGACAGTCCAGGAGATTCTTTCAGATGATGAAATAAAAAATCAATCTAAATTATTAGATTGCTCATTTGACACAAATCACATAAATATCATTCATTTAACTACTACTAGTTGTTGATTTTTCGTCACTACTTGTCTCAGTCTGATCAGGCTGTTAGAATGTCATAGACTGGGTGGGTCTTAAACAACAGACATTCATTTCTCAGTTCTGGAGGCTGAGCACTGCAGAATTGGTGTCTGGTAAGGGCCTGCTCTGGTGCACAGATGGATGTGAGATGTGTTTTTGCTGTGCTCTCACATGGTACATGGAGTCAGGGGGGCTCTCTGGGACCTCTTTTATAAAGGCACTGATCTCTTTATAAAGGCAGAGCCCTCATGATCCCCTCATCACCTTCCAAGGGCTCTGCCTTCAAATACTATCACCATGAAGATCAGGTTTCAACATATGAATTTTGGGGGGACATAAGTATCCAGTTCCTAACACTGGTTAACCATTAACTTAAGGTAATTCATCTTTTGAAAATAATTTTCTTTTCTCTTTCTCTCTCTTTCTTTCTTTATCTTTCTTTTCTTTCCTTCTTTCTTTCCTTCTTTCTTTCTTTCTTTCCTTTCTTTCTTTCTTTCTTTCTTTCTTTCTCTTTCTTTCTTTCTTTCTTTCTTTTCTTTTTTCTTTCTTTCTTCTTTCTTTCTTCTTTTTTTCTTTCTTTCTTTCTCTCTCCTGCCTGCCTTCCTTCCTTCCTCCCTCCCCTCCCCTCCCCTCCCCTCTCCTCCCCTTCCCTTCCCTTCCCTCTTTTCTTTCTTTCACAGGATCTTGCTCTCTTGTCCAGGCTGGAGTGCTGTAGTATGATTCTAGCTCACAACAGACTCAGACTCCTGGGAGCTCAAGTCATCCCTCCACCTCAGCCTCTCAAGTAGCTAGGACTACAGGCTTGCGCTACCATGCCCAGCTAGTTTCTGATTCTTTTGTAGAGATGGGGTCTTACTATGTTTCTTAAGCTGGTCTCAAACTCCTGACCTCAAGCAGTCCTCCCAGGTTGGCCTTCCAAAGTGCTAGGATTACAGGCATGAGCAACTGCAACCAGCCAAAAATAATTTTCTTCAGTTAACTTCTTTGAAACTTTTCTTTTACAGAAAATATTCTTCCATGAGTAGAAAAAGTAATTTCTTTTTTTGATTAACCAACACCTTTCATAAATAAGCTTAATTCTGTTTTTCTCAGAGGAAAAATAAACTTTCTTTAATTTTATATTTAATACTGAAATGATGCTGAATTATTGTCAGATAGCCACACCGACAAAGTAATAACCTGGTAATTAATACGAATTCTGAGGATAAAATTATATTGGAAATAAATATGTAAGTATGTCTTCAGCTTAATTATATGTCTTCAGCAATACATCATCATCATGATATAATTGTCATCATAATTATTTTCTTTTCTGACATATTTCTGAATGCTTCTAAAATGTTGTAAGCATATTTCTAATATATAGATAATTACAAAAACACTTGAACTGATTATAAGGAAACTTTTGTTATACTTAAATTTGAAAGGTTGCCAGAAACTAGACATATGTAGTAATAAGGTTGTTGTGCCTCTGAATGTATTGGACTTTATTCTATTCTTTACAAAAAATTTACCATATTGTTAAGTTGTCTGGCACAACCTTTCCACCACCATCTCCACTTTCTCTTTTATTCCAGATGCTGCTCTTATGTAGGTCGGCGGGGAAATGGACCTCAGGCAATCTCTATCGGCAAGAACTGTGATAAATTTGGGATTGTTGTTCATGAATTGGGCCATGTCATAGGCTTTTGGCATGAACACACACGACCAGATCGAGATAACCATGTAACTATCATAAGAGAAAACATCCAACCAGGTGAGAGGCATAGGATGTGTTGGGTTTAAGGCTGACTGGGTATCTTTGAATCATAGTTATGCAGTTAATTGTTTCACTTTCCCAAAAACGTAAACTTATATTTTTGATATAACAGAGTAACATTTTCTTTGATTAAAAATTACCTGTGATGATTTTATATTTTAATTTTTTTCCTGGAGACTGTGTGAGTTCATGCATTTACTGGACTTGCTTTCCTTTATAAGGTTTAGCTGTTCTATTTCTAAACTTCTGTGCTTTCCAAGTATGGGTCTGAGCTATTGAACCATAAATTAAAATTATTAAATGTTTCTTTTTTACATAAGCATTTTTTGTGCTTAGTTCTATAATTTATGTTATAGGGATTTTAAAAGAACCCAGAGTTTGCCATAAAACGTGCTGCTACCATAGGAATCTACCAGGTACCATTTCTGGAGAAAATTTCAGTGAAATGAGTTATTTCTAAGCTAGTATAGTTTTTTTTTTTCCTGAGATTTTCCACTTAAAGTTGACTACCCTAAAGACAAATTTTTAGGAAAGTTTTCAGTAATTGAAATATAATTTCTAATTAAAATCTATATTTCTCCCGATACTTGATATTTGATAGCAGCCTCATAGTAAGACTTTCTATTTAACTTTTATGTGCATAAAGATCAGTTTATTTCAGTCGCCAAAAATATTCTGTTGTTTGGAATTTTCTTGTAAGGTATAAGCATGTATTTTAAGCATATCCAAAGTAAAAATGTGTTTTGATTTTTATTCATGACCAGTTTTGTTACAAAGAGTGAATTCCTTCTGTAAGTAACAGTACTGATCTCTTTATTTGCTCATTATATATTTGGTGCCAATTATTTTTGAGGTCAGTATTAGGTGTTGAAGATACTGTCATGAAAAATACAAAGCTTAGGGTGGGATATATGCGCATATATATATATATATATACATGTATATATATATATATATATATATATGATTGCAAGTGAGTGAGAAAGTGACAGTAGTTAGTAATATATGTTGAGAATAGTGTAGAGTCCAAGCAAAGCATGACAAATAGTGCCTTAGTGAGTCAAGGGAATTGTAAAGGATGGAAATTTAAAACTTAAGTAGAAATATTTCAGGTGGACAGAAGAGTGATTAAATTTCAAGCTAAAAAAACTTCATGAGCAAATCTATAATTACAGGAAACTGAATTATTTTTATCTTACCATTATGGTTGATGGTAAATTAGAAGTGTGGGATTAGTTCGTATCTTATCATTTTCTTAGAGAAGATTCTCTATGATGTAAACCTTGGGAGAAAATTCGGGTTTTATTCTGTAGTTACTGGGGAATACTTGAAGGATTATAAGCAGGAAAAGTTCAGATTAAAATAAAGAGAACTCATTTTCACAGTCAGTCTTAGAGCAATCATTAACTGGGTATGGGGGGCAGGATGTGCCTGAAGTCCAGGAAACCTAATAGAAGCCTACATGAGTAGGCATGAGAGGTGACTAGGTTCTTAGTAAGGGTAGCACATGTCAAGAGGAAGAAGAGGAAATAGCCTTTCAAAAAGATTTTAAGAGGAATATCATCATGTAAGGGGAAATCTTCAAAAGTTTTCTTTTTAGGCAACAAGATGACTGTTAGTACCATCACATGAAACATTTGAGATATTGAAATATTGATAAAGCAGCATGTTTTTGAGAAAAAGAAAGGCAATTAATGATTCCATTTAGCATATCCTCATATTTTAAAAGGCTTTGTATGATCCTTATTTTGAAGAGAAAGGAAAGGTGAGTCTCGACTTCAGGATGTATCTAGAGATAAAATATCTAAAGACAAAAATTTGGCATATATTTGACTAACTAGGGAAAAACTGGAGGGAGAAGAAAAAAAAAGGTCTAGGGTAAAAAATGGGTAAAAACAGTATTTAAGGAATATTTAGTAGAGTATGTCCTAAAAGACTAAGAAAGTATTGCCTAAAAGGTAAGAGAAAAATCAGTGGAATGTGGTGTCCTGGAAGCCAAGGAAATAAGTAATTTTGAGAAGGATGAAGTAATCTGTAGAGTTAGATATCAAAAATAAGTACAAAAAATGTATACTCCCCTATATAGAACACTCTAATGTATAAGTCGACTATCCAGATTCATCCTATGTATCACTTGGTGGGAAATAAAGAGAAAATAAATCTGAAAATTATTTCAACTACCACATAAATGGTAAGTTGGCTGTTAACTAGAGTTATTAGTGCCCTCTATTTGCCAAACATTGTATTATCTGAAAAAAATTTATAAAAGATGTAATTTTCAAAAATGTTTCTTCCTCTTAAAAATAGGACCTTGTTTCAATATAAATGTGTATCGAAAACAAGGAAAAAGTGTATATAATATGTAGCAAAAATAAACATATAATCCTAAAACAGTGCTAAGCAAATTATGGCTTTTAATATTTTATTTTGACTAAACATTATGGCCAATAGAAAAAAGAAATGATTGAGTGAGATTTCTTGCATAATGTGATCCACTGTAACAGAGCAATTCCAGTATGAAAGTGTTCATGTTGGAGAGTAATCTTCAATAGATTTATGATTTGCTGTCACTCAGGCACTTAACATCAAGTCTTAGTCAAGGATGATGTCTAATAAGCACAAACTTTGGCTTTTTATTTATATGCAAAATTAATGATCATGATAGGAACCAAATTGATACAAGGATTAGGTTACTCTAATCCATGTTAGAATATGCTTTTAAGAAGGATGCCTGCCATTTTAAAAATTGTCAAATGTGATTTCTGTTAGTGCTATGTATTTTGTTTCTTTTTCCCTCTTTCATGAAATATGTCTAATTTTCTGTTATTTGGACTATGTACAGCTATGTTGTTTTTAACTAACAAAAAATATTGTGTCATATAGATGTTAAGTCCTCAAGTTAGATGCATTAAAATGTATCGCTAAAGTTGCTTAATGTTCTACTTTCAGAAATTTTTATGGAACATTTTGTTTTAGTTAGAGAATCTGGACCCATATTATGCTCTGAATTGAAATCTTACAGGTTAATAAGTATAAAATACATAGCTTTTAGAAAATCTGATCATAGATTTGTTATACTAGACTTCAGATTCCTTATGAGACAAGAGTTTTAAGAGTTGCCTTTATCATGGGTTGAAGAGAATGTTGAATATTTCCCAAGAATGGTCATAACATAAATAGACTTATCAGAGATTTGTGGAGCACATATTTCATTATAAGGTTTGGTTAGTTAATTTTAAATTAAGTTGTGTAAATTTATTAAAAGAAGGACTAAAACACTTTGGTCTGGGACTTGGGTTCTTTAACTCCTGGTTGATTCTTCATTCTTAATTTTCAGGTGAATACCCCAGATTTCCTTTAACACATGAGACATCACTCAAGGAAAACTCTTATTAATGTGATCTTTTATATTTAATTGAAATATGGCAATTGGAATAAAAACCTAGGTGGATGAATGGCATAATAGTTCCATTTTTAGGTCCAGAATTGGATTTGGAATTCCAATAGCTTATCTTTCTTTATATTTTGATGTTTCAAAGCTTTTTGTTACATAAGGGATATGATTTGCACAACCTTTAGTTACTTCAATTGTGAAAACTGAGTCACCAAAACTTAAACTTTCTTTGAAGGAATGCTCCTTTCTGGAACCATTGAATTTAAGTTTGTGTTCTTTTCAAATTTTGAGAAATAATACTACAATACAGATACAAACAGGCAGTTGAAAAATCTATTAAAAGTGAAGATATCCAGAAGTTAAACTAAAGGTGTGGAAATTTTAAAAAATTTAAGTTCTCAAGCATGTTCTTAAATTCAAAGTAGAACTGCCTTTTCATCATGAATAAACTTGTTTAATTTTTAAATGAAAGTAGAGAATTTGCTGCTATTTTTATATCTTGAGTGATGAAGTCATGGAGCTAAAGCCTGCAGAGCTCTGTTTATACTAATATTGTTTTTGTATCTTTTTACATTGTTTCATAGAAAGGAATTAAACCAAATAGGAAGATGTGGGAACTGACAAATCTAATCATAAAAATGGGAAACTCGTTAGATGAAAATGTAACGTTTTATAATTATTTCTATATTACCAAAAATGCAGTAAGATTTTAGAGGAATAAATATTATGAGGTGTTAAAAGAGCATATATATCAAACAAAGTCAATATATGCTTTTTGGTAGTTCACCTTTGTGCAGAAGTTAACACTTTGTTCCAATTCAATATTGCTTTTCAACATGATGCTAGAGTGAAGACAGATGCTTTTTGTATGTGCCTGTGTGTTTGTATGTAAATTCAGTCAGCAAGATCATTTCACAAAAAGCAGATGCAGGTGTAGGAAAGGCCTTCTGGTCTCTTTTCTGTCAGTTAAAAGGCTTCTGAGATTTTGTTTATGCCTGGTTCTTAGGTCAAGAGTACAATTTTCTGAAGATGGAGCCGGGAGAAGTAAACTCACTTGGAGAAAGATACGATTTTGACAGTATCATGCACTATGCCAGGAACACCTTCTCAAGGTTGGAGTCTCAGGTTATACCTTTTGACTTTTAATTCCCTTCCTCCATTTGGCTACTCACAAAGCAATGCCTGACATTAGAACTACAATTACTTTCAAATATTGCTGCCTCACCACAGAAATAAAGTAGAAAAGTAATTGATGAACATTTATAGACAAGAGCAAGTATTGAAAATGTATTTTTACATTCTCTAATAGATACATGAATTTAAAGTGATAATTAAGATGGTATAAATTATGTAAACAATTTTATATTTCTAAATCATTAAAAATTTGAATTAAAAGCATTACCAAACTAATGAGCACATTAAATTGGCAAAGCCTTGTTAAATGAAAATTGGATATTCATAAGTTAAATAGGTTCTCTAGCAGTTCAGTTGGAATGTCACAATCTTTGTGACTTGTGCTTTATACTGTGTATTTTCTAGTGCTCAAGTACAACTTAAGTTCAAAAATTGATATTACTAAATGAATTGTTAAATAACATATTAGAAAGATATTTTATCTCACATAATTTAGAATTATAGTTCATTACTCATTAACATTACAATTATTTCATTAATGACTTAAAGCTACTTTTAAAGAATGCAATAAATTTGGGTTTTGATATGCTTCATTCTAAAGATGACGTCATCAGGCAAATAGTTCCCAGGTAAGGAATTTGGAACTGTTAAACCATTGAATTCACCCTTTTTTCCATTTATGCCCATTTTACACTCATATGTCATTTAAACTCATTTTTTTGCCCACTTATGTCCATTTCACAGTTCATTAACATCTATTTCTGAAGACAAGTTGAGGAAAAGGGAAAAATATTCAAATTTATTTACCTGTTTTTGTAAAACTTTCTTGGTAAAAAGTAGAGAATGATGTGTTAAAGAAAGCTTAATACTTGATACATTTATTAATTATCTATTTTTGCCAAACCAAAGTTTATTATTTAGAAAATTCATGTTAACTGTATTTTTAAAATTACTCTTTTCTAAAGTACATGATTTATAGACATACATAGTTATTTGTTAAAATATAAGTAACTGTCCAAATGACTATTTTTTCTAGAACTTGAATTTAAGCTTTTAATATACACATATATTTATTTTATTGTACTTTAGATTCTGGAGTACATGTGCAGATCATGCAGAATTGTTGCATAGGTACATACATGACAATGTGGTTTGCTGCCTCCATCCATCTGTCACCTATATCTGACATTTCTCCCCATGTTATCTCTCCTCAACCTCCCTACCCCCCACTGTCCCTCCCATAGTCCCCCCCAACAGACACCAGTGTGTGACACTCCCTTCCCTGTGTCCATGTGTTCTCATTGTTCAACACCCACCTATGAGTGAGAACATGCAGTGTTTGATTTTCTGTTCTTGTGTCAGTTTGCTGAGAATGATGGTTTCCAGATTCATCCATGTCCCTGCAAAGTACGTGAACTTACTGTTTTTTATGGCTGCATAGTATTCCATGGTGTATATGTGACACATTTTCCTTGTCCAGTCTGTCATCAGTGGGCATTTGGGTTGCTTCCAGGTCCTTGCTATTGTAAACAGTGCATGTGTCTTTATAATAGAATGATTTATAATCCTTTGGATATATACCCAGTAATTGGATTGCTGGGTCAAATGGAATTTCTATTTCTAGGTCCTTGAGGAATCACCACACAGTCTTCCACAATGGTTGAACTAACTTACATTCCCACCAACAGTGTAAAAGTCTTTCTGCTTCTCCATATCCTCTCCAGCATCTGTTGTCTCTAGATTTTTTAATGATTGCCATTCTAACTGGCTTGAGATGGTATCTCAATGTGGTTTTGATTTGTATTTCTCTAATGACCAGTGATGATGAGCATTTTTTCATATGTTTATTGGCCACATAAATGTCTTCTTTTGAAAAGTGTCTGTTCATGTCCTTCACCCACTTTTGAATGGGTTGTTTTATTCTTGTAAATCTGTTTTAGTTCTTCGTTGATTCTGGATATTCGCCGTTTGTCCAAAGGGTAGATTGTAAAAAATGTTTTCCATTCTGTTGATGCTGATTCAGTCTAATGGCTGTTTCTTTTGCTGTGCAGAAGCTCTGGAGTTTAAATTAGATCCCATTTGTCTATTTTGGCTTTTGTTGCCACTGCTTTTGGTGTTTTACTCATGAAGTCCTTGCCTATGCCTATGTCCTGAATGGTTTTGCCTAGGTTTTCTTCTAGGGTTTTTATGGTGGTATGTCTTATGTTTAAGTCTTTAATCCACCTGGAGTTAATTTTAGTGTAAGGTGTCAGGAAGGGGTACAGTTTCTGCTTTTTGCACATAGCTAGCCAAATACACACCCAGTAACTTGACTTGAAATTAATTGTAAAGAGTTACAGAATTTTATTTTCTGGTAAATGCTTGAAATGGATTTTTCCATAAAACATGTAACAGATTGGGATTTGGGTTCCAGTTCAGTCAAAATGCCTTTATTCTGCTACTGAATTATATTATTTAGAACTAACATGAGTTTAGGTTCCTTGGAACAGAGGAGGTACTGGAGAGTAGAGAAAACAGTTTATTCTTTCTGGCCTTCATAGATGATAAATGTTTAGCAAAGTTCAAAATGTATGTTTCCCCTTATTCTATACACTTTTTCCCTGTTACATTGCATATTTTCCCATAAATTAATCTGCTCTTGTTGCCCATAGTCCACCTCCTTCACACCTGCTTTTGCGTTGAATGCCAATCCACTGTTACTTATTACTTATCCTATTGTTTCAAAGCCATCCTATGCATTTGTCATAAATAAACTCAACATTTCTACTGTACAGAAAAACACAAAACATAAAATTTACTATCTTAACCATTCTAGGCATACAAGTCAGTAGTGTTATTAAAGGATATTGATATTATTGTGAAACAGATGTCCAGAGCTTTTTCACCTTGCAAACTGAAACTCTATACCTATTAAAGAACTTGTCTTTTCCACCTCTCCTCAGACCCTTGCAGTCACCATTCTATTTTCTGTTTATAAATTTGACTACTTTTGATATTGTATATAACTAGAGGCATACAGTATTTGTCCTTTTGTGATTGGCTTATTTCAGTCAGCATTATTTCCTCAAAGTTGGCCTATGTTGTAGTGTGTGAAAGTGTTTCCTCACTTTTAAGGTCAAATAATATTTCATTGTAAGTATATGCCACATTTTGTTTATCTTGTCATCTATCAGTGGGCTTTTGTGCAGCTTTTGGCTCTTGTGAATAATGCTGATATGAACATGAGTGTGCAAATATCTCTCAGAGACACTGCTATTAATTCTTTCGGTTAGCTACCCCGAAGTAGGATTGCTGGGTTATATAGTAGTTTTATTTTTAACTATTTAAGGAACATCTATACTCTTTTCCATAGTGTTTGCAACATTTTAGAATTTCATCAAAAGTACACATGGGCTTCAATTTCTCTTCAACCTAATCAATATATTACTTTTTGTTATTTGAATGTCAGCCATTCTGGGTGTGATGTCATATCTCATTGTGGTTTTGATTTACATTTCTCTGGTGATTAGTGAACATCTTTTTATACGCTTGGTGGCATTTGTATATCATCTTTGGAGAAATCTTTATTTAAGTTCTTTGCCCATCTTTAAATCAGAATAATATTTGATTATTTTGTTGTTAAGTAGTAGAAGTTCTTTATATATTCTGATTATTAACCACTTATTTTATATTATTTTGTTGTTAAGTAGTAGTTCTTTATATATTCTGGTTATTAACCACTTACTTTATAAGATTTGGAAATATTTTTTCCCATTTTGTAGGTTGTCTTTTCATTGGGTTGACTGCATCCCTTTATGTACACAGTATTGCATATCTGATGTCATCCTATTTGTCTATTTTGGTTTTATTGACTGTGCTTTTTGTTTCATATCCAAGAAATCATGGTCACATCCAATGCCATGAAGCTTTCCCCTTGTATGTTATTCTAGGAGTTGTATAGTTTTGGGTCTTATGTTTAGTTATTTAATGCATTTTGAGTTAATTTTTTTTAAAAAGAAGCTTGATTTTATTCTTCTAAATGTGGATATCCAGTTTTCTCAGTATCATTTGTTGAAAAAAACTGTCATTTCCTAATTGAGGGATCTTGGCACACTTGTTAAAGATAATATGATCATGTGCATGGTGGTTTATTTCTGTACTCTCTATTTTATTTTGCTGGTCTATAGGTCTGCTTTTATACCAGTACTGCACTGTTTTTACTACTGCAGCTTTGTGATATGTTTTGAAATCAGTTCTGCAAAGTTGGAGTTTGAATTTTTCTAAATTTTCTTCTTTTTCAAAACTGTTTTGGCTATTTGGTATACTTTGATATCATATCTGATTTTTAGGATAAAATTTTCTATTTCAGCAAAACATATAGTTGAGATTCTGATTGAAATTGCATTGAATATGAGATCACTTTGGATGTATTAACATCTTAACCGTGTTAAGTGTTCCAATTCAGGAACAAGGGATCATCATCTCTTCTTTAACTTCTTTCAGCAGTGTCTTTAGCTTTCAGTATAAAAGTCTTTCACTTCTTTGGTTAAGTTGATTTCTAAGCGGGTTTTTTGATGCTATTATAAATGGAATCAATTACTTTTTTTGATTGTTTGTTGTAAATGCATAGAAATGCAAGCTATTTTTGTGTGTTGATTTTATATTCTATGGCTTTGCTTAATTCATTGACTAGTTCTAACAGGGTATTTTTTTGTGTGAAATAATTAGGATTGTTTATGTATAAGATCAAGTCATTTGCAAACAGTGAGAATTTTACTTCTTTCTGTCCAATTTGGATGGCTTTTATTTTATTGTATTTTGTCCCGTTGCACTGGCTAAGGCTAAGAATGGGAATCCTTGCCTTGTTCCTTATCTTAGAAGAAAATATTTTCATTTTTCACTATGGATTATGACATTATGTGTGGGATTTTCAAACATAGTTTTTATTATGTTGAGGTAGCTTCCTCTGGTTCCTAGATTTTTGAGTGTTTATTATGAAAGGGTGTTGAAGCTCTCAAATGCTTCTTCTATATCAACTAACATGATCATTTGGTTTTTGTTCTTTATTCTGTTTATGTAGGTATTTGAAGTTTCTTAGTTTTAAAAATACTGAACCCACAGAGTGTATAAGTTACAATTGTTTTTATGAATGTTGCCCATCCATATATTTAGGAAATCACTTATGGGTAGACTAGAAATGGATCTATAGGATCTTTATATATGTGAATATATTACAATGTACATGCTTCTGAACTGTGGACTGCCCATTTTTCATTTAAAAAAGTTGTAAAATTTTACAAATTTTTGTTAAAAGTGTAGCTAATTTGTTCTTTTAATGTAGTTAGACTAAATCAAGAATAGTAAGTGAACCATGATATGATCTGCCTCTGCATATTGATAGTGGCTCACTGAGAAGGTTTGGTAACATCCTGCATTGCTTACTTGTCAGGATTTGGAGAAGAAAAATTGATAACTTCCTGACCACAAAGAAAGAACAAAAGAATGAGTGACTAACTCCCTTGGAATGGAAGGGAGATTACCTTAGAAGACACAATAAAACGAAATTCATAATCTGTTTTCGGAAATTGAATTTATTCTCTCCAAGATATCATTGAACTTTTTAAATAGAATCTTTTTTTTGAAAGTTAGGAAAAAATCAAAGCCCAGAGACAACAATTTTGATTTTAGAAATAAATAAAGAAAATAGTAAATAATTTGTAGTACTGAAGTACTACAGAAATTTAATACTCCATTAATTTGAGTTTATGTAATTAATGTATCTGTTGGCTCATGCATAAAGTTAAAAGGATTTTCTCAATGCTACCTTGTAACTCATTTGTTTTCAACTACAGTGGCTTACCCAGAGTTGTGTCTTTGTTTTCAACTACAGTGGCTTACCCGGAGTTGTGTCTTATTAAATATGCACAAACTCTCACTTTTGATGGTCAATTTTCATAAATCACTAGCTATACTTCTCTGCTTTCTTTTCAGATAGTGTACATGGTTAGATTGTATAGTAAAGAGTTCCAGTCTCCCCATTTGAATTAGTTGTATCTAAAGATCAGTGTCCTTTCCCTTACCTAGGAGCTACGGTAGTTAGTAATAAAATTACTCATAGATCATATTACTCCTCTGCTTACCATTTTCCTGTAGATTAACAATTGTCTTCAGAGTAAAAGTTAAATTGTCTGGCTGGTGCTCAGATATTTTAGGGGTCCTCTCATTTCTGAGCTGTTGTGTTTCTCTGGAAACACTGTACTGCCAGTTACCCATATTTCTCTGATCTTCACTTTCTTCTGTGTGACTATGTCAACTTTCAAGTGAGTTTTTCTTTGATCACTCTATTTAAAAGCAGCCCATCACTGCACAATCAATATCCATCTTCTCACCTTTATTTTTCTCCATAGTACTTATTACTACCTGAATTATCAATCCTTTGTTTAATGTCTCTTTCCTCGCATTTGAATATTAGAATCATAGAGGAAGGAATTTCTGTTTGTTTTATTTACTGCTATAAATCCAGACCTAGAACAGTACTTAGTATTTCCTAATGGAAGCTAAGTAGAGCTAAAAATGCTGTTTTTTAAAATACAAATGTTAGTTTAAATGCATTTATGTTCACTTATTCATTTTGGAAAGGAATGTTCCATCATTATCTCAATTTAAAAGATATTATAACATTTTATTTTTTAATTTTAAATATTTTTATAGAAAGGTTTTTTTTTGTTGTTTGTTTTTGGTAAATCCACATACACACAACCCATACTTCTCAAACCCTTGGAATAGCCTCCCAGTTCATTTAACTTTTAAACTCCCACTTCTTTGGGGCCATAAATGTTTGACAAACATTAAAAAAAATAGAAAGTATTTTTAGGGCACTGTATTCAGAACTTTAGGTCATGCATATTAGGAAAAATTAGTGAATATTTTACCACAATCTTGAGTCTCAACAGCTATCTGTAGTTTAACATTATTAGGGCATTGATTGGGTTTTCTTATTTATTAATTTTACCATGAAAAATTGAAAAAAATTGCTTTAAATCGCCCTGTTTTGGCATTCTTTATTTTTTTTTCTTTTGACATTTGCTGTAATACTTAGACTTCTAAGAATACTTAGGTTAAATTAGTAGTTTAATTCAGAAAAATTCACCTATGTATATTTTGTTTGACTCTTACAATTTTGGTAACCTCAACATTATTTATTGTAGGTTGCTATTAGGGAAATAGACCTCTATGAGGAATAATTGTTTTGCAACTTGGTAATCTAAGGAATTCTTAGATCTGCTTGGGAAACCAAAAGAAATGCCATGCTGTACTTTGTGGGGGATTATAAGGTATTCCACATTTTTAAGAACATATATGTTTCTAGGAAAAAAATGAATGTCATCATTGACCTTATACTAGGCATACACATTTAACATGCATAATTTTTTTCTACTTTGATGAAAGTGTTTTGAAAGCCTGATACACTGCTTAAATCGCCCAAGGTGTATTTCTCCTTTGATTGACTTGAGTTTGAAATAAATAATTTTATAATTGTAAAGACTTGATGAGTTTTCATTTGGTGACTTAGGTGTGGTTTTCTTCTTTTTTTTTTTTTTTTCAGGGGGATGTTTCTGGATACCATTCTCCCCTCCCGTGATGATAATGGCATTCGACCTGCAATTGGTCAGCGAACTCGTCTAAGCAAAGGAGATATCGCACAGGCAAGAAAGCTGTATAGATGTCCAGGTATTGCACAACACAAACACAAGAGCATGGTTGTACTTGATTGTGCTCTTCCAGATGAACAACCCACAATTTGATCAACTGTTTTATTTGTCTCACTCCCTGTTGGCAAGTGACATGTACAGTTCAAAGTCAGTAATCATAAAACAAGGCAGAAGAGAACTCTGGAACACCTAATTGCTGTAAATAAAAACAAGTTGTTGAAATCAAAGTTCATGCACAGGGAGAGTATGCTTTATTTCCTTTAATTTAATGAGTGAAAGAGCAAAATAGGATGGTTGCTTAATAGTCATTAATTAAGTAGTTGCATGATTTCATAGTCAAATACTGTTTCCTTTCTAACATAAAAGCATATCCCTTATTTGAACTTCAGAACTGGATCCTGGATGATCATTCCTTGCAAGTACCGTCATTAATGGTGTAGAAATTACAATTTTATCAATAGGAATGTATAACTTTGCTGTAAAAAAAAATGTTCTAACCAGTTGCAAGTGAACTGCTCTATGTTTTTCCCCTAAATAAAGTTTCAAAAGCAGATTCATGAAAGGTCTTAATGTTCTAAGGGAACACTATGTTTTCATGGTCCAAGAACGAAAAAGATTATGTTTTCCAAATTAGAACTCTAGACTCTATGCACCTCCAGTGTACTCACAATATTTGAAATATCCTACAGCAAACAAACATGTTTAACATGGTACAACACAGTCTTTTCCAAATTATTTGAGGAAACCTTCTTTTTCCCAATGTTTACTTGTAAAATTTACTTTTGGAAGTATTGTTCTACATACCTAAGATTGCATATATAATAAAATAATTGCTGTAAAAGTTTTAATTGTCTATGAATCTGATAATCTTTGCAGAAAATCAGAGAAATGATGAATATCTAAATTGTTGGAGTTTTATATAGATAATTGTTTATGTTTATATATTAAGTTATTGGAAAAGTCTTATATTACTTAAATTTTTATAATTTCTGGTGTCAGTTCAGGGAACTTTTCATTTTGGCTATAGGAGAGGGCTAGCTAATTCATCTTAAAAATTGAATATGTACACATTGACATACGGTATAGAACCCTTATGTTGAACAGTGGAAGACTCAAGTGCAAGCAAGAAAATGTGAGTTTGTTGAATACTCCCAGGAAATGCCTAAAAAGTTCATAATTCAGTATGAAATGGTACTTAATTCATTGATTCAACCCAATGGATTCTGTTGACATTTCTGCTGAGAGAAGGGATTTCCTATTCCTTAATACTAGATTTGTTAAAGAAAATTGTAAGAAACTATTTTTTTTAATTTTAATGTAATTATTAGTTTTCTTGTAACTTAGGACTATTAAGGTTTTAGAAGGGCAGTTGATATTTTCAGAATTGAAAGCTGTATGTAAAACTTTTTACATCATAATGATTCAGCATTGTAAGTGAGTTTTCAAAATTTTTGGATTTAAATATATCTAATTGTCTGCCTATCTAATTTTTCTATGTACCAAAAGACATTTCTACTTAATATTCATTAATTTCTTCATGCTGCTTACTTAAGTTGCATTCATATTTATATAAATGCCTTTAAAATATTTTATGTATGCATGTAAGATACACATGTATATGTGGTATATTTTTTAAAATTCAAATTTCCATAAAAAATGAATTTATAAGAGAATGATACCACTATGACAAAAGATATGGTTGATGCTTGACTGATGTTTAGTAGCATTGGGCATATATTTTTTAACTTTTAAAAAGCAAAAATTATTTGATTAGTAGCAACTAAATAAATGAACACTTTGTGTATAAAACTATCCTGATTATATCTCTAAATGTAAGGCTATATACACTACATTTGAGAAGTACACTGGAGATTCATATGCACACTGAATTGTAGAAAATTCAGGAAGAATAAAAAACTAGTTAACCTTATGATACTGTAATTTAATTTTTAGCCTACAATTCTTGGATATTTCAGTTATAAACAGGAAGATTATTAGAAGATTATTAGAAGCATAGTTTCTACTTTAGATTTCAATTGTGTAAAATGCATTAATGGGCCATTTTCTTACTTTAAATATAGAAATAATGTATACATTAATTTGTTTAATACAGTAAAACCACATTTGTGAAAGCACTATGATCTGTGAAAAAAGATATTTTATATTTATGAAACAGTATAAAAAGCAAGTTACTGTATTACAGCTAATAAAATAACTGGAGTAAGTGATATAGAAATATAAATATATACATATACATATACACACACACACACACACACATATATATGTGTATATATATATATGTGTGTGTGTGTGTGTGTGTGTATATATATATATATATTCTAGTGTTAACTTTTAGTTCACCAAGTGTTTGTGAATGATTTTTCTTCTTGGCCTTTTTTTTCAACTTTTATCTTAGACTCAAGTGTTACATGTGCAGGTTTGTTATGTGGGAATGTTGTGTGATGCTGAGGTCTGGGCTGTGAATGACTCTGTCACCCAGGTTCTAAGTATAGTACCCAATAGGTAGTTTTTCAAACCTTGCCGCCTTCCACTCTCTCCCCTCTAGTAGTCCACACTGACTGTTGTTCTCATGTTTATGTCCATGCATACTCCGTGTTCAGCTCCCACTTATAAGTGAAAATATGTGGTATTTGGTCTTCTGTTCCTAAGTTGATTCACTTCGGTTTATGGCCTCCATCTCCATTCATGTGGCTACAAAGGACATGATTTGATTCCCTTTACAGCTGTGCAGTATTTCATGGTGTATATGTATCACACTTTCTTTATTCAATCCACCATTGATTAACATCTAGGTTGATTCCATGTCTTTGCTATTGTGAACAGTGCTGCGATGAACATACCAGTGCATGTGTCTTTTTGGTGGTATGATCTATTTTCCTTAGGATATATGCTTAGTATAAAATGGCAGAGTTGAATTGTAGTTGTGTTTTAAGTTCTTTGAGAAATCTCCAAACTCCTTTCCATGATGGCTGAACTACTTTCTATTTCCAAAAACAGTGTGTAAGCCTTCTCTTTATCCACAGCCTCACCAGTGTCTATTGCTTTTCATCTTTTTAGTAATGGCCATTTTGATTGGTATGAGATAGACTTTTTAATATTCACCAAATAGCTCCCTCTCTTTCTCTTGTTCTCTCTCATTTCCTATGTTTCTTTCTCTTCCCCTCTCAGCCACTGTGTGCATGTGGATGTATCTATCTCCCTTTTTGTTTCTTTCTCTTTCTGAAATAGTTAGCTTTGAGCCCTGCATATGGTTATATGTTTAAGATTCTTCTTTTCCTTAAACGAAGTGCACTCATGATTTATCAGGTTAAGGACAATGATATTGGCATAAATATACTTACTTACCATGGGCCAAATGACATTATTACACAGATGCAGTAGGTTTACCAATAACTCCGAGCACATAAATGGAATAGAGTTAAAGATTTATAACTGTACATATAATTCTAAATAGGATGACATATGTATAAATGTCCCAGAAGAGAGCATATAAATTGAGATCTGACTGTGTTTGGTTTTCATACAGAGAGGAGGGGGTTGTAAAACTGCGTACTCCTTTGGAGTTTGTTTTATTCTTACTCTTTTGTTAGAAATTCCTGGTGGAAAGGCAGACAGAAACAAGCAATGGGGAAAGGACTTCCTATTCAACAGATGGCACTGGGTTAACTGACTAGCTATATGCAGAAGAATGAAACTGGACTCTACCTTTCACTATATACAACTATATACAAAAATTAACTCAAGATGAATTAAAGATTTAAATGTAAGGCCTTGAACTATAGGAAGCCTTAAATAAAATATAAGAATCACTTTTCTGGGCCTCTGCCTTGGGAAAGAATTTATGACTAAGTCCTCAAAAGCAATTGCAACAAAAATAAAAATGGACAAGTGGGACTTAATTAAACTAAATGGCATCTACACAGCAAAAGAAACCATCAGCAAAGCAAATAGAAAACCTACAGAATGAGGCAAATATCCACAAACTATGCATCTGAAAAAGACCTAATATCCAGAATCTATAAAGAACTTAAGCCAATCAGCAAGTAAAACAAATAACCCCATTAAAAAAATAAGCAAAGGATATAAACAAATAACTTCTCAAAAGAAGACATACAAGCACTAACACTCTTATGAAAAAAAAATGGTCATCATCATTAAACATCAGAGAAATGCAAATCAAAACTACAATGAGACATCATCTCACACCAGTCAGAATAGCTGTTATTAAAAAGATGAAAAGCAATAGATGCTGCTGAGGCTGTAAATTAAAGGGAACACATATACTTGTTGATGGAAATTTAAATTACTTCAGCCACTGTGGAAAGTGGTTTGGAGATTTCTCAAAGAACTTAAAACAGAACTACTATTCAGCCCAGCAATCCCATTACTGTGTATATATCCAAAAGAAAATAAATTGTTCTGCCAAAAGAGCACATGTTTCTCATGTTCATCACTGCACTATTTACAATAGCAAAGGCACAGAATCAATCTAGTTGCCCATCAATGGTGGGCTGGATTTTTAAAATGTGGTACCTATAGACCTGGAATACTAGGCAGTCATAAACAGAATGAAGTCATGTCCTTTGTAGACACATGGATGGAGCTGCGGGCCATAATCCTAAATTAACTAACACAGGCACAGAAAAGCAAATACTGCATGTTCTCACTTATAAGTGAGAACTAATAAGTGGGAGCTAAATATTGAGCACACATGAACATAAACATGGAAACAGTAGACACTATGGACTACTAGAGGGGATAGAGTGAGAGGCCACAAGGGTTGAAAAATTGCCAGTTAGTTTCTATGCTCACTACCTGGGTGCAGTATACCCATGTAACTGTCTTATACATGTGCTCTTTGTATCTAAAATAAAAGTCAAAATTAAAAAATTAAAGAAATGCTGGCAAATAAAGCCAATAAATATATTTGGCTACCTTTAATGCCAGCTTTTTTTCTCATCAGTTTTTGCTCAACTTTATTAGATCTGCATTTTTATAGCACTGTTTCGTAGAGGCTAATCTTGAAAAGAATACTGACTGCTAAAGAATAGAGTTATTCAGGGTTGTGGCTTTTATAGTCTGTAACATGTGGGGCCTTGAGTCCAAAAGGGCAAGTTTCTAAAAGGCTGGCTATAAAAACTACTGAACTTTATTAAATAATATATACATTTTTTAATGTATCAGAAGAGTGATAGCATTAAAACCTATACATTTTAATTTTCCTTAAAATAATACTCTCATTTTATGAAATATATAGCTGATAAACATCTTGTAATCTATTCTTATATTTACTTATATATGCCAAAAATATAAATTAGTTCGGTATATGAAACCACAAATAGTTATTGCACAGTCAATGCATACTTATTATGAAAAAGCTCAATATAGAAATAGGTTAGATTTTGAAGCAGATAGTATGAGGATAAGTTTCTTTTAGTTTGCAATTGTTTTCATTGCCATTTCTTGATCTTGGTTTTAGAGACAGGAGAGGAAAGTCTCTTTATGCACTGTTGTATTAAGAAAGAATATGATCCCTTAGAACTCTAAGGGAGCACTCTACTACTGTAACGCACCCTCATCTATTGCCAGATGACATAGCTCCACAAGCGGCAAGACCAAGCCTGTCCAACATGGAGAAACCTCCATCTCTACTAAAAATACAAAAATTAGCTGGGAGTGATGGCTCACACCTGTAATCTCAGCTATTTGTGAGACTGATGCAAGAAAATTGCTTGAACCTAGGAGGTGGAGGCTGCAGTAAGCTGAGATTGTACCAATGCACTCTCCAGCCTAGGTGATAAATTAAGACTGTCTCTAAAATTAAATTAAATTAAGTTTTAAAAAACTTATGTCAACTTATCAACTCACCTTGCTGTCAATGGACAGTGCAAGCATTTCAACTTAGTAGTGCCAACTTTTTTTTCTAATTTTCCTTTAGTTTTTTTAAATAATAAAGTTTGACTTTTGTATCTGAGAATAAATCAGCAAATTCTGAAACATCTTATGTAGCAGGGGTCAGCTAGCCTGGGACAATCACATTTATTGAAGAAAATTCACAAGTAATTCCCACAACTTGAGTATACACGTTTGTACTTCTTGCATTATAATCAGGTACTATATTATAGACTTATTAATTGTTAGTGTATGTTGTATTTTGTTTAGCAAGTATGTATCTTCTTAATCAGAACAGTATTGTATGCATACTTTTATGGATTAAATATATTTAATTTGTTTAATTGCCCTTTGGGAAATTCAGCACTGGCATTCTCTGTGACTTGCTGGGATTTTAAGTTGCTACAGAATTTAGTCTTAAACTGCTGTTAATTATAAATTTTTTTATAGAAACATAAATCCCAAATCATTATTTAGCATTCTACTGATCCTATTTAGAAGCACATTGTTTGCATTAATAAAATCCTAATACATTTTTATTTTTCTAAGACTTCTTTTAACCTTACATTTATCAACTGCCCTAGATGATTTATAGAACAGTGCTGATTTATGTATTCTTGACCTTGAGCTTTTTAATTTTGTCCTAAAGTTGCTTTTGTCTGCCTGCTCATCAGACTAAACATTACTTACTCCTACTTTAAATTTATTGTGTTGCACAAACGTAATATCTATTTTTCTGAATAAATATTTATATCGTCTATTTTTAGAGTTCTATGTTTTTGAATTCACTGTCTTTCTTTATTTAACACAAGCTATCCAGATCCATTTATAATTTATTGAGAATTCGATGAGATGAGAGTTCACCTGCTGATAGCTAAGGCCCTGGAATAAGATAATAGCTCTGTTTTGATTGCAGTGTCCTTCAGAGGGAAGAAACTGTTCTTTCAAATTGTTGAGTGAAGGTTATAAAGAGGACTGGCTGCAGTGGAGGAATTATTCTTAAGCCGAGGATGCTTCAAGCAGCCTAGGTTCATGTGGCACATAGCATGTCTTGCAAGAGCAACAAGGATGCCCATTGTAGAGTGGTGCTGAGAACTAGCCTTGGATGAACACAGACCCTGATGCTGTGCAGCTAGTACTTTGCTGTTTCAAATGACTGGGGAATTAAACAAACCTAGTAAGAGGAAAATACACAAGTTGCTTTTTCAGTAATTTTTACTTAACATCAACAGAGAAAAGTAAATAAATATATGTATCTTTTTGGAAAATTTAAATCTTCCATGATGTTTATATATATATTTTATATATTTTTTTTTTTTATATATATTTTATATATTATTTTTTAATATATATTATATATTATTTTTTTTATATATATTATATATTAATATATATATTTATTTTGAAAAAAAGATTATTGTGTTGGACATTTTCTTAGAGCCTTTGTTGACTACTCATTAGTTATTATTTAATATTTTTAAAACTTGATATGGTATTCACTTAAACTTAGCCTCAATTTAAATCAAATATGTTAGTGAAATGTTTCACATGGCCCCAGAACCATATCATGAAGGTATCACTGGCCTGAATCTGAATATGGGTGTACTTTAGAGTGGCTACTGGCTCCTTGGAAATGAATGAGAATGGTTTCAATGAGGAAGAATTTTATGAATGCCAGATTATTTATCTTAAAATTTCGTTCAGTGATTTACCATAGTGATGCCATTAAATATACTGGAATTTCGGTAAGAGGGACATAAAAAGAAATTTACTTAGAAAAGAAACTACTTCTATGAAATACAAATATTTGGTCATTTAATACCAAAACCCTTCAAGGCTTTATTTATGATATTCATGTCCTTTATATAAATTAACAAATGATCTTATATCTTTTTTCATTTCAGCATGTGGAGAAACCCTACAAGAATCCAATGGCAATCTTTCTTCTCCAGGATTTCCCAATGGCTATCCTTCTTATACACACTGCATCTGGAGAGTTTCTGTGACCCCAGGGGAGAAGGTAGCTTATACCATCAAGCCTACTATTTTACTCTCATATAAGTACAAAGGTTCACCTCACTTCAAATATAAATTTGCTTTTTCCTTTATTTTTGTTTGATCTTTCAAATAGACTAAAAAGTTCAGAAAATTCATAATGGAAATTGCTTAAATTCCAGGAATTTTTTTTGAAAGATATAATTTTAAAAATTTTAATTCAATAGAAGGGATGAAATAATACAAATTACACTCTCAGATACAAAAGGAATTGTGGTAAAATCAGTATCAGAAAGACACTTTAAAAATCCCTATATATTTTAAGATTTTAAAATATACATCTAAATGTCCAGTTTAACCAGGAAAAAATTATAATGAAAATTGTAAACTATTTTCAACTATAATATAAGAAAAATATTGAATACCAGTCCTGTAAAATGCAACTAGAGTAGTACTTAACTGAAAGAAAATTCACAGACTTAAATACTTACATTAGGAAATATGAAAGACCCCAAACTAATGAG
Organism: Cebus imitator; assembly: GCF_001604975.1. Lineage (NCBI taxonomy): Eukaryota > Metazoa > Chordata > Mammalia > Primates > Cebidae > Cebus > Cebus imitator. The sequence continues at coordinate 141,925 of NW_016107355.1, read as the reverse complement.
CCTAGACAACCATATGAAGAGGTTAGAAAAAGAGCAATAAAATAAAAGAAAGATATTTAAAAAGGAAATGGTAAAAGATAAAATTAGTGGCATGAAAATAACATATGTTAGGAAGTATGAACAAATTTGATAGTTAGAATTAAATTAAAAAAAAAAAAAAAACAAGGAAATGGGTCAGGTGCGGTGGCTCATGTCTGTAATCCCAGCCCTTTGGGAGGTCAGGGTGGGAGGATCATTGGAAGTCATAAGTTTGAGACCAACTTGGCCAACATGGCAAAACCCCATCTCTACTAAAAATACAAAAATTAGCTTGTCATGGTGACACAAAGCTGTAAGTCCAGCTCTTCTGGGGTGCTGATGCATGAGAATCACTTGAACCTGAACCCAGGATAGGGAGGCTGTAGTGAGGTGAGATCCCACCACTGTACTCCAGTCTGGGTGACAGAGCAAGACTCTGAAAACAAACAAACAAAATAAACAAGGCTGGATGTGGTGGCTCACGCCTGTAAGTCCAACACTTTGGGAGGCCGAGTGGATCACTTGAGATCAGGAGTTTGAGGCCAGCCTGGCCAACATGGTGAAGCCCCATCTCTACTAAAAATACAAAAATTAGCTGGGCATGTTGGCAACTGCCTGCAATCCCAGCTACTTGGAAGTCTGAGGCAGGAGAATCACTTGAACCCAGTAGGTGGAGGTTGCAGCAACTCAAGATTGCGTCACTGCACTCTAGTCTGGGTGATACAAGTAAAACTCTGTCTCGAAAAAAAAAAATAGACAAAAATCCCAAGGAAATAGATGAAAACATGTTTGATTAAGAAAGATGAAGAATAATAGAGAAAGCACAATTATCTAATATTTGGGAAAAAATATTTTAAAAGATTGTTATAACCATAGAGTCTTCAGGCAACAAAATGAGAATAAACGAATCATGTGAACATTGTGTCAATAACTGAAAAACATTGACTAAAATGGACAAAATTTCCAGAAAATATTGCTACTAAGTTCTTACTCAAGAAGAAATTAAAAATTATTTACAATAGCAAAGACATGGAATCAACCTAGATGCCCATCAGTGGTGGATTGGATAAAGAAAATGTGGTATGTATACACTATGGAATACTACACAACCATAAAAAAAGAATGAACTCTTGTCCTTGTAGCAACATGGATGGAGCTGAAGGCCATAATACTGAATGAATCAATGCAGGAACAGAAATTTAAATACCACAAGTTCTCACTTATAAGTGGGAGCTAAATATTGAGCACCCATAGACACAAACATGGGAATAATAGACACTGAAGACTATTAGATGGGGAAGAATGGAAAGGGGGAAACGAGTTGAAAAACTACCTATGGGTAGTTTGTAGTTTGCCTTTGATTCTTATTTAGCTGGAAGAACTCAAGTACTCTCATTGGCTGTGGTGGTAACACAATTGCAATTTTTTAAAACAAGTTTGATGTTCTTATGATAACTGAAAGTTATTAGGAGATAATCATGGTATGGAGTTGCCTAGGTTTTTGTAATATTCACAGTGGAAACTCTGAATCAAACACTGATGTAACATAAATAGTTTCTAGATGCAAAAAGTTACAACTGACTTGGAATACATGAATGCATGCATAGTTCTTGGTATAGTTATTTTTAATTTAAGAATTGTAAGTTTGTTGTAATATGGTTATAGGTGTTGATCAATTTCTATGGAAGTTCTTTTAATAAGAGTCAGAAAACCTCATACAACATGAAAAGTTTGGGAGCAAGATTAACCCAATTAAATTGTTTCACAACAGCAAGTTAATATCTGGGAAAAACATTTCTCCTGTCCAACTTCAAAACTCTCACCATTAGCATTCAGTGTTAATTTACTTTTCTTGTATGTATGATTATCTATAAAAGTATATTTCCAAAAATGTTGCAAATAGGAAGAAAAATACTATCATTTTCTCTATTATTTTTCTTAATATTATTTATGATTAGTGAATAAATTGGATTGTTATAAGAGGCCAATGAACAATATTAACTCATTTTAATCCTTGTGTCTTTATTATTTTCTTATTCTCTTTCTCCTAATATTTGGTTTCATTCTGCTGGATTTTTTCTTTCTTACTTCTTGAGCTGGGAATTTAACTCATTAATTTCAAGCATGTTTTCTTTTCCAATGTAAACATTGAAGGCTGTAATTTTCCCTTCAGAACTACCTTACCTGAATTCCACCAGCGTAAAATAGAGTATTTGTTATGTTTCAATTCTAATTTTTTCTGTCGTTTGTTATTTCTCCTTAACCCATATTTTTTTTTCTGTAATGTGTTTTTCGTCTTTGCAAACGTTGTTTTTTCAAACATCCTTTCCTATTTATCTCTCCTTGTGTCACATTTAGGTAAAGGACTATCATTGTGTCTTCGCAATAGCTTCAGCCTGATATGACCTTGGAAGTGACCAGTATTCATGACTAATCTTTGCTTTAAAGATATGTTTTGTGCAATGATTGGGTGCATTCATCTTAATTGTGATATTCATATAGTCTCTATATTATTGTTGTGTCTGTTGGATTTAACAGATATTTACAAATACTTGTCACTGTGGTAAATTTGTTAATTGCCTTTACAGTCTTGTTAATTATTGTTTTAATTTATGCTGTATCTTTTTATATGTATGTTTATTATATTTTATCTCTCTGATGTATTAAACTGTTATCACTGTATAATGAGTTTGTTTATTTCTAGAAATGGTTCAGGTAAAACTCTATTTTGTCTATTATTAATAAAGCTACACTTATCTTTTGATTAATATCTTTACCAGGTATATCTTTGTCCTGCTCTAAACATTCAATAATTTCCAACCTTTTGTTTCAGATATCCAATTCAGTTTATTTTTATTTAGACAGTGAATGGCAGGCTTTGTTTTTAATTATAGTGCTTATTGTAGTTCTGTTTATCATGACTATTGGGGTGTTTTAGACAGTCTACAGTCCAGTTTATTTCTCGTTTAATCGATGATGGCAAGTTTTGTCTTTAGTTAGTGAGCTTATTGTAGTTCTATTTATTGTGACTATTGGTGTGTTTTTATTTCTTATTTACATTGTAACCCATGCCTTTTTTGTTCTCCCCCTTTGCCTTCTTATGTATTGAACTACATTTTGCTTTTGTCTTATTTCTTTTTAAAAATTTATTTATTATACTTTAAGTTTGGGGGAACATGTGAAGATCATGCAGGTTTTTTACATGGGTATACACATTCTCTGGTGGTGGTTTGCTGCATCCATTGCCCCGTCATCTACATTAGATATTTCTCCTAATGCTATGCCTCCCCAATCGCCTCACCGCCTGCTATTCCTCCCCTAAACCCCACCCCCCAAAATACCCCAGTGTGTGATGTTCTTGTGTCTGTGTGTTCTCATTGTTCAACACCCACTTATGAGTAAGAACGTGCGGTGTTTGGTTTTATGATCTTGTGTCAGTTTGCTGAGAATGATAGTTTCCAGTTTCATCCATGTCCCTGCAAAAGGACATGAACTCATCTTTTTTATGGCACATAGTATTCCATGGTGTATATGTGCCACATTTTCTTTAGTCAGTCTATCATTGATGGACATTGATGGGTTGGTTCCAAGTCTTTGCTATTGTGAACAGTGCCGCAGTAAACATGTGTGTGCATGTGTCTTTATAATAGAATGATTTATAATCCTTTGGGTATATATCCAATAATGGGATTGCTGGGTAAAATGGTATTTCTAGTTTTAGATTCTTGAGGAATCACCACACTGTCTTCTACAATGGTTGAAGTAATTTACACTCCCACTAACAGTGTAAAAGCATTCCTATTTCTCCACATCCTATCCAGCATCTGTCTCTTGATTTTTTTAATGATCGCCATTCTAACTGGTGTGAGGTCATATCTCATTGTGATTTTAATTTGCATTTTTCTGATGACCAGTGATGATGATGAGCTTTTATTCATATGTTAGTGGTTGGCTGCATAAACATCTTCTTTTGAAAAGTGTCTGTTCATATCCTTTGCCCACTTTTTGATAGGGTTGTGTTTCCTTCTTGTAAATTTGTTTAAGTTCGTAGATTCCAGATATTAGCCTTTTGTCAGATGGGTAGATTGCAAAAAATTTTTCCCATTCTGCTGGTTGCCAGTTCACTCTAGTGTTGGTTTCTTTTGCTGTGCAGAAGCTCTTAGGTTTAATTAGATCCCATTTGTCTATTTTGGCTTTTGTTGCCATTACTTTTGATATTTTAGTCATGAAGTTCTTGCTCATGCCTATGTCCTGAATGGTATTGCCTAGGTTTTCTTCTAGAGCTTTTATGATGTAAGGTCTTGTATTTAAATCTTTAATCCATCTGGAGTTAATATTTGTATAAGATTTAAGGAAGGGATCCAGTTTCAGCTTTCTGCATATGGCTAGCCAGTTTTCCCAGCACCATTTATTAAATAGGGAATCCTTTCTCCACTGCTTGTTTTTGTCAGGTTTGTCAAAGATCAGATGATTGTAGCTGTGTGGCATTCTTTCTAAGGCCTCTGTTCTGTTCCATTGGTCTATAACTCTGTTTTGGTACCAGTACATGCTAAACTTCATATGGAAACAAAAAAGAGCCTGCATAGTCAAGACAATCTTGAGAAAAAAAAAACTAAAAGCCTAAAACAAAAAAGAAAGCTGAAAGCATCACGCTACCTGACTTCAAACTATATTACAAGGCTACTGTAATCAAAACAGCTTTTTTCTCATTTCGTATTTTTCTCTCTTCTGGTTTGAAAGTTTTAAATGCATATTCTTTTTTTTCCCCCCCCATTTATTTATTTTATTGCATTTTAGGTTTTGGGGTACATGTGAAGAACATGCAAAATTGTTGCATAGGAACACACGTGGCAGTGTGATTTGCTG
>NW_016107355.1:120275-136986 GCF_001604975.1 Cebus imitator | reverse complement strand
CCCACCCCCCACCGTCCCTCCCCTATTTCCCCCCAACTGACCCCAGTGTGTAGTGCTCCCCTCCCTGTGTCCATGTGCTCTCATCGTTCAACACCTGCCTATGAGTGAGAACATGCAGTGTTTGATCTTCTGCTCCTCTGTCAGTTTGCTGAGAATGATGGTTTCCAGGTTCATCCATGTCCCCACAATATTCTATTATTTGATACCCTCTTTCTACCAGCTCTCATTCTTAACAAAGTTATATTTAATTGGTATCTTTAGCCTTTTCCAAATTCAAAAAAGAATCTTAAAACATTTAAGATTATTCCCTTTTTATAAGATAATATTTTGCATATTTGTTGATGCCTTTTTTTAAATCACACAAATGAAACACCATTGTCTTTTGCACTTAACATTATTTTTACATGTGCAAGTACTACCAAGGATTTTCATTATTTATTGTCCCAAAATAAACCACAATATTATTATGGTAAAAACTACATAGCATGAAATTTACCACCTTAACTATTTTTAACTGTACTGTTCAGTATGTTACGTATATTCACACTGTTGTGAAACAGATCTCCAGAACTTTTTCATCTTGCAAAACTGTAACTCCATACTTACTAAACCCAACAAATCCCTTTTCCCTCCATCCCTTTGCGCCTGGCAATCATCATTCTGCATTCTGTTTCTGTGAATTTGAGATACCTCATATGACTGGAATCATAGAGTATTTGTCCCTTTGTGACTGGATTATCTCGCTTAGCATAATGCCCTCAAGGTTCACCCATGTGACAGGATTTACTTTTAAAGCCTGAATAATATTCCATTGTGTGAATACACCACATTTTCTTTATGTTTTCATTCATTCGTAGACATTTGGGTTGCTTCTACCTCTTGAGCATTTTGAATAGTGCTGATAGGAACCTGAGATTGCAAATATCTCTCAGAGACCCTGTTTTTAATTATTTTGGTTATCTATCCAGAAATGAGGTTCCTGAATCATAAGGTAATTCTATGTTTAAGTTTTTGAAGAACATTTATGCTCTTTTCTATAGTGGTTGCATTATTTCAAAATCCTAAGAGTGCGTCAGGATTCTAATTTATTTCCATCCTCACCAACATTTGTTATTTTCTGTTGATTTGGTAGTAGCCACCCTGCTATGTGTCAGATGATACCTCATTATGGTTTTGATTTAAATTTTTCTGATGACTAGTGAACATCTTCTAGTGATTACTTGGGCATCTTTTTGCGTGCTTAAAGGCTGTTTGTATAACGTCTTTGTAGAAATCTTTATTCAAGTCTTTTGCCAATGTTTAAATCAGATTATTTGATTTTGTTGTTCAACTGTAGAAGTTTTTATATATTCTGGTTATTAAGCATATCCACTCATTTTTCTGACTTTTATTATGGCTTATTTTGGTCCTGCCTATAGGTTACATTATAGATTGCTTTTAAATTTTACGTTTTTTTTTTTCTGTTTGAAAATGGATTTTTTACTTCAATTTATGAAAGTATAGTTTCACTGGATATAGTTGGCTGCACATTCACCTTTGTTATAAATCAAAGCTTGCAAAAATACCTTCATTTCAAACATTTTAAATGTACAGTTTTGGACATTAAGTTATCAAAAGAGATTTAATGAGCACTAAAAATTTGATAAGTTAATACCCATATAAAATGAATGAACAAAGAAATATTCATAAAATGAAGCTGCTCAAGATGATTTCTCAAGGCAGTTTTCCTAAATTCTTGGATACCTCTCATGTGATAAAATGTATCTTAAAAGTATTACAAACACTGTGAAGGCTATTCATTTATTTTTTAAACAAGTAAAATTCTGAAAGGTACATCTCATACCATGCAATAAAAATAGAGCAATATACGGCTTATTATATGAATATAAACACATGACTGTTATATAAATAAGTTAAATCAATCTGTATTATTTATAAATTTTATAAATTATGACAATTGCAACTCTTTTTTTTTTTTTTTTTGAGATGGAGTCTTGCTCTGTTGCCCAGGCTGGAGTGCAATGGCACAGTCTTGGCTCACCGCAAATTTCTCTGCCTGGTTCAAACAATTCTTATACCTTAGCCTCCTGAGTAGCAGGGATTACAGACAGTCACCACCTCACCTGGCTAATTTTTGTATTTTTATTAGGGAGAGTGTTTCACCATGTTGCTCAGGCTGGTCTTGAACTTCTGAGCTCAAGTGATTCACCTGCCTCGGCCTCCCAATATTCTGGGATTACAGGCATGAGCCATGCCTGGCCTGAAGTTCTTCTGATTTGAATAATATGAGAGTATTTCAAAGTTATAAAATATGTTAATTTGAAAAATGATAGGTCAAAATAAAAAAAAAACTGAAAATTTTCAGAAATACTGAGTGAATTAGAATTCAATGTATATGTTTAGCGATAAACAATCGAATAATTAGGAGTAGAAGGATTTTTTTAAAAAATACAATAAATAGAAAAAACCTAGTATTTCCTGAGTGCCTACACTATATTAGGTTCTGTACCAAGCTTCTCTAATCTCCTCAGCACCCTCCTGAGGTCAGTACTAGAATTATCAAAGAAACTGAAGTTGAGAAAGAATTGAGTAACCTATCTAACATCACATGCGAGGCATCTGACATTTGGTAGAGCTAATTACTAAAGTTTTCTTTAATTATAGGATTTTTTTTCTCTAAAATTCAAAATAACCCAAAATTAAGCAAGACTAGAGGTATTCAAATAAAAACAAATATATTAAAATATAACATATTTTAGAAAACCAGAAACTTTACTGTGGGACTAAAATAAACAAAATAACACATCATGAACCAAAATGTAAAAGTATAGGGTTCTAAATTATCAGTTCTCAAATTAATGTATAGTAATTCCAAATAAACTTCCAATAGATTTTTGTTTTGTACTAGACCAAATTTTTCTAGAGTTTATCTTAAAAATAAAATAGTTGGTATAACCATGGCAAATTCACAAACAATAGTAATGCAGGATAGTGGATTGCACTATAAGATAGTAGAAAAATATTATGAAGCATCAGTAATTCAATGCCAAAAAAGGCTTCTGTATCAATGGACAAACTAAAAAGACCAGAATTATGCCTGAGGGCGTAGAAGACTTCTGTCATACACTTATAAGGATCATTTTTCAAATAAATTGGGAAATTGATTTTTTCAGTAAATAATATTTAAATCATTTTAAAGGATATGTGAAAATTAAACAACTTTTACTTCATATTGCATATTTTCTAAAGAAAACAGTGTTTTGTTTTTCTTTCTGAAAAAGATATGTTGAATACATGAGTTGAAAATAAGAAAATTTAAAATAACTTGTTCAGATCATCCATATAAAATTAGTTTTATAAAAATATAAAATGCATAAATAAAAATGAAATTGGAGACTATTATAACACATAAGGATGAGGGACCATTGGGTTATTCATATGTAGAGAGCTGTTATAAACCAATAACTAAAGATTCACCCTACAGCAGAAAATGACTGAGAAAGTAGAAAATTTATTGAAGTAGAATATCAATGCAAGTAGATATTCAATTAATATATGAAGTTGTTTAATCTTATTATTTATCAGATAAATGCTATTTAAACTAACAAAAGATTTGTCATGTTTCACCTGTCATGTTAGTAATGATGGAATTGAATGTTCATATCAAGTGATCCTAAAGATAACTCCTCAAAGTAGAAATTAAAATAATTTTTTTGAAGAACATTGGGTAATTTGTATTACATTTTACAAAATGTACCTGCACTTTTGCCCAGGTATTTATCCTAGAACAATTATTTGAGTGTGCACAAAGGTAGCTGTTTATTAAAATAATGAAAATTGGAAACAAAATTAATTTTGAAAGCTCAAAGAAAACTCTGATTTGAGAAAGTGTTTTACAATATATCATAAAATTTTTAAGGCAGATCAAAAGTCAGTGGTATGAGAATGTCCAAATTTTAAATTATGTACATTAGAAACAAATTTATGGAAGAATATATATCAAATTCATGCTTATTTCTACCAGCTGAGTTTGCAAATAGTTTTTTTTTCTTCTTTGTTCCTTTAAAAAATTATCTGCATTAAGCATATGTTATTTCGGGCAGGAGAAAAATATTCTCTTTAAAAAATACAGTCATTGTTGGACAATAATGTGAATGTACTTAATGCACAGAACTGTACACATAAATATTATTAAAATGGTAAATTTTATATTGTGCACACATAATTGTACCACAATTAAAAAATAAGAATTTCAGTTCACATGTATGTCTTTCTTGGATTGAGCCTCCAAAGGTACAGAGGGATTTCTGTTGAATTTAAGGCTATTCTTGATGTTGGCAATAATACAGAATGTGCAGCTAGGAGGGTGGCTGTATTGAGCTGATAGAAGTGCATAGTATTGATTCTTGCATCCCTTAGAATTGACTAGCCTTTGAACAAGGGCAGATTGCTTATGTCTTGAATAGACTTAAAATTTTATCTTTTCCTATATAGCCCATTTAGAAACTATGATTTAGAGTCAATTCACAATAATATGTTTATATTGCCAAAGACATTGCTTAAATTTAGCAATTACAATTTTTATTCTATTAAAATAGGTATATCTTTTGATGTGTGAAATCAATTCTTGCTATCATAAACTTATAACCTAGTAATATAATGTCTAAACTCTGAAAAATAACTGAAAAAATACAGTTTTTGATGGACTTTAGGAAAGCTCAGATCTTGTTGGAAGATCCAGGCATGACTGAAGAGATGGTAGCGTTTAATAAAGATTTTGAGTGATGTGAAGAATTTCAAGGAACAGGGAAGGGGAAAGTGTAGAGTTTTTAAGTAAAGGAATGGGAATAGATGCTGAGATTGGGATACTTTGCCAGAGCACAATAGCAAGAAGTTAGGGATGAGTGGAATGAAGCTTATGTGCTTGAGATAATGAACGGTGAGGCAGCAAAGTTGGGTTATGACTAGAGTCATTGATTTCAAAACCTTGATGGGAAACAAACTGTACTGAGATGACCATGGCCACGAAGAAATGGAGAAGGGTAAAATTATAAGCCACAGCACATCTTGTGAAACTATAGTATTATATTCAGAAAAAGTAGTAGTCAGCATTAACAGTGAAAAAGAAAAAAAAAGAGGGAGGAGTATTTTTAGGGATATTACAGAATATTATCTATAGAAATTGGCAATAAAAAGATATAGGGGCATAGTAGGAATTTAGGAAAGAGAAGTCTCAGTCCATTAATGCTGCTATAACAAAGCACCTTAGACTAACTAATTTATGGACAATAGAAATTTATTTCTCACAGAGGTAGAGGCTGAGAATCCCAAGATCAAGGTGCCTGTAGATTCAGGTGTCTGGTTAGTTCTCACTCTCTGCTTCTTCTTGCATTCTCACTTGGTTGAAGGGGTGGAAGGGATAGGCTATACAGTAGGCTATATAGTATTTGTCACAAATACTGATTTTTTTTTTTTTTTTTGCAGGCTATACAGTATTTGTCACAAATACTGATTTCTAACACTGTAGCATTGAAACAACGTGTGGTAGAGGAATGATTTTGATAGAACTTTTATGGAAACAGGCTGCAAGCAGAATTTGACCCATTGGCTATAGTTTATTGATCCCTGATTTACTCTCTCTGAGCCTTACTTCTGAATGGGTTGTGGGGGGGAAACCCTATCATCACTCTAGAAAGTTTATTAGATTTCTCCAGGCTTCTTCTGGCTGTAACATAGCAATCTATTTTTATCTTGCTGTTTTGATTCCAATATCCCTCTCTAAAGAGCCATGTAATAATATCAGTCTAATTGACAAGGTTTGTACATTCTCTATCCTCAGCCTTATAACGTGTGGTGCAAATATTTTGCTAATTGGCCTTTGTTAGTGGTGCTCATGGAATTTGTTTAGGTAGCCAATAATGTCTTATTTGTGCTGAAAAAAAGTTCATTGATTATATATCTTTCTCTTGAGACTTGTAGACATCTAGTCCCTTGAACTGTTAATCTACCTTTCTTCATGATTCTTCCCTCTGCAGCATTGTAAAACAAAGTCTTTAATAAGCACAATTGGCAGCAATTGCATCTATTCAACATTGCAACTTAAACTCCTAACAGATTATAAGAAATCTTAAAATTGTTCCCTCAATCTCATACTCCAAGGGAGCTATAATTAATTTTGAGTTGTTACTTATACTTACATCAAAAAGAAAATATGTATACAGTTATGTTATATATTTTTTATTTGATCATTCTTTGGGGTAAGACGTAATATGTTTACATAAAATAATATAATGTGAAACAACCAGATACTTTCCAAGTGTGCTTGATTTGTTATTCAAGTATGAATTCTGCTAGCAATCTTAGTCAAAGGCCAAAATTTTACTACTATAGTCAGAGCCCTAAGGTTTGATTTTAGAAAACCTGTCTTTATTGCATTTTCTACTTTTAAAGCACTCTGTGTTTTATGTTAAGGTCAGACCAGTTACATTCCTCCACAGTGCTTGGTGTTTAAACTAAAAGATTAAAAGCAAGATAGAAAAATTTTCTGCTTAGGGTTATCCCCATCCAAGTGTGTATGTGTGTGTGTGTGTGTGTGTGTGTGTGTGTGTGTGAAGACATCAAATATTAACTATTGTTTTGCAGTCCAAGCATACTCTTTAATTTTGGATGAAATTGATAATACGCATACTTCTAATTTAGCTTTATTTTTTTTCCTCATCAAGAAGACAGTAAAACTATTAGCACATCATTATAAAAATTATAAACTTTCAATCTAAGAGGGAAGCCAGAAGATGAGCCTTGGGGAATTTCTGTGTCTATGTTCAAGTTTTGCTCTCTCTGCTATAATAAATGAGTTCTTACATAATCAAATAGAGTTGAAACCTTGGTGGTTGGTATAGGGAAAATATAAATACAAAATTAAATGCAATATCAGGCAGTGGTAGTATTCTCCATTTGTAGAACACATAAAGTAAACAAAAAGTTAAAGGAAAATAGTAGATACTATTTCCCAGTTATATCCTGAGTATAATCTAACATTGCATTGGTATTAGAGATGGAGGAGAAAGTATTTTGTGAAGTTCATAAAAATAAATTAGATACTAAAGCATTTTGATAATCAAGTGTTGAGGAGTATTGGGAAAAATCATCAATTCTTTTTCTTTGGATATTTAAAAAATTTTTGTAAACATTAAACAATGGAAAATTACAATAAGGCGAAGAAAAAGAAAAACAGAAAAAAAAAGATAAACTGCAAAGATGGAAGATAAAAATAAGTAAACAATTCTATCAAAACCAATTTATGGCTGGGTGTGGTGGCTCACTCCTGTAATCCCAGCATTTTGGGAGACCAAGGTGGGCAGATCACCTGAGGCCAGGAGTTCAAGACCAGCATGACCAACATGGCAAAACCCCCTCTGCTAGTAAAAATACAAAGATTAACTGAACATGGTGGCAGGCACCTGTAATTCCAGCTACTCTGGAGACTGAGGGACAAGAATTGCCTTAACCTGGGAGGCAGAGGTTGCAGTAAGCTGATATTGTGCCACTGTACTCCAGCCTGGGCGAAAAGAGCGAAACTCCGTCTCCAAAAACAAAACAAAACAAAGCAAACGAAAACAAACAAAACCCAACTTATTCCACAGCTTAATGCACTACATTTAAAAAAATTGTACCCCTAATTTCTTATCTGCGGCAGATTTCTTCCTTTGTTACTAGGAAAGTACATGTTAGTCTATATGGACATTTGAAACCAACTTTGGTGTACAGTTTCATCAGTGATCACTGTGGTACCTAGATATGAGATGTAATGAGAAATATTTATAGTGAATCTGTGGCATTTGGGGTAGAAGTAAATTCATTCAGTGTTGATTTGCTATAATAAGTGTTTACCTTTCTGTTAAATATTGTGTTCAAAAAAGGGGAGAAGCATATATTTTCCAGCACAGAATTGGTAGTACTTTTCTGGAATATAGATTCAGTATTGATTGATTATGTTTTTATTTTCCTTCTTTCTTTCCTTCCTCTCTCCCTTTCTTCTTTCTCTTATTTCTTCCTTCCTTTGTTATCTTTTGAGACTTCACATTCAGCCTTTTGTATTTTCGCAAAAAGAACTTTTGAATATTGCTACAAACTATAGTTTTGTACTAGGAGCATTTCAAATATTCATAATTTGTTGCTTTTGGCCAAAGTCCATCACAATTTCTAGAGTACAGCACTGGCTCACTATGAGCCTTAAGCATCTCAGATGTTTTAAGCACGATAGAGCTATAATGAGCTTTTGAATGTGAAAAACATCCAAATGAATTTCATTGCCTCAGATAAGCACATTTCTCATGTAAGTTTGCCTTTACTTTTGGTGTAATCAACTAAAAAAAAAAAAAACGAGTTAACTGTTTGAAAAGTAAAGTCCTTTTATAAAGCAGTAAGAAAGTTGTCTTTCCAAGAATTGCTCTTAAGTTATCTTTACACAACAGCATCATTTCAAAATAAAGCACAGAATAAGGGTCATGTACAAGATGCTCTAACTTGAAAGGTCTTTGGATACGTATGTTTGGATCTAGAGAAACATAGTGACATCTGCGTTTGATTATCGTTAGATGGATAAATTCTATTTCTAGGACTGTATTTAAAACATTGCAACATACACAATGATATTATATGTTCTGGGAATATGGCACACAGCGGTTATTTTTAACATAATTATAGATGTCTAACAGGTTGTCTTTGAAATAAAGTATTTTTTAAAAGATTTTCATGGAAAAATTAGAATTCTTCACGATTCAAGCCATGTTTATATTAGGAAAATTTAAAAAAAAACTACTTGAATAAAAATTTGTATTTGCTTTACAGTTGTCAAGATTGTCAAGATTAACTTTACAGAAACTTTGGGTTAATTGCTAAAATATCTAATTTGTTCAACTACTCATATTGTACTTCTTCTGACAATGTTAAACAGTTAAAGAGAATGAGAAAACATGATATTTTTTCATCAATCAGTACTGAATCCATATTTTAGAAAAGTACTACCAATTCTGTTTGTTCAGAAAAAAAATTAGGGTAATTATAATATAGAAAAAGAATTAGCAATACATGCATTTTTACTGTAGACCAGGGCTCCTTACCTCTAGGAATCAAATCACTGTCTATAGATAGAATCATTTTTACTCTGTTGCTTATTTATCTCCATTTTTCAGATTGTTTTAAATTTTACAACGATGGATCTATACAAGAGTAGTTTGTGCTGGTATGACTACATAGAAGTAAGAGATGGGTACTGGAGGAAATCACCTCTCCTTGGTAAGAGATCTTTTACCTTTTATGTGGCTGTATATCTAATCTGTCCTGTCCAAAGAAAATCAACCAATTCTTTCAAGAGTCATCTTAGAGTTAAAAATATACGTGACTAAAATTATTTTTATTTTAATGATACTTTTTTCTACCATACCCCAAATACTCAAAGACAGGCAAATGGATAAATACATGGACTGATTAATTAATTTGAGCTAGCTTAAGTTACGAGGTAACTTAATACCTGGATTTAAACATAATGATTTGGACTAGTTTTCTCATGTATTGTGACTATCATGAGAACTCCTCACAATGTTTCTGTATTTTTGCCTTAAGAATAAGTTTTGATTAAAAAAAAAAAGCTAACTGTGGGTATGTATATATAGATAGATAGATAGATAGATAGATAGTGTACTTATGTGTTTTGTTTTTGTTTTGTTGCTAAGCGAGTAGTAGAGCTATTAGGTACATGTTTGGTAGCTGGCTTCCTATGCCAAGCATATCAGCTCTTACTGTAGACATCACAAATTTGCTTCTCAGAGAGCTTTTTGTGGCTGAGAAGACACTTGGAGTTTGTGTCTTAAATTGTAGCTTAGATTTGGTGCTCATGAAAATCTGTTGCCAACGTTTAACCACAGACCACACTATTAACTTGCACAGGCAGTTTACTGTTGCCCTCTGTTTTACTTAAAGGTGAGAGCTGTTTGAAGCACGCAAACATCTACTCTATATTGATCCTTTTTGAGGGTGTGACTTTTTCTTTATTTTTAAGTAGTTTCTCCTTGTGTTGGTGAACCGTATAGAATTTTTAACATCTAAAACCTACTGAATGGGCACAATTGTATTAAAACTGACAGCAGCCATAGTAATTCCAAGAGATATGTAGAAATGTTTAAAAATAAAGAATTGAACTAATTTGGTAAGTCAGGTTAAAGAAACCATTGCCTTCTACATTTACTTTCTTAGCCTAGAAAAAGCAATTTTTTACATGTGCGTGCACAGGCCAAAGAAAAAATATTTCATTTAACTCATATTGGAGAAACAAATCTAGAGTTGAAATTCTGAAAAACACTTCCTTTTAGGCACCATCAGCATGACATGGCTTAGTGTATAATGGATGACCAGAGTGACACAGTGTAATCATGGTTTTAGTGTGAAAATCTTTCCCTACTATATCTTCCAAGACTGTGCTCCAAGAAGTGCAGCCCTTAGGCTGGTAGCATCAGAATCATCCAGAAAGTTGTTAGAATTATAGAAAATTGGATCCCACTCTATATACTCTGAATTAGGGTTTGCATTTTAATAGATTTCCTAGAAATTCAGATGTATGCTACAGTTTAAAACACACTGCTCTGTATTACCTGCCTCTAAATTGTTTAAAACACACTACTCTGTATTACTTGCCTCTAATTTGCTTTGCAATTTAGGAAACTATGTCTTCACCTGTTAGCTGTTAGGACGAACTTGCTTTATGCAAGTTTGCTACCATTTTTCATACACTAAAACGATGTATGCCATTTCCAGAGACACATAAAAATGGATAACATTGTAATATGTTTGTAGAATTATTGCATGTGCTTTTTGTCGTATTTAGGCATTTTGTGATCATGTGAAAGTTTAGAGCATAAAGGCAGACATAAGCATAAATATTTGTGGAAAGAAGAGGAAGAAAGAAAGGAATGACAGATATTATATTCATTTGTTGTAATTCATATTTATAGATACAGAATTAGAAGAAATTAGAACTCATGCTCAAGTCTTCTGATAGTATTTGTTATTTTGCCTATAACACTACATATTACAGCTTTGTAGAAGAGATGGAATGTGTTCAGGTACAGAAGATATTAAGAGTAGCCTCAGGGTTTTCCTCAGGTGTTATTATTGAACCTGGCTGAATAAAGAACTCCACTTTGACTGAGAGCACATTCTTAACCAAGTCATTTCCCTGCTGTTGGCCAGGCTGACAATTTGAAACTACTTTCTTAGGGTGACTTGCACCTTTTTCTGTTCCCTATTAAATAATATTCCCCACTTTGATGCATCATTTGATCTTTTTCAAATACTGTTTTTGAGGAACCATCTTACTTCTATATATGGTAATGATACTGACATCAGTCAGTTACTTTGAGGCTGATGTTCAAATACTTCATAAATAGATAAGAAGATATTGTTTTGTTGATCTACCATTAGTAAGTAAATATTAAGACCTAGTTGTGGCTGTAATCACTTGGAATAGAAATGTGAACTAAGTCAGTGTTTACATATTATTTGTGCCTAGTACGAAAAGAAAGTAGACTATAGAGTCCTACTTAGGAGTTTCTCTTTATTCTTTTATTTCTTTTAGGTAGATTCTGTGGGGACAAAGTACCTGAAGTTCTCACTTCTACAGACAGCAGAATGTGGATTGAGTTTCGTAGCAGCAGTAATTGGGTAGGAAAAGGCTTTGCAGCTGTCTATGAAGGCAAGTCACATTGAATTTTGGAGAGTAGTTCATCTTATATCTCAACAGAAATGTCCGTTTCTTCATTTCATTACAATGACATTGTGATCATATTTTTAAATTATGAATTTTTCTGAATCTGTATTTTAATATTCATACAGATAATTTTAATAAAAATACTCAGTGATTTAAATTACAAGAACAATCTGTTTTCTGGTATCAGTGACATAATAATATCTGAATGTGCTCAGGATGCGTGGGGAAAAAAGCAACTGGTGCAAGCACTCTTAAAGTTTCATTGTTTCATGATAGTTTTAAAATGTTATGAAGAAATTATCATTTTCCATTGTACTGATTTTCTGTCTGTTTGGTCCCTGTATTCCTGAAATACTTTTTATTAGAGGAAATTGCACAGAAAGTAATTGTGCCGATTTCTGGGCCATGCTTTATCTAAATAAGAGAGTCAGCATTTGAGGAAGGACTTATTAAATGCTTTGTTTTATGCTTCTCTGAAACAATAAACTGGCATTGTGTTTTCTTGGCTTTAAAACAAGCTCCTTTCTTGCCAGGTTGTGGGTGGAGGAGACACTTCCTAGTACAGCAATTTAAGTAATTTTGAAGACAGAAGATTTCTGCTTCCTTTAAACTTTTAAGTAAACTGAAGCATTTTGTTTTAAGGATTAACTGCCTAGCAGTGAAGAGGATTATTTAGAGGGAGACACAGACACTGCACACACGACACTAACTCACTGCCACAGCCCCAGTGAATTCTGTTCGGGATGAATTCTGTTTCTGATGAGTTATTTTACCTGCATTCGAAAGGCCAAAGGAAGCAACTCGGAGAATCACATAACAAACTCAGAGAGAATAAATTCACAAAGCCACTAAAAGTTTTTAAAGGTTAAAAAATGCATTTTTGTTAAGACAGGATTACAAACTATCT
Organism: Cebus imitator; assembly: GCF_001604975.1. NCBI lineage: Eukaryota > Metazoa > Chordata > Mammalia > Primates > Cebidae > Cebus > Cebus imitator. Next base: position 124,315 of record NW_016107355.1, on the reverse strand, counting down.
ATTCCTTGGACATTATCTGATATTGGTAGTTATTGGACTAGGTTTTTTTTTTTTTAATCTTATAAATATCTACTACATTAAACCAGTCAACTTTGATTTTTATTGCCTGGTCTTTATGTACTGAGCTACAGGAGCTGAACTTAAATTTTAACATAGAAGACAATGAAAACGAAATGGCATATCTAGGCTTAGTTATTTGTTTTTTGCTTTCTTTAGCAATCTGTGGAGGTGAGATACGTAAAAATGAAGGACAGATTCAGTCTCCTAATTATCCTGATGACTATCGCCCAATGAAAGAATGTGTGTGGAAAATAACAGTGTCTGAGGGCTACCACGTCGGACTGACCTTTCAGTCCTTTGAGGTAAAGTCTTCCTGGCGCATATTCTCTATAAACGACAATGGCATTTAAGAGAATCCTCATTAAATCGGCAAAGAAACAGAGAATCAGCTTTTTAATCAGCAAAGAAGTAAAGGATCACTCATAAAATGCAACATCAAGAGCAAAAGGTTTTGTTTTTCTTCTTTCCTAGTTTGCAGACATTTTCAAGAAGATTAAAGTGAGTTTACATTATCTGTGCTATTTGAATTAGAATGTTTGAAGTACTGACAATAGTTTCTTTTGACAAATGCACAGGCTTATTTCACAAGACTGCTGAGAAGGTCCTTTAAATAACAGAACTTTTGTTTCTCATCTAAATTAAGAGGTAAAAAGGTAGACAGTCTTTTTTGTAAGAAGAACAAAATATTTTTCACCTTTTTTTAGCATTACACAGATAATTGTTTATATCAAAATTATGGATTTTAAATGCTCCTATGAATTTTCAACTTCCTTAAAAATATTTGTCAGGGGGATCAGCAGCATCGTTTTGTTACTAGATGGAGAGCCAGAAGAAACAAAAGCTAATCAGAATTTTTGGATCAAAGTCCAGTTCCAAAACTACCAAACTGGCTCATGAACCATTTTTATGGGATGAGCGAGACTGAGTTAAGGATTTAAAACCAAGAAATAGAGGAATGTGTCAGAAATTCCAGAGTATGTTTAAATCAAAGGGTCGGTCTAGAAATTGAGAGCTTAAGTTGAAGTGGAGAGGAACGATGAGATGCTGGTGGTAGGTCCTAGCAAGGGTTGGAAATTTAGATGTGTGATTGGATATGGAGTCTTTACTGATTAGAGGACTAATTCACTAAGTGATCAAAAGGCAGTAATGACCCTTATTACTCAGTGGGTAGTAATGAGCACTAGAAGCACTAATTGCCCACTGAGGACAGTGACCATGGTTATGGTCGTGTGTCTGTAGGACAGCAGGAGCACCAGGAGGATCCAGGCATTACCAGTAAACCCAGAGAATCTCTCATCCTCATCCTCAAGCCTGTGTCTTCTGCTCCTTTAGTACTTGTCTCTGTCCCCTTGCATGTACCATTTAACTTCCCAGACAGATTTCTGTTTATTGCCAAAAAATATATACTTTCTACTTTAATCATTATGTAATTTTTTATGCTCCTGCCCATTTTTTTTTGCATTTTTAGAAACTTTGCTGCCATTATTTGATAGACAGTTGAACTTTGTTATTTTAATGCATTAATAAGTTTGCAAATACTGTTCAAATAGACCAGTTTATTGTTGATAGTGAACTAAAAATGAGTAGAAAAATTTCACCCATGATTTGGACAAAAAGTTTCATAAACATTATCTACCCAGTGTCTGTATTTGCTGTGTTGTGTGATATTTCAGGAATTAAGAGATTAACTGTCTTTTAATATGTGATTCAGTTTTTTGTGGAGTTCTATTATAGATGTGATACCAGAAAATGCATTTATTCTGTCAACCTGAAAACTGATGCATGACATTGCTAGCTTAGTTGATTTGCAGTTTTTTTTTTAATTGATCAATGCAATAGCAGTGATAGTCTTCAAAAATATGAGAGCATAAGGACAAATGGAAATGATTTGCGTCTTAGGCACTTAGAACCGTACAGACACATAGTAGTCACTTAATAAATACTTGCTTACTGAGTGAATCAGTGATTACTATGCTTAATGACCTTGGAAAAGTCATGTCGTAGGATGGCTGACAGTACATTTTATTTATTGTCTCTAGTTTCCAGTCCTATCTTCATATTACTTTATTCCTTTATGTTTCTGCCTCCCTTGTGTTTTGATATCTGATAGACCTCTCATCTTTAAATGGCCAAACCAGAACCATTGGTTATGTTGTCTTACTCACTAAACTCACTCTTATTTAATTTATTTCAGCACATTTCAGTACTTTTTCTCACCACTTATCCAACAAAAATCATTAATTCCACCTTTTCTCTTAAGCCCTTCAGCCAGTCTATCAGCATATTTCGGTTGCTTTGTCTTCAAACTATACCCGGTACACAATGACTTTACACCACCGTTTCCACCATCCTCTCTTTGCTTGGAACACATAGTGAGAGCCTCAGGTTTCTACTCTTGCTCTGCATATCCCATTCTTCACCTCACAACCAGAGTGATGCTTTTATAATGTATTACAACACTGTTCTACTTACAGGGAGTTTCAGTCACACCTAAAATAACATCTGGACTCTATTATCATGGGCCACGGCACTTGTGATTTGGCCTTTGGCTCCTTCTTACTCCCTCTGTGTCAGCTCTTCTCACCCTTTTTTTCTTCCTCAGAAACACCAAGCTCACTCCCGCATCACAGCATTTGCCACTGATGTTCCTCTGCCCCAGGTGTTTGCTTTTATGCTATTACTTTATTTGGATCTCTGCTTAATTACCACCTTCTTAAAAAGTTCTTGTCTGATAACACTACTTAAAATATTTTCTGACCTACAATTATCTCTAAGTTGAAGTGGTGAGATTTATCTCTAAATCATCACTCTGTTTTATTTTTAGTTAATTGCACTTCCAACTACTGGAATTTATACAGATCTGTTTATCTACATGTTTATTATCTGTCTCTCTCACTAGAATATGACCACTAGCGGGTTAGGATCTTACCTGTGTCACTGGTCATTGTATTTTCAGCAACATTGTTTGTGAGATTAATGTTTGGTAATAGATGAGATAAATGGGTGGATGGATTATATGTAAGTCAGTGTATGAGTGTGTGATGTTTGGTGGCTAGAAATGAATATACTCTTTCTTTATTAAAGGCATGTAAGTTTCCATGGACAGGGAAACAAGTCTGGATAGATAAAGATTTAGATTATGGAGTACCTGGCATGCTGAATTTGGACTAGAGATGCTGAGTGTCAAGAAATTCACCAGTAACAGTATTTAAAGGTGCCTAATAAACATCTAAATCTTCTAGATAAGGAAACTGAGTTTATACCATTAACCTAGTATCACACAGGTGAGAGCTAAAAGAGCATCAAAACGCAGGTACATTTGATTCTGATTTTATTTGCAAATTTGCCTACTCAGTGAAATTTTAGAAGCCTAAAAGTCCTTCACAGATGTGTACAGAGCAGCAAATTTTGAGTCACCGAATGTTCCTGTTGCCAGCTGTGATGTGCCTTACTGAGCAAATCCGTGTGTCAGATTATCCTCTTTCAGACATGTATGCATACATAGTGCTATTGGGTGAGAGTTTAGAATTAATAAATGGACAACCTGTATTAATGCTTCTTTAAACAGAAACATATAAAACAAAATGTTGTGACTAGACTCTCACAGGAACGCTAACTCTAGGAGCAATGAATCAGTACTTGCTAGTTCAGTATTCTGAGCAACTTAATAGATGTAACTAGTGTGAATATAAAAAATCAGCTTTATATATTTTCTTATTTGTTCAAATAGTCATTAGGTGGTTGTTTAGTCAGTTATCTGTTTATATCAATTAATTTCTGTTTACATATGTTTTCAATATGTATATTATATATTTTATATATATTTATGCTCAAAATTTGTAATGAAAATATCCTCATAAATTTCCAATATTCTGTGATTCTGCCTGACAAAGTATAGTTTTTGTCACTGATTCTAGTCTTTGCCTTTATTCAAAAACAGTTTGTATTTTTGTTTATTATTCTTTTCTTTTTTTTTTTTT
>NW_016107355.1:75368-120230 GCF_001604975.1 Cebus imitator | reverse complement strand
TTTTTTGAGATGGCATCTTGTTCTGTTGCCCAGGCTGGAGTACAGTGGCGCCATCTTGGCTCACTGTAAGCTCTGCCTTCCAGGTTGAAGCGATTCTCCTGCCTTAGCCTCCTGAGTAGCTGGGACTACAAGTGCATGCCACTGTGCCTGGCTAAATTTTTGTACTTTTGGTAGAGACAGGGTTTCACTGTGTTAGCTAGGATGGTCTCTATATTCTGACCTCATGATCCACCCACCTCAGCCTCCCAAAGTGCTGGGATTACAGGCTGAGCCATTGTGCCCCGCCTTGTTTATTATGCTTTATGTTACTGTATTCCTCTTTAGGTATAAAGACCGTTAAGAAAAACTTGCTGTTGAAATCTACTTCAAAAAACTTTTTAGCTAAAGACTACCCTAAAGAACTGCTCTAAAAACTAAAGAACCTCTTAGTCATCATTCATGCTTCTATGTGAATTTATGCCACGGCTTTACCTTTGCCAGTGCCATTTGCATTTTGATGAAAGTGCAGAAATAAAGTCTACACACCTTTGCCAATGAATTCCAGGAATCTTTGAGCAGGAAGGAACATTATTTGTCGGGTAATAGAATCTTGATGCTTCTATAATTATACCACTTGGGAAGTGCTGTTGTCTGGATGTTTGTGTCTACCCAAACTTTATATGGTTAAACACTAATTCCAAAGGTGATGGTATTAGTGTGGGGTCTTTGGGAAATGATCAGTAATGAGAGTGGAGCCCTTATGGATGGAATCAGTGCTCCTATAAAAGAGACCTAGGGGCCAGGCATGGTGGTGCATGCCTGTAATCCCAGAACTTTGAGAGGCCATGTTGGGTGGATCACCTGAGATCAGGAGTTCAAGACCAGCCTGGCCAACAGCATGGTGAAATCCCGTCTCTACTAAAAACACAAAATTAGTTGGGTGTGGTGGTGCATGCCTGTAATCCCAACTACTCGGGGGGCTGAGGCTGGAGAATCACTTGAATCTGGGAGGCAGAGGTTGCAGTGACCTGAGTTTGTGCCATTGTACTCCAGTCTGGGCAACAAGAGTGAAACGCTGTCTCCAAAATAAATAAATAAATAAATAAATAAATAAATAAATAAATAATAAAATAAAAGAAGCCTATGGAGCTTCTACTATGTGAGGGCAAAATGAAAAGGCACCACCTCTGAAGAGGGCCCTCACCAGACACGGAATCTGCTAGTGCCTTAACCTTGAACTTCCAACCCTGAAAACTATGAGAAATAAATTTCAGTTGTTTGTAAGCCACCCAATCTATGATATTTCCTCATAGCATCTGGAATGGACTAAGACAGGAAGCTTTCTCTCCTCTGAGAGTTATTGGATACATTGTTTCTTAAGACCAATCTACTGAAGTGAGTTTGTATATGAATAAAGATCCCCTCTGAAAGTAATTTGGAAAGCTCGTTCTCTATTTAGCAGCAGCGTCATTTGTAAAGAAGCTTCTAGTACTAACACTTTATTTGAGAACTTTCAGTAAGCAGAAATACAAAAGAGAAAAAGTTTGGAAGACTGGAAATGTTTACAGTAACAACTTCCAAGGGATGTCAACAAAGCAAAAAAGAAGTGAAATAAACTTGGAGCTTACTTTTGTTTAAATTGAAATTCCCACATACATTAGTTCAAGTGATATTAAGTTTGAGGTACTTGTCAACATTACTACACATTCTGATTTGGTGCTATGTTCCTTATGAAAACCAGAGCTGATTAGTATCCTTAACCATCACAACTGCAAGCTGAAACATTCTAAATTATGTACATAGGTTTTTATCTTGGTACTTGGCAGATTGCTTGTGTAAAACTAATTCTTTAAATCCTTTAAATATTTTTTTATTAATTTATGATAAGTAAACTAGTCTTTGTGAATTAACTAAAAAGCAGAGATAAGGAAGTTTTAATTAGTTAAGGATTTCCTGCTTGCCATGTACTATTTTTGGGAGCTTAGCTAAGAATATATTTTGATAATGACTACAAAACAGAAGAGTTATGTAGCTCTTCATGAATTATGATCTAGGCTATCATAGTATCCGAAAGATTAGCACTTGTTAGTGTCAATAAACTTGCCCAACTTTACACAACTGTAGCACTCTGATTGAAACCAAGTCCTGGGTCTGTACATTTATGTCACCAGGTCTAGTAGTAAAGAGAAGCATCAGTATTCTATTTATATAATATTGCGGCATTCAATTCTTCCCTTTCATAACTGTCTTCTCTCATATGTTTTTATTGTTTAATCATTATGTGTCAGTCAGTCAGAGTCATGTCTGTTTAATTCACAACTGTTCACATACTGTCAAGTGAATATTATTTGGCCATAGCATGTTTTCAATAAAATTATTAAATTCATGAGTAATCAAAAAATACTTGTATCATGAAGACAAAAATGAAGTGGCAGCAGTTAAATAAACCATTCACATGAAAATAAACCTAAGCAAGACCTACGATGTTCTTTTAACATGTTTGAACTATTTTGAGCTATAATTATTTATGTGTTATGTCAACTTAATATAAATATTACTGCTAATAAACATTATTAAATAAATGATAGAATTTATCTAAATCAACTTTTTATTTAGTGTTCCTTTTGTTTATACCATTATTTCCTAGACTTTACTGCATTTTTCTCATTATAAAAATTAATTTTAATTTTTAATGATAAATGTTCATTTGCAGTTTTTATTAATCAGAGTTTTATTTTAACATTTCCCCAAAAGCATAAAACAGTTTTACCATTGCTCCAAGTTTATGTCATTTAAAATAATATTATCTATACAAGTTGCATCATTTTGATTGCATTAGTCAGATCTGATTACATTAACTATGTTTAAAAACTACATTGTAACAGTCATGAGATCTATATGTGATTATAATAAAATATTTGTAACATAAAATTTACCATCTTAACCAATTGTTAAGTGTACAGTTCAGTATTGTTAAGTGCATTTGAATTGTTATTCAAGCAATTTTCATAACTCTTCATCTTGCAAAGAGGAAACTATCTCCATCACACAAAAACACCCTAATTTTTTCCTTTCTCACCTAATTCCTTATGGCAACCTCCATTCTTTCTGTCTCTATGAATTAGAGAGCTTTAGGTACCTCATATAAATACTGGAGTCCTGCAATATTTATCGTTTTGTAACTGGCTTATTTCACTTAACATAATGTCTTCAAGGTTCATCCATGTTGTAGCATATATTAAATTACCTTCCTTTTTAAGGTGGAATAATATTCCATTGTATGCGATACCACATTTTATTTACCCTTTCATCTATCAATGAACCCATGGATTGCTTCCACCTTTTGGCTGTTGTGAAAGTGCTGCTATGAACTAAGTGTGCAAATATCTCTACAAGACTATGCTTTCAATTCTTTTGGGTATTTACCCAGAAGTGGTATTGCTAGATCATATAGTAATTCTATTTTTAATTTTTCAGGGAGCATGGGATACCTTTTCCTAAAAATTATTATCTATAAATTTCTAAGTTTTCAGAACTTTTTATAAATGACTAGATACTGTAGTAGATGCTTGTGCAATGGTATACTGATTTGGAAATTTGCTTATCAAATGAAGGCAAGCATGTGAGTGGGTCCCAAGTCTGGGTCTGACCCCTACCTCCAGGGCTGGTTTTCCTTCAGTGTCAGAGCTCACCCCCATGTACTGACCACTAAACTCTGTACATACAGGTTGGCAGGTTTAGAATGAGAAGTTGACCCCTTTTGGTTAAACTCATTTTAATTCTTGCTAAATAGAAATCACTCACTTTATCTATGGTTCCTCTTCATTCTGCATTAAAGATACAAGCTCTCACTTAGTAGTGAAATGTAATATGAATCCCTTCTGGCTAGTCTTTGTACATGTTGTTCCTTCTTTGTGTGTTTGGATCTACTTCTAATATCATTTATTTACTGATTTTCTGAGAAATGTTCAGAGCTTACTATCACTTTCCCTATATTCTCTATGAACATATTAGATCTGTTTACATTATGATAAACATGCCATATTAGTACATAGTTTATGCTCTGATTACTTAAGTGTATAATAAATCAGCGTCATCTTTATTTATTATGTGTTTATTATGCGTGTAATTATACATGACATTGAGTTCAGCTCCCAGTTATCTGAAGTGTCCATGCTTTAACTCAAAGAGAAACTGCTCTTTCTTTCTCTTTTTGTTTTTTTCTTTTTTACTTTTCCCTCCCTCCTTCCCTCCCTTCCGTTCCCCTCCCCTTCCTTCCTTGTTCCTTTCTTTCTTTCTGTAAACCATGGTCTTTGTTCTTTTTCTGATGAAGCTTAAAGTTACTGTCATAGCATCAATGAACTTGATTCACATTTTAGTTTCAACCATATTTATTTCTATCCATTCCTTATATTAATTGATGAAGTAATTTGATACAGCTCAAGAAAATGAGCACAAGAAATTTGTAGCTCAAGAAATTTGTGCACAAATGACACAAATAAAGTAACTAAAACATTCATTCGTTCTCATTGTTATCACTCAGGTGTTGATGTAGCTAATGAAGTATAATCATAATTAATACTAATGGAGCAAATTTATTGTGCAAGCCTTGCATTTAGGATTAAACTGGAAAAATAAGTAACTGAAGACAATTTAGGTATTTGTTGAGATATCTAGAATTTTTGTTGTAAAGAGCTAATATATTTCCAAATATCAATTCATATATATGAGGCACATATTATTTTCTAGGCAACTCAACACCTGTGGCATTCACTATGTGAGAATATTGCTACCCTAAATACCAGATACTTATTTAATATGCAAATAATATGTAATGCATAAATATGTACTAGTGAATTTAACCCTATAATTAGTTTTTACCTGTGAAATATTTACTCTTTGTGTATCATATAAAATATTAAAAATGCCAATTTTTACTAAGTAACCAGTGAATACACTGTATATTAAAATTTAAAGTGAATGGTTGTATATCTGTTAAAGGAATAGAGTGAGTTTTAAAGACTAGGCAATATAAATTATTCTATTTCTTTTTAATCATTGAAGAAATCTAAAATTTTGAGTTTCATTTTCAGTAGGACCTATGTTGTTTTCCTCCTTGTTAGTACCACAATTTTTTTAAAATAATAATCTTAAAATTAAAACTCTTTTAATTAACCTTTTTAATTTTTACTCTAGTTTCTAATATGAAGCAATGTAATATTATTTTTGTTAATGGACCTTTTATTACAAGATGTTGCTTTCTTCATTGCTTATTCTCATTTCTTGCTGTTTTCTATCTCATTCTTTTTCCCCCTCTTCCAATATGATTTGCGAGTCAGAATTAATTCATTCTGTGCTCATTTAAGAAGGGGAGGATAGATAGGTTTGCCAAGAACTTTGGTTATTTTCTCTACAGTTTTGTCGTTCATTCTGTTATCAAATCTTATGCCTTGAAATCTGAGATATTATTATCTGTATTGCCCCCTTGACCAAAAACAGCCTTTGGCCATCCAGGAATGTTCTAATATTTATAGAGAACCCTCATTTTGAGGGGATTCCATTAAAAACTGAGATAAGAGGTTTTATATATATGTAATATGTATATAATGTATATTATATATAAAATCTCTTATCAAATATATATATCTATATGTATTTGTTCAAATTAGGCTTGTCATCTCTGGTGACTGAGTTACGGTTTTCAAAATGTGCTTTTAAAATTAGATATTCTTTTTTTTTTTTTTTGAGACAAGAGTTTCGTCCCATCGCCAGGTGCCAGGCTGGAGTGAAGTGGTGCAATCTAGCCACCGCCTCCCAGTTTCAAGCAATTCTCCTGCCTCAGCCTCCTGAGTATCTGGGACTACAGGTGCACGCCACCACGCCCAGCTAATTTTTTTTGTATTTTAGTAGAGACGGGGTTTCACCATGTTGGCAAGGATGGCCTTGATCTATTGACCTTGTGATCCACCAGCCTTGGCCTCCTAAAGTGCTGGGATTACAGGTGTGAGCCACCGCGCCTGGCCAAAATTAGATATTCTTTATATAAGTATTTTCCATTTATTCCCATAATTGCACACACACAAAATAATTTATTTTTAGGAAAAATACAGATTTACGAAACGTACCCAGTGAGCATCTACCTTAAAATTACAGCTTTCTCTCCCCCACCCAAATTCTCATACTTCTATCATCCAGATACTAACCAGGAATATTCTTAATTGGTTTCTGAGATCAGACCATATCAGGAACCTTCTGGGTGGGAAGGCCATAGACATCTTCTCATACTTCTTATCTTGCTACACTTTCTATTTTTCCATTGAATTGATGACTTTCTAACATTTTATGATTTAATTATTTATTTTGTTTATTGTTCCTTCTCTGGCTACTCATCGGTAGAATGCAAGCATCAGGAGGACAAGGTTATTTGCTATTTTTCTGAATGATGCATACCAAGCAGGTAGAGAGCCTAGTGGAGAGAAAACACTGAATATCTGTTGAAGAAATGGATAAATACATTTTGTGGCTAGAAAACAGCAAATGTAGTACCTATTTTGAACTAAATCTGTGCTTCAAAATGTATTTTTTTTTTTGGTTTGTCTTTATGCTACCTAATTTGAAGACTATTATTGTTAATGTATTGATAAGGCAGAAAACAGATTTTTCCACCAACTATACCAGCAGTTTCATGCATTCATGTTGTAGTTCTACGGACATTCCATGACATTCTATGTATTCCTTAACACTAGTAACAGAGTTCCGTAAATTAACAAATTGTATGTTCAGTGATAATTGATAACATTTGATACTTTCCATGGTGTTCTAATTGTAGATATCTTTGCCGTCTAGTTTGAAATATCTAATAAGCAATTGACTCTATTAAGACTTTAGTTGTAGCGGTCAACTTTTGTGAAAAGGTGAAAGGCAAGAATTGTATTTAAAAATGTCTTACAATTTTTAAAACCATTTATATATTTTGATATTTGTTTGTTTGTTTTTAGAAGCTCAGGGCTGAAACATAAGTCCATGAACATATAGTTCCCCATAAAGTGTCATAGGCCAATAGTCTGACCTAATATTTGCATTCAGCTGTTAAGGAAAGAGATTGCATTTCCTCTGATTATCTGGGCTGAGAGCAGTGTGTTGAGGTAAAAAGCCTCATTAAATAAGGCCATATTTCCTTGGGAAAGAGAAAACCATTGCTAATTCTACTATATAGTAGTCTTTACACAGCCAGTGTAATTATGGAGAAAGAATTCAGTAGGCTAAGGAAGAATAGTAATACCATATTATCAGATTTTCCTTTCAAAAAGAAATTCATAACAAAAAATAGTGCTACATTTGTTCAGAGAATTTGAATCCAAATTTTCTATGAATAAAATCATGATTTTATTGAAGGACTATGGAGCAATTGTTATAACTATGATTCAGAACAAATTATATATTACTTGTAGCAGCATATCAGATCCAGATTTTTAGTGTTAATTTTTAATTTTGGATTTTTTTCAGCTCTATTTAATGAGGAATTACTACTTGTAGTTTAATTTTGTTTTAAAGGACAATTAATTTCTGTTGACCCTGACTCATGGGGATGTACTGTTTCATAGTTATTTTTTGTCCTTCCCTGTCTACTAGAATAACGTTCTATGTTCATGGCTATTACTGTGTACACTCATGAGAAACACTCAAGTACACTCATTTGATACAAATAACTTTTTATAATTAACAAATCAGAAGTATGGGTCTGAGAAGACATCTATTCTCCTTTAGAAACTGATGTATTTATAAGCATATATGTTCACATATTTTTGCTGTTGTAGATTGAAAAACATGACAACTGTGTTTATGACCATCTGGAAGTTAGAGATGGAACCAGTGAAAATAGCCCATTGATAGGGCGTTTCTGTGGTCATGAGAAACCTGAAGATATAAGATCTACCTCCAATACTTTGTGGATGAAGTTTTTTTCGGATGGAACTGTGAACAAAGCAGGGTTTGCTGCTAACTTTTTTAAAGGTAATTTGAAATAATTTTCAAATGTGAGATTTTCTTTATCAAGGATAAATGTGGTGTTTAGCTTTCAGTTAGGGGAGAACTAGAGAAAGTTGGATTTAAAGTTGAGTATGAATAAGGATATTTTGGAGAGTTTTGATAGAAATGGTTATTAATAAAATACTAGAGTTTAGAATTGTAGCACAGGGTAGGAACTCCATTAGGACATTCAACCATCTGTTTTTTATGAAATAGTCAAAACAGCAAGTTCTAGGAAGGGTTATACAGACAGAAAGACAATATTTACAATTCAAATAACCAACCAAGAATTCATGAACAGAAGAAGGTTACTGACATGAAGTTTATCTATTTGTTTCCAGGCGTCAGCATTACTTTCTTTCAGACTAGTGTTCCCCAACATTGGAAATAATATGGCCTCCTTGCAGAATATTCTGATATCTAAAACGTCTTTTTGACAAATGATTATCTCTGATCAGCTTTGATTTTGAATTGCATAACTGCATTTCAGTTTATTCTTATGTCCCATATTTGGCTTGTATTGTGAGTTGGAAAGAAAGCAAATACTTTAGTGAAAATGTTAACACCACATGTGCATTTAGGAAATTAACAGACACGTTGTGTGTCACTGTAGAATACAATTTTTCTATGGGAAGAGAAAACAAAATTTTCCTCCATATTGATTTTTATATGATAAATGACATAGGATAGCATAAGTGATTCAATTGTATATGGCAGTACTTAGAGTTATGGATATGTAAATATTGCCATAATTTAAAGAAGAACAGTATAATGGATTTTCCCTGGGAGCTATTTTATTCATCATATGAATTGAAAGATAAGAAAACTTGGTACTTTTACTACAGGTATTAAAAGAATTCATTAAAATCTCCATTTATATGTTTGAAATTTTCTGTAGTTATATATTTCATAGAAAAATATGCTATCAAGCTTCTTTCATGTGATATTCATATATTTACTTATTAAAAATGTCTCACTGGTGCATAATTTCTTCAGAGAATGTTTACTATTTGTGTAATTATGGAGTATTCTGTCATATACATTTTTTAAAATAGTATATATTATATATATACTTTATGTATATTTTGTGTTTCAATATACAATTATACAGTACGTATATTAAAATATGGGGTTATCATATTTTCTGGAGCAAAATGTCTATATAAGAAACACAATATTTTAGATTTAAAGAGATCCAGTCAATTTCTAAGTTTTATATCTTTTAAATTTATATTCAGTACAGTCTATTTCTTAATAATGATATTTCTTTAAAGTATTTTTGCAGATATATCTATCAAGCTATAATGTAAAATCAGTGTTGCCAAAGCTATGCTTCTCAGTAAGTTTTTAAATTTCATTCTGAAAAAAAGTCTAGGCTTCATTATCCTCATTTGACTTCAAATTCAGAAAAACGCACACTGTATCTGAAATAAGGTGATCTTCAGTTGTCCCAGCTGTAGTTATCTAGGACTTCTCTGGGTTATTTGACAATGTTTAGGTGGCAGAAACATGAATTTTTTGTACATTATCCATCAGGGGTTTATGTGTTGTTCCTGCTCCTTTGTTGATGGAAGCAATGAATTGTTTCCATTTCATTTGGAACCATTAAGTGTGGTAGTTTTTTAGAAATATTTATACCCATATATATATGTATATAGGTATACATATACATATGTATGTTTGTATATGTATAGTTGTTCTGTGACTATGGCCATTTTCATAGAGGAAGATGAGTGTGCCAAACCTGACCGTGGAGGCTGCGAGCAGCGATGTCTGAATACCCTGGGCAGTTACCAGTGCACCTGTGAGCCCGGCTATGAGCTGGGCCCTGACAGGAGGAGCTGTGAAGGTATGGCTGCACTCCTTTCTGGACCTCCACCCTCCACAGCTTTTTATTTCTTTCTTACATTCTCATTCTCTCTCTGTCTTCCCGTTTCCTTCCCTTTTTCCTATAGCGACCTCTTTTCTCAATTAGTAAGACACAATTCATAGTCACAGCTGACGTGAAACCTTACCTGGGTTCATGTTATGGAGTCAGCCCTTTCCTCCTTTGATTACCATATTAGTCCATCCTCATGCTGCTTATACAGACATATTAGCATATTTATTATGCTAATAAAGACATACATAAGATTTGGTAATTTATATTGGAGAGAGGTTTAATAGGATCACAGTTCCACATAGCTGAGGAGGCCTTACAATCATGGAAAAGACTAAGGAAGAGTAAGGGTGCGTCCTATATGGCGGCGGGCCAGAGAGTGTGTGCATGGGAACTCCCCTTTATAAAACCATCAGATCTCTTAAGACTTTCTCATTACCATGAGAACAGCATGGAAAAGACCTACCCAGTGATTCAGGTAGCTCCTCCCTGGTCCCTCCCATGACATGTGAGAATTATGGGAGCTGCAATTCAAGATGAGATTTGGGTGGAGACATAGCCAAACCATTTCATACAAAAACGCATATATAAATAAATTTATCTATATCTGTTTCTATCTAGATTCATCAATGCCTAGATCTACATCTAGACCTAGATTTATATCCATCCTTCCATTCATCCATCCATCCATCCACAGGCCATTGTGTTTGTATATATTAATATATCTATAACTATCTCTGTCTTGATCTAGATTTTTATTTATCTATCCATCCTACCATCATTCATTCATCCATCTGTCATATCAGACCTCTCTGTATGTTAATATATCTAGATCTATTTCTGTCTCTATGTAGATCTAGATCTTTATCCATCTGTCTATCTATTCATCCTTCCATTTCTCCATCTATTCATCTGTCCATCCACCATTTGTTTTATCTTCTTCTTAGCATAGTCTATGGATATGTCTCCCTTATTAAAATGAGAAGTCTTGAGTCAGAGTCATCTTTGTATCTGTAACATCTAGCACAGTCAGACATAAAGCAGGAGATCAATATGTGTTTTATGAATAAATGATTGATTTTTAAAGACAGTTTTGTCACGGTGATCTGCATTTCCTCTTTACATTCTAAGATGACGTTTCTTGTACAATGTTTTGTTACCATTGCCTATTATCTCTTCCTTCAGATTTTAAAGTTCACTCATTTTTATTTTCCCTGCCTCTATCTTATTACAGCACCCATACCTCTATTACAGCAGAATGAATTGGAAGACCTTTTTTCCTCGAGCCTATTCCTCCTTTATTCCTCTTTTAAAATTTCTGCAAAATTCATCTTCATAGAATGTGTAGCAGTTTACCGTTATTTATATTTATGTATTTATTGGTTTACTGTTGGTATCTCCCACCAAAATGTTAGTCCTCTGAAAATGAGCACCTGTTCTCTACTGTACCTATAATAGAGGATATAATAAGTGGCAAAAGGGAAATAATTATTTGCTTAATGCACACACCCCTGCTGACCTATTTAGCAAAAATAAGAGACCCCCTGTTTTTTCTTAAAAGTTTTTTGGCTTCCAGAAGTCTCCATACCACCTACTAAACTACTTATCTTCCCCTTTACTAGAATTAAAAAGTCCTAGTGATGAAGTGGTATATTTTTAACTTTTTTTTTTTGAGACCGATTTTCACTCGTTACCCAGGCTGGAGTTCAGTGGCGCATTCTCGGCTCATCGCAACCTCCGTCTCCTGGGTTCAAGCAATTCTCTTGCCTCAGCCTCCCGAGTAGCTGGGACTACAGGCATGTGCCACCATGCCCAGCTAATTTTTGTATTTTTTGTAGAGACGAGATTTCACCATGTTGGCAAGGACGGTCTCAATCTCTTGACCTCGTGATCCACCTGCCTCGGCCTCCCAAAGTGCTGGGGTTATAGACGTGAGCCACCGTGCTCGGCCTGAAGTGGTATATTTTTAAAAGAGGACGTTTTATATGAGACAATAAAAAAAAACAAGACTACTGTTTCTGTGTATTATTAGAAATAATTATAGTACTTTACCAAGAAAGTGGTAAAAGTGAATGCACAGGTAGTATTTGTATATATTCATAAATATTATGGAATATATGCATATGTCTTTGTGTTTATGCTATACTCATAAATATAGCATATATGTATATGTCTGTATGTCTTTGTGCACACACACATACACACAGGTGCACAAAGACAAAAAAGGGACCAGTTATTTTAGGGAACTCTTGAGTCCTTAAGAATTAGTTACAAATTGTATACAATGTATGTTCTTTTCACTCAACTTGCTTTTGGATACCATGATTTTGCTAATTATACTGTTGATAAGGAAGCGGGGAAATTTAAATAGAACCTTTTAAAAACAGATAATCATAGATATATTTGAAGAGAAAATCCGTATTTAAATGGGGCTTTTGAAATAACAAATATGTTCTATTTACCATAATTTAATTGTCTGCTAGCTCAGGTAATATAGAGTTACTTGTCTTGGAAAGAAGTTTGAGGAAATGAACAATTGACTTGGTTTTATTACATCAGCCTATACTGTGCTTTACATATATCTTTTCCTTAAATCTCTGAACATCCTTCTGAATTTTGACAAAAAAATATTGTTTTTTTCTTAATTCAGTAGTGGCCAAGACACTACAATATATTATTAGACCTAATTAAAAGATAAGAAAACTGAGACCCAGGCTTTTTCATTTATTTAAATTGCTCACCCTACTTTAAAGTGACTAAAATGTAGTACAGCGGTAAAATTCTTGGCTCCTAAGCTACAAAATAACACTTTTAAAACGAGACTTAATGACTACAATAGTTGTATAAAGACCAAGGTACAGAGACTGCCATTTCTGGATTTTGAAACCCAGAAGATGGTTGAAATTTAGAGCTGAGATATTTGGATCTTAATTAATGGACAGGTGCTAAGAAATAAGTGACTTTATGGAGAGAATTCATCTTTTACTTTTCTTTTCTTCTAGCTGCTTGTGGGGGACTTCTTACCAAACTTAACGGCACCATAACCACCCCAGGCTGGCCGAAGGAGTACCCTCCTAATAAAAACTGTGTGTGGCAAGTGATTGCACCAACCCAATACAGAATTTCTGTGAAGTTTGAGTTTTTTGAATTGGAAGGCAATGAGGTAAGTAAGCAATAACTATAATTTTTAAATCATGTTTTGAAACTCCCTTTAGGCGGCCGGGCACGGTGGCTCACGACTGTAATCCCAGCACTTTGGGAGGCAGAGGCGAGCCGATCATGAGGTCAAGATTGAGGTCATGGTGAAACCCTGTCTCTACTAAAAAAAAAAAAAAATTAGCCGGGCATGGTGGCGCGTACCTGTGATCCCAGCTACTCCGGAGGCTGAGGCAGGAGAATTGCTTGAACCTGGGAGGCGGAGGTTGCAGTGAGCTGAGATTGGCCACTGCACTCCAGCCTGACGCCTGGCAACAGAGCAAGACTCTGTCTCAAAAATAAAAAATAAAAAAAAGAAAGAAAGAAGAATGTAGTAAAATAGGATAGACATTGTATTCTTTCTTTGTCCTACTGCTCATTTCTGCAACTGCTTATGAATTTTGTTGGCATTGGATGATGGTTTAGTTTAGACTGTTTCTGGAAGATTGAAAATTACCTAGAGGAAGTTTTTATTTTCTGTATTTAATATTTACTATTTTCTTGATTTATTAAAGAACTATGGAGTATTTAGGGTCAGCTTCATGTCGCATAGACGTTTCTAGAAAAAATAAACCAAAATCCTCTGGCTGAGTCTTAATAAAAATATCATTTGGAAGAACCTGGCATATTTTACTTATGGAAATGGGCATATTTTCATTATATATGAAGCTTTCATTATAAATGCACTCATGGTTCATAAAAAAAGATTAATTTTCTAACCTCAACAAAAGATGTATTTAGCTAAAGTTATCTTTTTTTTTTTTTTAATACAAGCTATACCTTATTCTACTAAAGGTACAGTTTTTGTCAGGTGACCACATTTAAACAAGTGACATCATTTATTTGAAAATTCCTGTGTGCTACTGCATACACACACACATCAAATTCAAATGTAATGTCAAGCCTGAAATGGGAACTTTTAGAAGAATGTCCTTTGTGTCAACACTGGTTTAATTCCAGAGGAAAGCTTATAAACATTGGTTTTGTGTAATCTTCTTTACTTTCTCTTCTTTTTTTAACTTCCTTTGCATCCTTTCTCTGAACAACATTTTCGATGTTTATTAAATGAACATAATTTTATCCATCCATAAAATTACCTCACAAAAATTATTTTGTCTTTGATGTTTATCAGTTGGACACTTTTGTCTCTGATGTATACCACAGAACAGAAGCAATATTCGTGGGTTTTATGCCGTAATTTTGCTTTTGTGTGTTTATCTTTGCTTCTTCCTTTTTTTACTGCCTACTTTTCGTTCTTTCCTTTTTTTTTTTTTAGATGGAGTCTTGCTCCTTTGCCCAGGCTGGAGTGCAGTGGCGTGATCCTCCATCTCCCAGGTTCAAACAATTATCCCTGCCTCAGCCTTCCAAGTAGCTGGGATTACAGGCGCACACCACCACACTGGGCTAATTTTTGTGTTTTAATAGAGATGGGGCTTCACCATGTTGGCCAGGCTGGTCTTGAACTGCTGACCTCAAGTGATCTGCCCGCCTCAGCCTGCAAAAGTGCCTGGATTACAGGCATGAGCCACCGTGCTTGGCCTCTGATTACTTTTTTCGCTCTTAATTTAGCTTGTAGTAACCAAGGAAGTTTTAGGTTTTTACTAGTGGCTTTAAAGTAAAAAGTGGGAGCTGACTGATGTGTCCCCGTAAAGAAAACTAAGGTTTGAAATGTGGTGAACTTACATATTTCAAGGATTTGTAGAATCTCGGAACTCAGTGGGCCTTTTGAGCTTCTTTTTACATTATGCATAAGTTTTTAATGAGAAAGGCTGCAGTTTATCCTTTTAACATACTTTATCCACATGAAATATAATTTTCTGTTAACTAAAATTTGGAGAAACAGTGAAATAAAGAAAATAATTTTTATATTATTTTTAGAAGGGTTTTTTTTTAAGCTACGACTTTTGAAATGGGAATGTCCCACCAATTCTACAATTTGATATGAACTTAGTGTTGAATGAGATCTACTCCCATAGTTTTCCCTAAAGCTATGAGTGTGTTGGGTGTGACATTTTGATTCATTAATTGATAGATATTTTTAAGAAGTCTAGAGGTTTGCATTCAGGAGAAAGCAGGGTAGATGGTTTTATATAACTGAGGTGGTGTATTCTGAAAGCATTATTCTCATAGTTATGGTCAACATTCATAGAAGGGCTCTTTACAAGCTGTGTTAACATATCCCTGTTTAATTTATAATGGTGTTACTGTGTAGAAAAACTGTTAAGAAGTCTCTGTATTTTTGTGGTTTGGCATCTTAGCTATTTAAAATAAAAGGCCTGAGCAAAAACGTGACTTACGGAATAGTGGGTTAAGCTTAAAGCTTCATTATTTTCTTCATTATGTTGATATTCCAAAGGAAAGTCAATGACAAACCGTTCAGCCTTGGAAACATTCTTTTATATTATGTTGGAACTCTCCAAACAAAAATTGTAATTGTAACAAAGTTAGTAGAAAAATTATTTCATTTTCCCTAGCAGCATTTTGCTTATTTATCACCTAATTAATATCACAAGAACCAGTAATTTGAGTTGACATTTCAAAGCACAGATCATGCCCCAGGGTTCAATCATATGCATTGTTAAACCTTGCTAATTACACATTTATGTAATAAGGTCATTCATGCAAGATGTGTTCTTGAACATGTGCCCTGCTGGAACTTTAGAAAAGTGTATTATGGAAACATCTGTTAGTGGCCATAAAATGGCTTAAAAATACCTGGCACTCATTTAGCTTCTTCCATTTTGGTGGTGTTAGTAGATTACATATAAATCAGAATGAGGCTATCTTATTTTAGTATAAACTCCTACCTCCTTTGCACTGAATAGAGTTCCTAAGTGTTTGCAGTCCTGCAACAATCCTACAGAGTAACTTCACAGCACTCAGCAACAAAAATAAATTAAGAAATATCAATCCTTCAATAAGTTTAACAGACAAATAATCTTTTTATTATACATCAAGTATCCATCTTTCTCTTTTAGAGTTACCAATGGTGCTGTTCTCTTTAGAATATGGTGTTTCTGGGGAACAGCACTGGACTAAGCCAAACTCCATGTTGTTAACCACCACATTGCCACGTATGACGAGCATAATTTTGGACAAGCTATATAAAAATTTCTGAACTTCAGTTTTCCCATCTCTACAATGGGAAGGGCTATTTCTTTTGCTAGTAGTTGTTTCACAGGCTAAATGTACCAATTTCATGTAATTGTTGTCAGTATTAAATAAGACAGCACATGACAATTATATTCACAGTTCCTAGTGAAAATTTAAAATATGTTTTAAAAAAGATAGCAACTGTTGCTCTTCTTCTATCAGCACCATCATTTTAAAATATATTAATTTCGGTTCTCTTTATCTTTTTGTGTTTTTTGAAAAAGATTTATGCTATGAATATACACAAACATTCATATATTTGTATATGAAATATATGATACATATATTTATATAAATATATGTAATATATAAATATCATATATTTCACATACAAATATATGCATGTTAAAATATTTGATACATATATTTATATAAATATATATAATATATAAATATCATATGTTTCATATGCAAATATATGCGTGTTTGTGTATATCCATAGCATAAGTCTTTGTGTTTGGAAAATGTAGTCTCATTTTAACAACACTTGTATAAACCTTGAAGATATTCAGAGCAAAATTCTCGAATCTGTCTTTCATGCCTTCTACCTCATAGTGGAATACATTTTCTTAAAACAAAACAAAAGAAAATAAAACAAAACAAAAAACAGAATCTCACTCTATTGCCCAGGCTGAAGTGCAGTGTCATGATCACAGCTCACACCAGCCTCAACCTGCCAGGCTCAACCTCAGCTTCCCAAGTAGCTAGGACTATGGACACAAGCTACCACACGTGGCTAATTGTTATAGTTTTTGTAGAGATAGGTTTTTGCCATGTTACCCAGGCTGGTCTTGAACTCCTGAGCTGAAGTGATTTGCCTGCCTCTGCCTCTCCAAGTGCTAGGATTACAGGCCTAAGCCACCGTGTCCAGCCTGATTTTTTTCTTTACCTGTTAGTTCCGGTTAGACTACCATAAGAGTAAAATGGGAAAAACATGATACATTTTTCTAAGATAAATGTCAGTCATCTTGTACTCACAAGTCTGGCAACTGATAACAGCGTTTCTTTCTAGGTTTGCAAATATGATTATGTGGAGATCTGGAGTGGTCTTACCTCTGAGTCTAAATTGCATGGCAAATTCTGTGGTGCTGAAGTGCCTGAAGTGATCACATCCCAATTCAACAGTATGAGAATTGAATTCAAGTCTGACAATACTGTATCCAAGAAGGGCTTCAAAGCACAATTTTTCTCAGGTATGAATATTCACATGTTGTGTGTTTATATTACAGATTTTCAATGTGGATTGGATTAAATTGTATGTGATCTGTTTTTCATAGTTTTCTGTAAATGCAACTTGAAGGTAAGAAAAAGGCCTTACCACTTTCCATAGGTTTATTAATTTTTTACTTAAAATTAGGATATTAATAATAGGGGCCCTGATGTAATATTGCCTCCAAACAATTAGATCTTATATAAAATCTAATCAAATATTATAAAGGCTAGTGCAAATAATACAAAATAATTATAGTAATATTTTTACACATTGGCTTTACTCTATACAGGTGTATGAGAATAATGATAAAACAAATGGGCAGATTTTTCAAAATACTTTTTATTTGTATTTGGAAAATGTAGTCTCATTTTAGCAACACTTTTATATTCTTTTTATTTTGCAATGTATTTCTTCTTATTTTAATATATTTTCATTATTACTAGGCTAATTAAAATTGTGCTTTGCCTCATCATTATGGAAATGGTTGCAGTAAGAGACCTAGAAATATGGAAATTATAATTTCACTAAATATAATATATTGACAACTGTATTTAATGCTTTGCACTTTTGTATTTGGAATTTAGTATTTAGTTTAAGCAACTCAAAGCAAAATTTCCTTTATAAAGAGCTGAAATTTTATAAAACTCCCCAGACTTTATAGAAATATATCAAAAACCAAGAAATTTTCATTTTTTCTCAATCAGAATTGTGCTTTATAAAAACATTATTTTGAAACTTTCCAAGTAGATAAAATTGTAATAAGCCTTAGTATAGCAATCTATTCTGTCTTCGCAACTAACAACCAATTTAAAGCAGCAAATTCCAATTATGTTTTAATATTAGATAATTTGGATTGAGTTAATTCAAAGGCCATTTATTCTGGTCCTCATGTGTTTAAAAATTAATGAGATTTACAATGTCCAGCCTTTGTTTGGGGTTTTCAGTGTAATTGAAGTTAATGGTTCACAAGCTTCATTGAGTTCCAAGTCATACAGAAAAGTGTCTCTAGAATACAATGGACCTTGGCTCCTGTGTCCTTATTCCCTTCTTTTTTCCCAGATTAAATAACATTTTATAAATGCTTCTCAGGTATTAATTTACAATTTATGCTATTCAAAGTACAGTTTAATACTTTAATGAAAATAAGACATTTTTTAGACTTCACTATTTTATTAATATTGTTTTTCTTTTTTTTTTTTTNCATGATCTCGGCTCACTGCAACCTCCACCTCCCGGGTTCAAGCAATTCTCCTGCTTCAGTCTCCCAAGTAGCTGGGACTACAGGCACACGCCACCATGCCCAGCTAATTTTTGTATTTTTAGTAGAGACTGGGTTTCACCATGTTGGCCAGGATGGTCTCGATTTCTTGATCCGCCCGCCTCGGCCTCCCAAAATGCTGGGATTACAGGAGTGAGAATATTATGTATTTTACCAGGTTTAAGTGATCCGGTGGTTAGGTAGAGATAAGGTCACTTATCGTAGAGCCATCTAAATGTTTATTTTAAAAATTGAAATTATGAAATAAATGAATTTTGTCATAATAATTAAAGTTACTAATGAGTACTGTGTTCACTATTTGGGTGATGGGTTCCATGGAAGCCCCAAGCCCCAACATTATGCAATATACCCAAGTAACAAACTTGCGTGCGCACCACATTAATCTAAAATGATATTTAAAAAGAAAGTATTCAGGATCCTTTTTATGTTACTTTCATCATATATTTAATTTTAAATTTTTTTAAAGAAAAGAAACATGCTACAAATACTGACTACAAAGTATGATTAAATTTAGTTACTCAGAAAATTTTAAATTCCCTTTCTGATACTTTTGGTCAGAAAAAAAAATTCCAAATCATAAAAACAGATTATTCGTGTCCTTAGAAACAGGACTGATGAAACATAAAATATGCTTCCTTAATTCTTTGTAATACACCTCTGAAGCTTTGTGCAGAAGATGCTGTTCTCCACCACATGAGCATATATGGTCTTTAACCTTTTATCTCTGTGGAACTGCGCTTTGTAAAATAACTGAGTACCTTTGTAGTACTTGAGCCAATAACAGCTAATTTCCTATAAATCATATTCATTGATGCAGTCATTTCAGAAAATCATCCATACTTTTATTTATCAGTGCACATATATATATAGATATGTAAATCAATTAACACGACAATATTTGGTTTTCAGAGAATCCAGTCTAGATTGTTTGCTGGAGTACAGTTAACTAAACTGAACAATGAAGTTCATGGAGAAATTAAACCCCAAAGTTTCATCTTATATTGTTATATTTATATATATTTATATGAGAGATGAGGCAGCTGAGGAGTTAAGTAATTGGCTCACTGTCACAGATCATTTATACATAGTATCTCTTGGTCCAAAGACCATTCTCTTAACTATAAGAACTGATCATGACCTTGGCAAATAGCATTAATTTTTTTTCTTATGACCTGGAAAACAATAGCAGATATAATTTTCACTTCTTTATTAGGTAATTGTTTTGAAAATCTAAGTCAATTAATATTAAGTGTACATTTTTGGGGTTCATTTTGTGAATCATTGAAAAGTCTTGGCTATTTGTCAGATCAATATTTAAAATACTGTGGTTCTGGATGAGTGACTAGATCTATTTCACACTTAATTTCCTGGAGTTTCTATTAGCAGGAAAGATGTTTGCTCCAGAAAAGAGAAGGTTAAAAACATGTTTGTAATAAATTGCTGTTGTATTATCTAGAAATGGCAGAAAATGAGAATTTAGGTGAATAAATGTCCTTGTTATGATGATCTTATGAAGGCATAATTTACAAAAGATTATTCACTTTAATTGATGTCTGTTCACATTGCAAATATTAGAGTTCTAATAATGCTTTCAGTGTGATAACATATAATCATATGTCAAAAGCCAAGTAATTCACTGTAATACATTATTAGAAAGTAAGTATGTAAACTATAAAGATATACCTCACAAACAAAATTGAAGTTTTTTAAAATGTTAAAACTCACTATGGGAGCTTTGATAAAGTGTGTTACTGGGTTTATTGTCACATATTCTTTAGAAAGAAATTTAGCATAGAAATCAAGTCGTTAAAACGACTATTCCATTTTCCCCAGAAATCACATTTGTGGGACTCTTTCATCAAGAAATATCTCAAAATCTGGAAGAAGTATTTCAATGTAATGTGATAGTAACAGAAATTTGGAGCTACCTTATATTGCGACAAGAGATAAATTGTAAATAAGTTATGGCAAATGCACTTTGTGGACCCTTCTGTGCTACAAAGATGGGTCAATGATTCCATGGTGCAAAATATTGTATGTGGTAAAATATTAATGGAAATCTAGGCATAAAACAGTGTATGCACTATCTATACAGCTAAGCCTGCAGGCTGGAACAAACCTGAAAATTGCCATATAAAAATACCAAGAATGCTTGGTTAGGGTGGAAACGTGACGCATTATGGTTTTCTCCATTTTCTTCTCAGAGTTTTTCTTTAATTTAAATATGAAAATAAATTTAGAAGAAAAAACTCCTATTGTATTTTCACCTATTACTATTAGCCAAAGTATTTCTAGTTTGCAAACACTGTCTAATAGGCTTTGACCTTCTTTGCAAGTGAAGGAATTTTTAAATTCACCTATGTCTTCATTAGTTAATAAATATTAATACAAGTTAATATTAATACAAGTCTATTGAATTAAATTTCCAAATATTTTAATTATAGGCAATCTAACAAAGATGTTAATATATTATATATATTAATCAAGAGATAGCTTATAGACACGTAGTCTTAAATGATTATGTTTATAACCAGTGTTCTAAAGCTTTCAGAAGTAGTTATGGCTTCATGAAACTTTAACACACGGAATTTAGCAAGTTCAGCTATTTTTTCCACATTCTTTGTCTAAGAACCTCTAAGAATTTTCAATACTAGTAAAAAGTAGTATTTGCTAATAAGTGATTCCATATATTTGGAAAAGAAAGCTATTAAAAATAAAATTCTAGCTTTCTTTTAGTTAAGTGATACATCAAGAAAAAGACAAATATATTTAAGGTTTAACATACCATGAAATAATATATTTACAGTATTATTTTCAACATACCATTGTCTAATAAAATGATTGTATAACAGATTTTAGCTATTCTTGCACATAGCCTTAGGTTTTTAAAACAAACGCCTTTTTAGATTTAAGAAGGAACATTCAAGGGATATCTCTAAGAACTTTTTAGCAGAATAATTCACATCAGTGATTTCTGTCACATCCATGCTCATAAAATTAAGAAACTCTCATCTATCAATTCTGACTAAATATCATAAATGAGTCACAAAAATGCCATAGCTTAAAAATTAATGTCATTGGATTTTATAGCAAAATAATTTATAAGCCACTCTATAAAAATCAGTGTAATATGCTACACTTATTCCAGGGCATATTTAAAGAACAATATAATGAAGTAATATTAAAGCAAATAAAAAATTAGAAAGCCAATATAAGACCATTTGGACATTATATAGAATTATGTGTGTATTCATTTCCTTTCAGGTAATTCACACTATAGTGGCATAGACATTTTCTAGAAGATATCTAGTCCAACAATAATATATTGTTGTTATTTTCTCAGACTAAATGAGATTTGTTACTAGATTAACAATAATGATTTAGCTTATATGATATTAAAACCAAACTTAGTTTTATATGATATATTTGAGCACAAGTGTACAAGTCTGCATTGGTATACATGATGCAGTTTACTTAATTTTAAGTGATGAAGTAAAGCTAATAGTATTCCACTCAAAAGAGTTTCTTTTCTTTAAATGAGTTAAGCATAAAGGAAATATTATTCAGACTTTATACTTGAAAAAATAGCACATTTGGGAACTTGACATGCTTTTACAATTTTAATTATAGCATTTATAATTTGGGAATATTATAACAATGACTTTAGGCAATGAGAGTTGAGCATAGGCATTGCGCCTTTTATAGGCAACTCTGTATTAATGAAAAGATTCAGTTATGACTCTTCAATTCTAAGAACAGAAAATATGAGGAATAGTAGCAGTCTCCCTCAGGGAAAAAACTAATAGGAATATGATCTAACTATTGCCAATGAGCCCAGGGTCTTGCTCAGTGACGGAAATGAACTAAAACTCGTTTTCTGAATCCCAGCTCATTTCTGCCTGTAACAAATGGATGATTCACTTAAAATAATTTGTGCATTGCAGTCTTTCTAGCTCTGAAATCAAGTGATTTCAGCTGACATGCTCCTCATCTTATCTTCCTTTCATTGTGCCTCGATATTTGTTTGTAAGTGTTCTTCTTGTCCACCGTTGCTCTCATGGAATGGTTGTTGATATCTGTAGATGAAATTCGACATGATATTACTCTAACAAAACATTAAATGCTACTGTGATTAATTACAAACAGTAACACAACCACAACTTTTTTGTAGATTTAGACTCCTGCGTCCAAGTTTTCAACATTAATGGAGTTTAAATATTTGCATGTTTATGAAAAAAGAAAAGTGTCTCAGTTGTAGCTCTCCTAGTGTTTATGAGTGTTTTTTGGAGGTAATTACTTACTTGATAGTTTTATGTTGGACCTGTGTGTGCTGTGCATGTGTCCATTTATTTCAGATCCTGAACATTTAATTTGAGAATACCCGCTCTTGTATATTTCTGTTCTGTTGCATGGACCATTGATTTCTTTTTCCTACAGATAAGGAAGCTTTCTGCAAAGAGAAACTTTTTATTTTTGAATCTTGCAAGAACTTGATACAGGTTGCAACTTCAGTTCCATCCAGTATGTATTATTAGACTGATGACCTCTGATAGTCTTAGAGGTTCACTGCAGGCCTCTGATGGAAGAATACCCCTTCACTTTTTCCTAATGATGGGCCTTTTCTTTATCTTACATGAAGGAATGGAAAGCAGATACGTCCATTCCAAAGAAGGGGGCTAATTTCCATCTGCAGAAAATAAATGCTTTTATTTTTCCTCAATAAAACATTTATTTCTAGCACTAAGAAAAACTCTTTTGCTTTATTTTGTGTCTAGTGTATGAAAATGCCAGAAAATTTCAAATAAATTATTGATAGAATTTTAAATTATTAAATGTGTTATGCAGGCATTATGAGAAATGTTTAAGTCTCTCTATCCTCCTTCCTTTTCTCTTTCCTCAGATTTCTGCTCTTCGAAACAGAGTTTTTGTCCTAAGAGGAGAAATGGAAAGTGAAAACAGAAGTTAATTATGTTTGCAAATAGCTTTTTCCCAAGTTCCATGACCTTTCATAAATAAGAAATCTACAATATATTTGCAGAATTTATCTTTTATGGAATTGCTATTTCTCATCAACATAAGAAATCCAAAATTACATTCTCTTTAATTAGAATAGTCTATTAACTCCTATTCAAACAAGTGGTTTTAAAACAACCACACCGTATTTACTACTCTGCAGATGAATTAAAATATTTTTCAAAATATAGTGCAAAATACCAAAATTTTTAAATCTTCATGATGTAAAACAACTGAATAATCTTAAGTATTCCAATGATTTCCTGAAATTTTCTGTTTTCATATGACTATTTGACACATGAAGCCACAGTTTTACATGCTACTTTTCAGGATATAATAACTTTCCTCTGCTGCTTTTAGATACTATTTTGATTAGTTCAGTTTTGAATTTTAGCTAAAATTTAGACTAACTCATAAATATATTTTAGCAGCCTGATAAGTTTTCATTTTCATGCGACCTTGATTAAGTTATGCAATACCAGATGTGCAAATGAGGCAGGAAACTGAAAAATTGGGAAAGTAAAAAAAAAACAAAACAAAAACCAGATACTTAGAGAATAATGACTATGTAAATAACAATAACAACTCTTCTTCTGTTTGTTTTCCTTCTTTTTCTTTCTCCTCTTTCTTTTCTTCTTCCTCTTCCTCCTCCTCACCTGCTTTCTCTTCTCCCAAAATTATTTTGAAATTATTATTATTATTTTTGAGCACAAAATGAGTATTAATTGTTGGCTACAAAATCATTGAAATACAATTGCTTTTATTTTTAATTTGATCCCTCCTTAGTTACTATTATTATAGGTCAGTTTATTTTTAACAAATCTTGAAACTAATGATACTTTGATATATGAGCAAATGACTTGATCCTTCCACTAGAATGAAGTTTGGATGTTAGGGATATTTTATGTTTTGACATTATTTTTCTTATAAAATGACTGAGAATTTTAACACTCACAGCAATAATTCATGTGTTATTAAATAACACTTGTGTTCACATTTGTATTTTAGCATTTTTGTATCTTTCATGTATGGCAGTCCAAACAGATACCAATAAAATGGTGATTCAGGCCATGTCTGCCTCCACACTGTTCATCTCTGAGCAGTTCATCTGTTTATCAGCCAATTGAAAATGTGAACTAATTTTAAACTATTCTCAAAGGTTTGGTTGACCCAGGGTACAACTAAGCTTCACTCTATCAGGTCTTATATTAAGTGTGCCAAACCACTGTTATATAAACATTTTCATAGGAAATGTGTGTCTATTTCAGAATAATTCTGGCACCAGCATTTTCTTAATTGGTTCCTTCCATTTAACAAAGATATATTCATTCACTCATAAGGAAGCATTTTTCTGAAGCTTCTTAAGGTAAAGAGCCTCTGGAAAGTCAGAATAAAAAAATGAATTTAAGCAATTTACTGTTTAACTATCTGAATCAGAAAATGCAGGCAGCTGACACCATGGTGGTATGAAGAAGTATGGTTTACTGTCTACCTATTCTGTATAAGTCATTCATAATTCATAAACTGTGATTCTCACTGTTGATGCAATTAATGGAATAACAGTTTAAAATTACACTAAATTTCTCTAAAATTAATTTTACAAATCTAATTTTCTGTTATTTTTTTCTGCATTTCAGTATTTGATGCTGTTTCACAGAATAATTTTGTTTTTTCTACTTTTGTTTTGCTTTTTGCTTGGTCTCCATAGTAAGTTTTGAAAGAATAATGGAAGTGTCAAGAATAGGTGGAGAACACATAAATCACAAATATACTAATTATGACATATTCTTTAAAAACTGAGATTGCCTGTGTTTATTTAAAATATTCAAGTATGGCCAATGCATTAATATCACCTGTAAGCATGTGTGTCATGGAATCAATCTTCAAATGTGACAAAATAGATGCATATTTAAAAATTACTATCAGATTATTTGACAAAAATATCTTCCCTAAACCTTTTCCCTTGGAATGAATATTGATTTGATAAAAAAGCAAAAACAGTATACTTTTTATGCCACCAAGAACTTGCTAGTGCTCATTAGAAAAATCAGCGGAGAGTGTACAATTTGAATTCAGCCTAACTTCTCATATGACTATAACATGTCCTTTTTGTTCTCTATGTGTGGGAGTGATGAAAGTCTGAGTGATGTGCCCTCATGCATCTGTGTCAGGAGCAATCTGCCAGTTTTGACATTAATGGACAAGCCAACTATGGAATGACAGTTGAGTGACATAGAGTGATGGTTGATGCCTCACCAAATTGACTGCCTGTTAATCTAGTTTGGCTTTTTTTCCTGTAGTGAATTTTTTTGGCTATTTCATGAGGCTCATATTTCCTAGTCTAATCTTTACTTTACTTTTAGCACACTAAAAGCCCTTTTAGGGGATAACTTTTAATAAACTTCTCTGCCAGAGTAGATTTGTTTAAAATACATAACTTTCATTTCTTCTTGAGAATAGTCTAATTATGCCTTTTTCTGCCTTGGAGTGCTATGAAGTGCCCAGATTCATTAATGCTAAGTATAACTGCAGAGTTAATGGGGAAAAATCAACTACAGTAATTATACTGAGTGATTTTTTAAAGTGATTACACACAAATCTTGGAAACTTGTTTAGCCTCTGTCTGCATACCGTGGTTAATATAGTGAAAGATATCCCTCTACTTAAATGCTATTTCTTGTCTCTATTCAAACTATGCACAATGTTTATTTTATTTTTAAATATTGGCAACAAATGTTTAGGGTTAATTTGAAAAAAGATTTATTGATTCCCTCTTTCTCCTACCCAAAACTTTAACTCCAGTATAGGAATAAAAGAGGTCTTGGAAACTTGATTCATGGTACAAGCCTTCAAGCTAAACAAGGAAAGGGTAAAACTAAGAGATCATACATTTTTGTTTGTTTTATACTGGGAACAGAAGAAACCATGACTTAGTTTACCCTTTGGCAATGTTAACCTTAGCTAAATGGCTCTCTTTGATATTCTTTGTTTTTAAAGTTACTTAGTAAACTATGGAATTTATCTCTTTGCTAGACAAAGATGAATGCTCTAAGGATAATGGTGGATGTCAGCACGAATGTGTCAACACGATGGGAAGTTACATGTGTCAATGCCGTAGTGGATTTGTGCTGCATGAAAATAAACATGATTGCAAGGAAGGTACGGAAAGGAATACATTTTTCTTGACAACATGTAGAATTTCATGTGGTTTTGTTAAAGCACTGCTCCAAGTAAAGTTAATCATTTCAATGAGTGATATCACACTGGGCTATCTAAATGTCAAAAAATGAAATTCTGTGTAATGTTCAAAGATCCAAGGCAAATTACTGGATCTGGACTTCGCACATAGGTGGCATTAGAGTAGCTGCTAGAATATCATCTGGTAGCCAGAAAAGCACCACATTCTCCCCAGGTCTTTGTGGAATGGACCTTATGACACAATGCATATTTAAACTTAACTTCTGCTAAATGTTTTGCATTTGGTGTAATATTCCTCCCAAAAATATCTTGTATATTTTGTGTATGTGCTACATAAGTGATGCGCCTTTAAATACCAGGAGTATCAAATTCAAATGCCTACCACAGGGAAGACATTTGAAAATGGTAGACACTGTGTCATTTAAAGTTTTAAGTCATGGTTTTGGTCCAGAAAAGCTTAATAGTAGCATAATAATACCCTATCCGAGTGTCCTCGAGGCCTTACAAAATTCAAAATGCTTATAAACCAATAATATTAATCCCCTTAGCAACTATGAGCTAAATGGGAACAATAATTAGTTATTCAGCTCTTATTTCTTCCTTTGAGAGTCTGTTCCCGAATTTTCTACCTAAATTGGATTTATGCTTGTTTTGAGAAGAGAATTACGAAGGCAAATTTTATAAACGTAGTCATATGTACATTGGAAGGTACCTGACTCTAACCACAGTTAGATAACATTTTTTTGTGTGTGAAAACACTGGAATCATAGAGAATATCTTCAGTTGACCCTTGTTCTGTTCAGCTCCTTTCAAATATGGTCACCTGTCAGGTTTTTTTTTTTTTTCATTGAGTTAATGACACTGTGCAGAATCCTGTACAAACAGAAATTTTTCTTTCTCTACTTTCATGTGAAAGCATAATATCTGTAACTTGGTAAGATACGATATGCTATTAAATCAATAGGTTAGGAAATAGGCCCAGGTTTGTGTGTGTGTGTGTGTGTGTGTTGTTTTATTTTTTTAATTTTGAAACAGGGTCTCCCTCTGTCACCCAGGCTGGGGTGCAGTGGGGTGATCTCAGCTCATTGTAGCCTCGATCTCCCAGACTTAAGCAATTCTTCCACCTTGGCCTCCTGAGTAGCTGGGACTACAGGTGCACACCACCACGCCTGGCTGATTTTTTGTATTTTTTGTAGAGATGGGTTTTCCCCATGTTGCCCAGGCTGGTCTCTTAACTCGTGAGCTCAAGCAATCCACCCACCTCAGCCTCCCAAAGTGCTAGGACTGCAGGCATAAGCCACTGCAGTTGGCCCAGGTTTTTGTTTTGTAGACATTGAAGGTAATGCAGAGAAAAAAAGAAGACAGCTTTTATAGATTATACATCTATCCTGTGGATCGCGGGTAGCAAATATGTCTCTGTTCATTACATAAATGATATAGAAAACTTCATTATAGATAAAACAGCATCCAGACACACCACAACAAACTTGTCTTATTGCCAGGAAAGTGGTCAGATCATGTTTTACCTTCACTATAGTACATGCTCCTTGTACAGTTTAGCAACGAGCCTCTCAACCTAGTCTCAGTGTAATTGCCACATCCTGCCCGGTTTACATTTCACATGGCGAGGCAGAGACAGAAACAATGGAATTTAGAAAGCCCTTGTCATGACTTGATCCAAACTTTTAAGGCTGTTGTCTTGCTGCCATAATTGTAGATTATTAGACAGGAACTGCATTTTACCTTCCACTTTATTGTGATCTTCTGTTGTAAGTCTCCCTATAGAAACCTAGCACAATTAAGATGAAGGTCTAGTATGAATGAATGCAGCAAAGCAGGCAGCAGCAACTACAGCAAGCACATTAACTAATGGGCATGTTACCCTTGCTGTGTGGCCCTGAAAGGTATAACAGGTTTGTTGTCCATTGAATAAAGTATTTAACCAAATATATTGCTCAGGAAATTTAAGAAATTTGTATTTTAGAATGGGATACACAATACATAACAAATAATCCCAGTCTAAACAAGAATGTATGATACAGAGCTTCATAAATTATACAGAAAGAACACAGCTTGAAGATATTAAATATTTTTTAAATTTGACATTAACCGTGTGGAATGATGTTGTCTAAAATTAGGTTATTTTGGCTGTTAAAAAGAAACTCTTAAATAATTATACTGATTGAATGAGGTATCCTTTGAAGTTAGTTCAGAGGCACCTCAAGGGCAGGGCTAGCAGCTGTTCACTTATTTCTCCCTTAGTGCTTCCATTTGCTTTGATGAAATTAGGGCTAATTTATTATAGAAGCTAAAATTGTGATGTAGGTATTCAAGTGTATATTTAACTAAGGGAGAGAGAAAATGTAAATACATGATTTATCAGGTGCCTTAATGATGTTAATTAGCTGTAAATTATGTTTCTTTTAATAGAAAAAATAAATGATAATGGCATAGTCCAATGATGTTTGTTTGTGACGTTGGATTAAATATTTTGCACACGCCCAGTGTTGATATTCTCTACTGTCAATATATGTTGCACTGTTAAATTCTGAGCTAGACCCATCAGTTTAAAGTGAAAGTTCATTTTCTTTTAGGCATTTATCTGATTTACGGTAAATGCTTAATTTCATATGAGGCAGACAACAAACATTGTCTGATTGTGCTCAGCAACATAGTTTCCAGAGCAGATGAATATGATAATTGGCACTGGAGTGATAATTAGCTGGTATTCAGGAAAGTCTTTAAACAGGGCAGTGGGCAAATAGGCTGCTTTCTGCCTCAAACCTGGGCTGCATTTCTACACTGTCACACTGTCTGATATTATGGTTATTGATGCAGCTGAGTGTGAACAGAAGATCCACAGTCCAACTGGCCTCATCACCAGTCCCAACTGGCCAGACAAGTACCCAAGCAGAAAAGAATGCACGTGGGAAATCAGCGCCACTCCTGGCCACCGAATCAAATTAGTAAGTGAGCACATCCTTTTTCTTTCCACTAAACTGACTGCCCTTGTCTTTCACTACAAGCACTTGGAAATAAAATAAATTCAATTCAATTATCTAATTGAATTGAATCATTAGGCAGCTGGAAAAGATTTTTCATCTCATGCTTTTCTACTTGCACTAAAATCCTTGGCTTCGTACATCAGGGTGACTGCCATATTGTTCTCCTATACAGTTTCTTATTCCGGATGTTTTAAAAGGCCTTACCAAAGTTGCTGCAAAACAGGACTTTACTTCCTAATATATTACTGGTAATTATATTTGCAAACTTGGAAAATAAATGAAGGAATGAAAAAATCAGAAATTTGCAAGAAAACAATAGAATAATAATTCACTTAAACCCAGCATAGCATATTCTACTGGTTGCACAAATTCCATGTGTTTTTCATAATAATGTCAATTTTATCTTGTGGTTTATAGAATATTATTTTTGCATAATATATTGCCCTCTGCACAAAGATACTGATATCCTTACATTTCACACACATTTTATTCATCATGAGTTATTCAAATATGAGTATAATATTTGTCTTATCTCTCCTGCATTCTTTGAATTTTGCATTCTGGCCTGCTCATAAATAATAAACTGATAACAAGTGTTAAATTTCATTATAAGCTACAGAATGCTTGAAGA
This sequence comes from Cebus imitator, assembly GCF_001604975.1. Lineage (NCBI taxonomy): Eukaryota > Metazoa > Chordata > Mammalia > Primates > Cebidae > Cebus > Cebus imitator. The sequence continues at coordinate 89,657 of NW_016107355.1, read as the reverse complement.
GTGTAATCTAAAGAAATTAAATATTAATTTAATTAATTTAGAAATGTTAACAATTTCCTGCAACGTTGTTTTCAGAAGCAGAAAGCAGTGCCAGCAAACAAGGGTCAGGAAAGAGTCTAGCATGCACTTTAATAACAAAAGTTATCTGAGGAGTGAGGCTATCAGTCCAAAGTAGCTCACTGGATCAGTACAATCATAAGCTTAATTTTTAAATTTCTTGTTTTGACTCTTTCCTTCAGTGAATATTATTGGCCAATAAAAAGACCTTATTTATATACAGCTTTATAATAAAATCAGAGACAGTCACCAAGAAATTCATATTCCTAGTATGGAGATCCTTCCAATCTCTATAGTTGTAAATGACTGCCCAGACAGAGACATCAGTTCATTTCAGCCACACTGCTGAAGTATATTAAATGCTGAAATGACAGCACTATAGGAATTTAGTTGCTCTCTAGTCCTGTCCAAGGTCCTGATTGAGAGGTTAATTCCCTGGACCGTATGGTAACTCCCTGAATCTTATGGGCTGAAATATAGAGGCTACATTTTTTTCAAGAGAGCTCTTTCCTAAAGGAGTTGGAAAAACTGATTTGACTGAAGACATTTATTTATTTCAATCTAAATTTTGTTGGGTATTATATTCTTTCTCTCTGAATAGCTTATTTTTATATTTTGTATAAAGTATGTGACGGTTTGCTTTCTCCATCTTGAATGCTTGACTCCATTTTTTTCTGAAACTTAGTTTTTCATCCTTCTTTTGTAAATCTTATTTTTATTTATGCGAAGTCATGATTCCTTTTTTCTATGGCTGCCATTAAAATGTTTTTTTTTTATCAGCAATTTGAATATAATATATACAGATGTATGTGTTTATGTGTGTGTGTTTCTGTTTAGAGATTTTTTGGTATTTATCCTCCTCAGAATTCTCTGAATTTAGTGCATCTGTATTATGGGGTGTGTCATTAATTTTTGAGAATTCTCAATTGTTATTTCTTCATATAATTATTCTGTGCCACTGTCTTTCTTCTGGTATTCAAATTGCTTATGGGCTAGATTGTTTGCTGTTATCCCTCAACTCTTGGATGTTCAGTTCATTTTTTGCCCTTCTTTTTGAGTTTAAGTTTCAGTAATTTCTATTGACCTATCTTCAAATTCAGTAATTATTTCTTCAGCTGCCTTGAATCTACCAATGAACTTGTTGAAAGCATTCTTTGTCTCTATTATCATGTTCCTTATTTCTAGAATTTACATTTCACTTATTATAGTTTCCATATGTACTAGTCTGTTTGGGCTGCCATAATGGATTACCACAGACTTATGGCTTAAACAACAGAAGTTTATTTTCTTATAGTTTGCAGGCTAGAAGTCCAAGATTAAGGTGCCATGAGGCTTAGTGTCTGGTGAGGCCTCTCTTCCTGGCTTCTATATGGCCTCCTCCTCATGGTGTCTTCACATGGCATTTTCTCTGTGTATACATAGAGAGAGACAGAGCTCCAGTGTCTCTTACTCTTCTTATAAGAACACCAGCCCTATAGGATTAGGGCTGCATTCTTATGGCTTTATTTAGCCTTAATTACCTCCCTAAATATATCAGATTGGAGGTTGGGGCTTCAACATTAATTTTTGAAAAACACAATTCAATCCATAACACCATTCTTTGCTGAAATCTCCCATCTGTTCTTGCATATTCTCTACATCTTTACTAGAATCTTTAACTTATCAATGTTAAATTTATCCCCCCTTTAAATTCTGTTTGATATAAACATAGGGGCCACATGCTTGAGTCTGTTCTGTTGATTGTTTTGTCTCGTAGCTGCATTGTTTTTATTTTCCTTGCCTTTTTGTGTGTCATGTAATTTTTTAAAATTAAAATCAGACATTATGTGTAAAATAGTAGAGACTTTATGTCTGGAAACAGATGCATCTCTTGTGTTAGGCTATTAGCGTATGAGGAAGGGTGTTAGGTTGATCTAACCAGGAATTAAGCTGAGATTGGGTTTTCTTGTTCTATTATCTTCAGTGCACCAATGGCTTCAAATTCTTTTATCTTAGGATGGAGGCTGAGATTTAACAGGTGCTTCCTCAATGCTTCTATTTCACCCTTACCTTCTCTGTTCATCCCCACCACAAATATTGTTCCTCTCCACACTTTTTTGTCTTCTTCATCAGTGGTAGATGGTAGTTGCTTATTACTTGGTGCTTGATAGTCTGGTGGTGAAGGCAAGGGGTTCTTTATTATTTCAGTATAGCCTCCACCTTAGGCAGGCCCTGCATGTTTAGGTCTTGTGGTTGAGCTTTCTCAGGGGACCTATTTCTTCTCTTCATGGCAGTGAAACTCTGTCTATATATCTTATGAGTGTTCCATGGGAGAGAGTTTCTTTTCAGTCTCTTAGTGGTAGGAGATCTCCAGTATTACTGGTATAAGATCCTGCATCCAGGACTTCCCCTAGGGGTAGTAGGTTTTGTTTTTGGTTTTATTTTGTTTTGTTTTGACCTTTCCTCTGCCTCCAGTAGGTCTGTAACTTTGTTGTAGAGGTGGCAGGATATTCTGCTTCTCCCTCGGAGGCTTAAGGCTTTGTTTTCTGAAGAAGGATTACAGTAAGGCTTCAGACTTCCCTCACGGCAATGACCACTTTCCTCTTGCAAGCCTGAAACACCAAGGAAGGCACTCATGTGCCTCCTGGTTTTTCCACAAATTTTCTCATGAGCAGGAGATGGGGGTCCATGGAAAAGGACCTGCGAGTGTGCACAAGCTCCCTTCGTATCTGCAGTTTCCATGAGTTCTATCCTCTCCTCCTCATCCACACATGACCTTTACCAATCCATCACTAATTTTATCAGAATGCTTTCTTTTCACCTGGCTGTATGATACCAACATCTCTTCTTGTTGTAGTCTGCCAATAGCACATCTTTTCTTGGAAAGACCTGACATTCAGTAGATTTCAGACTACTTGGTTCATTTGTGATTTCCATATTTCGGTATGTTCAGCCAACATTGTGATTTTTTTTTTTTTACACTTTACATCATGGCTATTTCTTGTTGTGAGGGTAGAAGCAAAACTAGTTCTAGCTTTTTATATCCAAGGGGAAGTGGAACTCCTGATATACCCCTGTTTTAAAAATAGCAATACTCAATCCATTCTGAATTATATATCTTTCGGCTTGAAACATCCCATCTAACTCTAGGGCAATCTGTTCCTTCACAAATTACAGGATTTATTTATTTATTTTTTTTTGACAATATTCGACTTGAGAATGAGGATATAAAGCATGTCTGTTCAACAATGGTCCTACCTGCTGGTTTCTTAAGCAGGTAATATTCAGAAGCAAAATGAGAGCCTTAATGCAAGTATTAAACTTTATTTTAGGAAACCGAATTTGTGTTTTTTATGGGAGTAGTTACAATGTAAGCCAGGTTTTCTCAAATGCTAGCATGCATCAGAATTACCTGAAAGACTTGTGAAAACACATATCTCTGCCACACCAGAATTTCTGATTCAGAGCATAATATTGATTCCCACCATCCTATCCCATGGATCATGTTCATATAAAACCTGACTCTCAATATCATCTTAAGGGTCAGGGTTAGTAGAAAGTGTGTCACAACAGATTAGCCACCAACTCCAAGTAACATTTTGATTCTATATTTTTTGACTTTTGCTATTTTGACATTATAGTTATTTGTGTTTCCCCTAATTGCCTTTCGGCACATAATGTAACTGTTACCTAGTGTTATCTACTTTAAAACTAAAATCACTGTTATTGTGGATATCAGCCAATACACATTTGGTGAACAATACTTTATACTACCAGTTCAAATCATTCAATCACCTACCCATATACTTTGACATTTATAACACAGGAAATTTCATCAAGATGTTACAGTGTGTAAAATAAAAGCATTTTGCCTGATTTCTTTAGGATCTTTGATTGTTGTTGGGTTTTTGTTGTTGTTGTTGTTATTGTTTTTTGGAGATGGAGTCTTACTCTGTCATCCAGACTGGAGTGTAGTGGTGCAATCTCAGCTCACTGCAACCTCCAACTTCGAAGTTCAAGCAATTCTCCTGCCTCAGCCTCCCAAGTAGCTGGGATTACAGGCGTGTGCCACTATGCCTGGCCAATATTTGTATTTTAGTATAGACAAGGTTGTGATCTACCCGCCTCAACCTCCCAAAGTGCTGGGATTATAGATATGAGCCACCATGCCCCGGCTGAACTTTAATTTTTTCTTTTTCTTTTTTGAATTGTACTTTAGGTTCTGGGGTACATGTGCAGATCATGCAGAATTGCTGCATAGGTACATAAATGGCAATGTGGTTTGCTACCTCCATATCTCTGTCATCTATATCTGGCATTTCTCTCCATGTTATCTCTCCCCAACCCCTCAACCTCCACTGTGCCTCCTGTAGCCCCCCCAACAGAAACCAGCGTGTGATGCTCCCCTCCCTGTGCCCATTGTTCAACACCTGCCTGTGAGTGAGAACATGTGGTGTTTGATTTTCTGTTCTGTGTCAGTTTGCTGAGAATGATGGTTTCCAGATTCATCCATGTCCCTACAAAGTACACTAAGTCATCGTTTTTTATGGCTGCATAGTATTCCATGGTGTATATGTGCCACATTTTCCTTGTTCAGTTTATCACTGATGGGCATTTGGGTTGGTTCCAGGTCTTGGCTATTGCAAACAGTGCTGCTGCAATGAACATTCGTGTGCATGTGTCTTTATAATAGAAAGATTTATAATCCTTTGGGTATATACTCAGTAATGGGATTGCTGGATCAAATGGAATTTCTATTTCTAGGTCCTTGAGGAATCACCACACTGTCTTCCACAATGGTTGAACTAATTTACACTCCCACCAACAGTGCAAAAGTGTTCCTATTTCTCCACATCCTCACCAGCATCTATTGTCTGCAGATTTTTTAATGATTGCCGTTCTAACTGGCATGAGATGGTATCTCAATGTGGTTTTGATTTGCATTTCACTAATGACCAGTGATGATGAGCGTATTTTCATGTTTGTTGGCCTCATGTATGTCTTCTTTTGAAAAGTGTCTGTTCATATCCTTCGCCCACTTTTGAGTGGGTTTTGATTTTTATGGGAAAATTTCAACCGAAACTGAAATTTAGAAAATGGATTCAATGAACCTTGAAAAATTATAAAATATTTTAATCTTCTTAGGCCTAGAACTCCTGATAGACACTTGGTTACCAACTGGCTTCGTTATTGGCAAGGGCAGAGATGAAAGGCAAAGAAAACATTTGGGTCCCTGTGTATACAATGGAGCTGTCTTCACAATTCATGAATTGATAACCCTCTTTCCTTATGCTGGGTGGGAAAATAAGAAATAAATAAATTTATTTTTCTTTTTTAAATTTATGTTTTCTAACTGAAAGATAAAAGTGCTTGTATTTACCATGTACTATGTGACATATTGAAGTATATGTATATTGTTTAATGACTAAATTTTGCCAATTAATAAATGTATTACCCATCTTTTGATCATATTTGTGGGGGAAAACACTTAACATCCACTATCTTAGCATTTGTCAAGAGTCTAATATGTTATTAACTATAAGACACTATGTTGTATCATGGTTCTATTGAATTTATTTCTTCCATCTAACTGAAATTTTGTATTATTTGACTAACATCTACCCAGCCCTTTCCCATCTCAACCACCCTAGCCTTTGGTCAATGCAATTTAACTCTCTGCTCTTAATAGTACTCCACTCTGTCTGTGTGTGTGTGTGTGTGTGTATGCCATGTTTTGTAATCTGTTCATCGATTAATGGACACTTAGGTTCATTCCATATCTTAGCTATTACGAGTAATGCTGCAATGAACATGGGAGCAACAGACATTTCTTCTACATTCTGATTTTATTTCTTTTGGTTATATACCCAGTATGGAATTGCTGGACCATAGGGTAATTCTATTTTTAACTTTTTGAGGAACCTCCATACTGCTTTCTATAATGGCTGTACTAATCGACATTCCCCAAAACAGTGTGCAAGGATTCCCTTTTCTCGACGTCTTTACCAACACTTGCTATCTTTTGTGTTTATGATAACAGTCATTCTAGCAGGTGTGAGGTGATATCTCATTTTGGTTTTGATGAGCATTTTCTTGATGGTTAGTGATGTTGAGCATTTTTTCAAATATCTGTTGGTCATTTGTATCTCTTCTTCTTTTTTTTTTGAGACAGAGTCTCGCACTGTTGCCCAGGCTGTAATGCAGTGACACAATCTTGGCTCACTGCAATCTCTGTGTCCTGGGTTCAAGCAATTCTCCTGCTTCAGTCTCCCAAGTAGCTGGGACTACAGGCATGTGCTACCACACCGAGCTATTTTTTTTTTTTTTTTGTATTTTTGGTAGTGACGAGGTTTCACCATGTTGGCCAGGATGGTCTCAATCTCCTGACCTCGTGATCTTCCCATCTGGGCCTCCCAAAGTGCTGGGATTACAGGCAGGAGCCACTGTGCCCAGCTTGTATCTCTTCTTTGGAGAAATGTCTATTTAAGTCCTTTGCCTGTAAATTGGTCTATTTGTTTGCTTGCTATTGCGTTGAGTTCATTATATATTTTAGATATTAGCCCATTTGGTATCAGATGAATGGTTCATAAATACTTTCTCCAATTCCGTGCGTTGTCTTCCAACTCTGCTGATCACTCCCTTTCCTGTACCAAAGATTGATGTAGACTCATTTGTCTATTTATGCTTTTGTTGTTTTTCCTTTTGGCATGAAATCCAAAAAGCCGTTGCCAAGACCAATGTCATGGAACATTTCCCCTATGTTTTCCTTTAGTAGTTTCATGGTTTTGAATCTTATATTTAAGTCTTTAATTCATTTAGAGTTGATTTTTCAATATGGCATGACATATGGGTCTAATTTTGTTTGTCTGCATGTGAATATCCAGTTATCTCAACACCATATGAGGATACTGTCCTTTCCTTTGTATGTTCTTGGCATCTTGGACAAAAAAGAGTTGGCTGTAAATGTGTGGATTTATTCCTGGGCTCACTATTCTGTTTCATTGGTTTATGTGCCTGTTTTTATGCCAGTATTATGCTGTTTTGGTTATAATACCTTTGCAGTGTATTTTGAGGTCAGGTAGTAGATTGCTTCTAACTTTTCTTACTTTGGTTTTCTCTTTTTCGGTTTTTGTTTTATTGAAGATTGCTTTGGCTAAGCAGAGTTTTCTGTGGTTCCATATGAATTTTAGTATTTCTTTTCTATTCCTGTGAAAAATGCTATTTGTGTTTTCTTTCATCAATGTTTTATTGTTTTCAGTGTAGAGTTTTCCATCTACTGGGTTACATTTATTCCAAAGTATTTTATTTTAGCTGTTGTAAATGGAATTGTTTTCTTGATTTCTTTTTCAGATAGTTTACTGCTAGTTAATGTGAATGCTACTGATTTTGTCTATTTATTTTATAACTTGCAACTTCACTGAATTTATTTATTACTTTCTAATAGGTTTCTGGAGGAGTCTTCAGGGTTTTCTCTGCATGAGATTGTGTTATCTGCAAACAGATAATTTACATTTTTTTTTTTCAATTTGGATGCCTTTTATTTCTATTGCCTAATTTCTTTGTCTAGGACCTCTAGTACTATACTAAATAGAAGTGGCGAGAGTGGGCATACTTGTCTAATTTTGGATCTTAGAGGAAAAGCTTTCAGGTTTTCTCAGTTGATTCTGATGTTAGCTGTGAGTTTGTCATATACAGCTTTTATTGTGTTGTGGCATATTCTTCATATGCCTAATTTGTTGAGAGTATTGTTTTTATCATGAAAAGATGTTGAATTTGCCAAATATTTTTTTCTATTAATATGATCAGATGGTTTTTGTCCTTCATTCTGTTACTGTCATGCATCACATTTATAGATCTGCATATGTTGAACCATCCTTGCATCCTTGAAAAGAATCCCACTTTATAAGAGTGAATGATCTTTTCCATGTGCTGTTGAATTCACTTTGGTTGTATTTTGTCGAAGGCATTTCATTTATGTTCATTAGTAATATTGGTCTTCAGGTTTTTTGTTGTTGTTGGGTAATTGTCTGGTTTTGAGATCAAGATAAGACAACATTTCTATATATTCTCTATTCAAACTAAAACCAAGAAAAGAAAATTGTCAGTGAACACAATTTTATGAGACTATTTTTTTAATTCTAGTTTATGAATTTTGAAGGCCTATACTTTCTAATCCAAATTGTACTGTAACTTGATATATGGTTTGTTGAATGACATGCAGGTAGCGGATGATAGGTATAAACAAGCCTTCTTTCGCTGTGCCTGAAACACAGTGAAAAACAATTATTTTGGTTAATTTGGGTTATAAGACTATAATCACAAAAAATATTTAGATAATCTAGCAGTTATAGATAATAGGAATTGCAATAAAATTCCTGTGTGCCCTCATGAGATAGGAGCATTTGTGTGCATGGTGTTCATTCACCATATGTATATTCTGTTTACAGTATGATTATCTAAATCTAATATGCATTATTGTACATTAGTATGAAAGCTGAACTATCAAAATCAGTTTATTTTAGATTCACATTGAGACTTAGGCATTATAATATAGTTAATATCTTTTATGCACTGTTCTGGTTATCTACTGCTGCATAGCAAACTATCCCAAAACCTCAAGGCTTAAAAGAAGTACTGTTATATCTCATGGTTTGAGGGAGTGGCATCAGTATTTAAGTAGTACTTTGCTGGTAATTTTTCTGTTATTGTGATATTGATTGATTCACCTGGGGTCGTATCTGAAGGGTCAAGATGGCTGCAGTTGTATGTCTGTCACCTTGATGGGGAGGGCTAAAAGGCTGACTTAGCTGGAACAACCATAGCACCTATACATGACCATTGCAGCATGGTGGTCTCAAAGGAACCAGAAAGGAACCAGACTCTTGTTAGTCCTGGATCTCCAAAGTGTCCCAAGAGGCCATTGAAGCCTCAGAAACCCGTGAACATTACTTCAGAACATTCTATTGGTAAAGCAAATCACTAAGGCTGGCCAGAATTCAAGGGGAGGAGAATTAGACTAGAAACAACATAGCCTTGCCTTTCCAATTTAGTCTACTGACCTCCACAGCTATAGAAGAATAAATTTGTATTGTTTTAAAACATTAAAAGTTTGGCAATGTGCAACAGCAGATACACACAAAAAACATATTTGCTTTGTTTTTATTATGCATGTATGTGTTTATTTACTCATGGGATACTGACTGCATGATTACAGCTTTAAAGTACAAAGAAATTGCAGTCAAAAGATGCTTGGGGGAAAAAAGTCTTCTTGCTAGAAAAGGGACAAAATTCTAAATGTATAAGTACAAGTATATATTATCCCTGTTTTTATCCTGTCTTGGTTCTGAAAGACTCAACTGATCATTAAAATTTTGGGTGCGTTTTTTATATTTTGAATTAATGTTCGTTCAAAACAAAATACCAACAAACAAATTTCTAGGCGTTGGAGCATACTGCAATAAGCTAATGTGCTTATATCATTTTTAGTTGATTTATCATATCCTTGAGTTTTGCTAAATGACATATAGTTACAAATTTTAGCTTCATATATGGAATATTTAAAAAACAAAAACATCTACAACTGTTATATAATTATCCATCATAAATCTGTAAAAATATATTTGATCACAGTTATAGAGGACTCACGGAGAAGAAAGGTTCTTTTGAATCAGGAGACTGAGGTTGTATTTCCACACTACTATTTTCCCAGTGGCCTCTAATCCTTCAAATATTTTGTGGGAAACCAAATGACAGTTTTTACCAAAAACAGGAAAAGGTGAAAGATAGCTGGACTAGGAATCTCGAAAGCTTTTCTTACAGTTGTTCAAGTTGCATCAGTCTCTTTAATACTTTTAGTTTAAATGTTCACCCTTGCTAAATTTTATTTCTGCAATAAGTGCTATCATTTTATTATCTTGTCCTTTGTGAATATATTCAGTTACTCTGTAAGGACTCATTCTTTAGTGATTGCCAGTATTTTCAATAAAAGAACCTCTACAGATGTTCATATGAGTGAACAGCATCTGGAAGCGTGGCCAGGGGCCAGCCAGGTAGATTAGGCTTGCTTGGGTGTTCCAGGAACAAAGTTATTATTTCTACAGCCTACAACGAGAGTTCAATTTTATTTCTTTCGAATTGGACTCCTTAATCTCTTAGCTTGCTTGCCTTGTGGGAAATGCATTAGGATTTATGACTAGGGCCCATGGTTATTCACTTGTTTTTTTGGCCTTTCTAAAACCTAGATTATTAACCCTAAAATTACAGAAATATAATCATGGAATGAGTATGTTTTAAATTATTTAATACCCAAATACTTATAAAGTCTTAAACACTTAAGAAAAATATTTAAGTCTACCAATGGAAGGTAGTGTTTTAGTGGAAATCAGAGTTCCTTACAGCTTTACACATTCTTCCTTGCTGGCTATTGTGTCTCCACTGTGAACTTACGGAACTTTTTGGGAACTTAAGTGTCTTCTGGGGACATTTCTGTGGCATTGGTTCCTGGTGGCTGGAAATGTGCACATTCTGTATTATTGAGATATTGAGATTCATAGTTCAGCTTGTGTTGTAGAATAAAGTAATAAATGGCATATTACACCTTATCATTGTGAACTCTGAAATATATTTCAGAGGTTTGTTCTTTCCAAAGAGTTTCCATAATACATTTCTGTGGCCTAGAAATATTTTCTGTTGATGTAAAAAGTCACTGTGTATGGAAGGTTCTCTATGTGGGTATCTCTACAAGTCTACAAAAGGGAGATTTCCGAGGTCTCCACACGTGAATTAGTCACACCTTTGCTTGTGTGTGGTGGAGCTTTCGGTTCAGGCTGACTTCCGGAAAAGGACCACCCAGCCTTTACATTTGATCTAACAAGTTGCTACCTATTCCAGGAAGAAAATTTATTAATATTTTAATAAATGAGAGTTGTTTGCATCACTAGAGTGTATGTCAGCTAGAAACCTTTGACTAATTTGACTCTTACAGACTCAGTCTAATTCCATTAGTGATTTGATAAAGAGCTGTAGCCAGTTGGCTCCAGACCAGATTTCAGTATGGCCCCCGACCCACCAACTCAATCCCACTTTGTGTGGTGTTGCTCCCTTCTGTTAAACAAATGTTATGATTTAGACAAGACATCCTGGATTTAATTAGGAAAAAAAATAGTCACCTATTTATCTCATTCATTCAGTCTTCAATGGACCAATCAATGGACTGAACATGTGTGGTCTGTAAATTTTGATCCCAGCTTTAGCTACTGCTTATAGCAAATACTTTAGAATGCCATTCCTCCATCTTTCTTAAAATACTCTCTTCTACACAGTAGGTTTCCCTGGTTCTTTGCTCTTTGTATTTACAGATTAATGACTTTAAATCACAATCAAAAGTGATAATTCTCAGCATACATTGTTTTTCAGATATTCTTTTCCCAAACCAATGTTTTTCCTCTTGAAATAACATTAGCTTTATAATTAAGTAGCTTGATCTCATATTTAATACATAACTCTAGGTACAGTTAAGTCAATTTTCTCATAGTAGTTTCTTATTGATTACAAACTGATGTTAGGAATGTATGTATGTACACAATGGTAATAAAAGCCGACTGCTACCTCACGAGAGACAGAAAATGAGATTTAGTAGGCATTGTCTGTAGAATTTTCATACTTGAGGTTGGCCATAAACATCAGCTAGGTTTTTGGGTAAATACATTGACAGATTTATGCAGACATAAATCCCTTGTAGTGTGTATATACCTCACTGGGTTACAGAGATTAACAAGTGACAAATTCCTTCAGTTATCACCTGCTTTGCATGCTGTGCTTCAGAATAAATAAACTCTATTGATGTCTCCTTGTTCACTGTATTTCCCCACACTGTCTTCTGTTTCCAGTGAGATTCTTTGCACAGTGAGATTCATATGCTCAGTCTTTTTGTCCTAGGCAGTGTCTTTGGTCAAATGAAGCAAGCATTCCTTTTCACCCATAATGGTTATAACAAACAATTACTCTAAGGCTTATTGGTTATAACATTTTTTATTTCTACTTTTTAAGTAGAGTGCAGTGGAAAGAGGCAAAAGAGAGATTAGCTTTTTTTCTTCCCTTTTCTTTCTTTAAGTAACTCCATTCATTTCTCCTACTTCCTAGTTAATATGAATTGCTTTTTTCATTTCTTTCCTTACTCCTCCAAAGTCAGAAGTAATAATAGGTGATGTAGTTTGGCATGGAATACATAATGGGTCTACACTGAGATAGAACAATTTTTAGTCTTTTTTATTGTATGTCTTCAATTAGACTGAACATTACGATCACTTCAGTAAAATTGTATCAAAGAAAATATGTATATTAAAAGTTTATGAGCCAATATTTTGTTGGAGGGCTTATAGCAAATTAACAATGTTTGAAACATATTTCATACTTTTTCAGGTTTATTTTCTTTATAATATTTTAGTTTCATTCTATAGACTTAAGTAAGAGCAATGGCTTTATTTTTTCAATGCGTGATGGTTTTTCTGGGGAAAGGAAAAAGCCTTTGGCAATGACAAATAGCCTGCAATGTATGTAATTATTAATAGTTTGGACAATGCTATTTTTAGTCCATCTCAATTAAACTTTCATTTGTGATCTTTAGTGTGTTATACTGGTAATTATTACTTATTTTAAATTTGCTAAGTCACACAGATGAAAATAACAACACAAGTAAATTAGAATGGTTTTTAAATGTCATAAACAACAGCAAAGCATTCAAACTCTCCAAGATGTCCAATAGTAAAATAAATGTACTATCTATATAAAAAGTAAATTAAAAATATCTAGCCTAAAGTATTATGAGTGTTTGCTACTGATACAGTTTGTAAGAACTAAATAAATATTTACTGAAAGTTCTTTGAAGATTTGTTGCATTTAAGTTTTGTAAAAATATAATGATACTTTATCAAATTTTCTTTAGTTTAAGTGCCCAAGGATAGGATGATGTTCGATGGGTTTTATGATCATCAAACCCAGAAGGAACCAATCTTATAATATGATTGGTTGGAATTTTCTGATGAATTCTTTGGATGAAATTCAGAATAAAATACAATTTTGTTAACATCTGTTTAAAATCTGAGACTGAATTTCAATAGTAGACGTGGTTGTAATAGCCAACTGGCAGAATTTCATATGAAGTTATTACATTGTTTTCCTCATTATATCTTTTCAGATATTACATATTCTATTGATTTCACACCTTTCTCAATAATACTCTAAATGTATTAAATTATTAGCATGCCCTGAACATATTTATTGATATGTATTTCTCTCCCCAAAATTATTCCATTTTGAGTGATTTGCGTTTTTACAAATTTTTTATTTCTTCTTTTTAAAATAGGCCTTTAGTGAATTTGAGATTGAGCAGCATCAAGAATGTGCTTATGACCACTTAGAAGTATTTGATGGAGAAACAGAAAAGTCACCAATTCTTGGACGACTATGTGGAAACAACATACCGGAACCCCTTGTGGCTACTGGAAATAAAATGTTTGTTCGGTTTGTTTCTGATGCATCTGTTCAAAGAAAAGGCTTTCAAGCCACGCATTCTACAGGTCAGCAACTTAGAGTCATGCTTCTCTTTTTGGCCAAGATCCAGGTTTCTCTTCTGGAGAATTTGGTTCAATAATAGAATTGCAAATAAATCTCCAAACATAGAAAGTGAAATTTCACTGAAGCACTGTGTGAAATATTTGCAGAACCACACAGCATCCTACTTAAAGATCTTTGCAGTTGTTGAGCATATAGGGAAACCCAAAAGTTTTTGCCTAATTTGTGATCAGTGCCGTTTGTTTAAGTAGAACTGTCCAATATTTATATAATGTATTTCATATTAAATGTAGCAGTTTAATTTATATGTTATATTTAACAGATAGAAATCTATGGCTTGATATTAAAAATTTATGTTTTATCTAATAACCTATCTGGTTAGCTAGATTTTACATTAATATATTTTTTTGAAAAGTCACACAAATTTATTAATATTTTTATGTACACAGGGGCTTTACACAAAAATGAAAACCCAAAGAAGTGGGTTTCTATGCCATTTTGTTTTGTTTTTTGTTTTTTCCTATTTATATATTTTATTGCATTTTAGGTTTGGTGGTACATGTGAAGAACATGCAAGATTGTTGCATAGGTACACACATGGCAGTGTGATTTGCTGCCTTCCTTCCCATCACCTACATCTGGCATCTCTGCCCTTGCTATCTCTCCCCAGCTCCCCACCCC
>NW_016107355.1:68542-75123 GCF_001604975.1 Cebus imitator | reverse complement strand
AATGATGGTTTCCAGGTTCATCCATGTCCCTACAAAGGACACAAACTCATCATTTTTGATGGCTGCATAATATTCCATGGTGTATATGTGCCACATTTTCCCTGTCCAGTCTATCATCAATGGGCATTTGGGTTGGTTCCAGGTCTTTGCTATTGTAAACAGTGCTGCAATGAACATTGATGTGCACGTGTCCTTATAGTAGAATGATTTATAATCCCTTGGATATATACCCAGTAATGATATTGCTGGGTCAAATGGAATTTCTATTTCTAGGTCCTTGAGGAATCGCCACACTGTCTTCCATAATGGTTAGACTAATTTACACTCCCACCAACAGTGTAAAAGTGTTCCTATTTCTCCACATCCTCTCCAGCATCTGTTGTCTCTAGATTTTTTAATGATCGCCATACTAACTGGCATGAGATGGTATCTCAATGTAGTTTTGATTTGCATTTCTCTGATGACCAGTGATGATGAGCATTTTTTCATATGTTTTTTATCCTCATGTATGTCTTCTTTTGTAAAGTATCTGTTCATATCCTTTTCCCACTTTAGAATGGGCTTGTTAGTTTTTTTCTTGTAAATCTGTTTTAGTTCTTTGTAAATTCTGGATATCAGCCATTTGTCAGATCGGTAAACTGCAAAATTTTTTTCCCATTCTGTTGGTTGCCAATTCACTCTAATGACTGTTTCTTTTGCTGTGTAGAAGCTGTGGAGTTTGATTAGGTCCCATTTGTCTATTTTGGCTTTTGTTGTCAATGCTTTTGGTGTTTTGGTCATGAAGTCCTTGCCTACACCTATGTCCTGAATGGTTTTGCCTCGATTTTCTTCTACGGTTTTTATGGTGTTAGGTCTTATGTTTAAGTCTTTAATCCATCTGGAGTTTTATAGTGTCAGGTGTCAAAAAGGAATCCAGTTTCTGCTTTTGCACATGGCTAGCCAGTTTTCCCAACACCATTTATTAAACAGGGAATCCTTTCCCCATTGCTTGTTTTTGTCTGGTTTGTCAAAGATCAGATGGTTGTAGATATGTTGTGTTGCCACCCAGACCTCTGTTCTGTTCTATTAGTCTATATCTCTGTTTTGGTACCAGTACCATGCTGTTTTGATTACTGTAGCCTTGTAGTATAGTTTGAAGTCTAGTAGTGTGATGCCTCCCACTTTGTTCTTTTTGCTTAGAATTAACTTGTCTATGTGGGCTCTATTTTGGTTCCATATGAAGTTTAAGGTGTTTTTTCCAGTTCTGCAAAGAAGGTCATTGGTAGCTTGATGGGGAAAGCATTGAATCTGTAAATTACTTTGGGCAGTATGGCCATTTTCACGACATTGATTCTTCCTAACCATGAACATGGAATGTTTCTCCATCTATTTGTGTCCTCCCTTATTTCGTTGAGCAGTGGTTTGTAGTTCTCCTTGAAGAGGTCCTTTACATTCCTTGTTAGTTGTATTCCTAGGTATTTTATTCTCTTTGTGGCAATTGTCAATGGAAGTTTGTTCTTGATATGGCTCTCTTTAAGTCTGTTATTGGTGTATAGGAATGCATGCGGTTTTTGCACATTGATTTTGTATCCTGACATTTTGCTGAAGTTGCTTATCAGTTTCAGGAGTTTTGGGGCTGAGACAATGGGGTCCTCTAGATATACAATCATGTCGTCAGCAAATAGAGACAATTTGACTTCCTCCTTTCCGATTTGAATACCATTTATTTCTTTTTCTTGCCTGATTGCTCTGGCTAGAACTTCTAGTACTATATTGAATAGGAGTGGTGAGAGAGGGCATCCTTGTCTAGTGACAGATTTCAAGGAGAATGCTTCCAGTTTTTGCACATTCAGTATGATTTTGGCTGTTGGTTTGTTGTAAATAGCTTTTATTATTTTGAGATATGTTCCATCAATACCTAGCTTATTGAGGGTTTTTAGCATAAAGGGCTGTTGAATTTTGTCAAAGGCCTTCTCTGCATCAGTTGAGATAATCATGTGGTTTTTGTCTTTGGTTCTGTTTATGTGGTGAATTACGTTTATAGACTTGCGTATGTTGAACCAGCCTTGCATCCCCGGGATGAAGCCTACTTGATCATGGTGGATAAGCTTTTTGATGTGCTGTTGCAGTCGGCTTGTCAGTATTTTATTGAAGATTTTTGCATCTATGTTCATCATCGATATTGGTTTGAAGTTTTCTTTTCTTGTTGAGTCTCTGCCGGGTTTTGGAATCAGGATGATATTGGTGACATAAAATGGTTTGAGAAGAATTCCCTCTTTTTGTATTGTTTGGAATAGTTTCAGAAGGAATGGTATCAGCTCCTCTTTGTATGGCTGGTAGAATTCGGCTGTGAACCCGTCTGGACCTGGGCTTTTTTTGGGTGGTAAGATCTTAATTGCTGCCTGAACTTCAGACCTTGTTATGGGTCTGTTCAGGGTTTTGGCTTCTTCCTGTTTTAGGCTTGGGAAGAGGCAAGTGTTCAGGAATTTATCCATTTATTCGTGGTTTACTAGTTTATGTGCATATAGTTTGTAATAATCTCTGATGATGGTTTGAATTTCTGTGGAATCTGTGGTGATATCCACTTTATTGTTTTTTATTGCATCAATTTGGTCATTCTCTCTTTTCTTTTTTATTAATCTGGCTAGTGGTCTGTCTATTTTGTCGATCTTTTCAAAAAACCAGCTCCTGGATTTATTGATTTTTTGAAGGGTTTTTTGTGTCTCTATCTCCTTCAGTTCTGCTCTGATCTTAGCTATTTCTTGTCTTCTGCTGGACTTTGAGTTTTTTTGATCTTGCTCCTCTAGCTCTTTTAATTTTGAAGATAGGGTGTCAATTTTAGATCTCTCCTTGCTTCTCATGTGGGCACTTATTGCTATATGTTTTCCTCTAGAGACTGCCTTAAGTGTGTCCCAGAGATTCTGGTGAGTTTTGTCTTCATTCTCGTTGGTTTCGAAGAACGTCTTTATTTCTGTCTTCATTTCATTGTTTATCCAGTGAACATTCAAGAGTAAGTTTTTCAGTTTCCATGAAGCTCTGCGGTTCTGGGTTGGTTTTTGAATTCTGAGTTCTAACTTGATTGCACTGTGGTCTGAGAGACTGTTTGTTATGATTTCCGTTCTTTTGCATTTGCTGAGGAGTGATTTACTCCCAATTATGTGGTCAATTTTAGAGTAGGTGTGATGTGGTGCTGAGAAGAATGTATATTCCGTGGATTTGGGGTGGAGGGTTCTATAAATGTCTATTAGGTTTGCTTGGTCCAGGTCTGAGTTCAAGTCCTGGATATCCTTGTTAATTTTCTGTCTAGTTGATCTGCCTAATATTGACAATAGGGTGTTAAAGTCTCCCACTATAATTGTGTGGGGGTCTATGTCTCTTTTTAAGTCATTAAGAACTTGCCTTATGTATCTGGGTGTTCCTGTATTGGGTGCGTATATATTTAGGGTCGTTAGGTCTTCTTGCTGCATTGATCATTTTACCATTATGTAATGTCCTTCTTTGTCTCTTTTGATCTCTGTTGCTTTAAAGTCTATATTATCAGAGATGAGAATTGCAACTCCTGCTTATTTTGCTCTCCATTTGCTTAGGAAATCTTCCTCCATCCCTTTATTTTGAGCCTTTTTGTATCCTTGCATGTGAGATGGGTTTCCTGGATACAGCACACAGATGGGTTTTGACTTTTTATCCAATTTGCCAGCCTGTGTCTTTTGATTGGGATATTTAGTCCATTTACATTTAGGGTTAATATTGTTATGTGTGAATTTGATACTGCCATTTTGGTACTAGCTGGCTTTTTTGCCCATTAGTTGATGCAGATTCTTCATTGTGTTGATTCTCTTTACCATTTGGCATGTTTTTGGAGTGGCTGGTACTGGTTGTCCCTTTATATGTGTATATCCTCTTTCAGGAGCTCTTGTAAAGCTGGCCTGGTGGTGACAACATCTCTGAGTACTTGCATGTTCACAAAGGATTTTATTTTTCCTTCACTTATGAAGCTTAGTTTGGCTGGATAGGAGATTCTGGGTTGAAAATTCTTTTCTTTAAGGATGTTGAATATTGGCCCCCACTCTCTTCTGGCTTGTAGGGTTTCTGCTGAGAGATCTGCTGTGAGTCTGATGGGCTTCCCTTTGTGGGTAACCCGACCTTTCTCTCTGGCTGCCCTTAGTATTTTCTCCTTCATTTCAACCCTGGTGAATCTGACGATTATGTGCTTTGTGGTTTCTCTTTTTGAGGAATATCTTTGTGGTGTTCTCTGTATTTTCTGGACTTGAATATTGGCCTGCCTTGCTAGGTTGGGGAAGTTTTCCTGGATAATATCCTGAAGAGTATTTTCCAGCTTGGATTCATTCTCTTGTCGCATTCACGTACACCTATCAAACGTAGATTAGGTCTTTTCACATAGTCCCATATTTCTTGGAGACTTTGTTCATTCCTTTTTACCGTTTTTTCTCTAATCTTGCCTTCTCATTTTATTTCATTGAGTTGATCTTCAACCTGTGATATCCTTTCTTCTGCTTGGTCCATTCGGCTGTTGATACTTGTGCATGCTTCGCGAAGTTCTCGTGTTGTGTTTTCTAGCTCCATCAATTCACTTATATTCCTTTCTCTTTTGTCCATTCTCGTTAGCATTTCGTCAAATCTTTTTTCAGTGTTCTTAGTTTCTTTGCATTGGGTTAGAACATGTTCTTTTAATTAACAGAAGTTTCTTACTACCCACCTTCTGAAGTCTGATTCTGTCATTTCATCACACTCGTACTCCATCCAACCTTTTTCCCTTGCTGGTGAGGAGTTGTGATCCCTTTTAGGAGGAGAGGTGTTCTGGTTTCGGGTGTTTTCACCCTTTTTGCGCTGTTTTCTTCCCATCTTTATGGATTTATCCACCTGTCATTTTTGTAGTTGCTGGCTTTCAGATTGGGTCTCAAATCTTTCAGATTGACGTTCTGTTTGTTGATTATGAGGTTATTTCTGTTTCTTGGTTTTCCTTCTGACAGTCTGTCCCCTCTGCTGTAGGTCTGCTGCGGTCCACTCCAGGCCCTGCTTGCCTGGGGATCACCTGCAGCAGCCTCTGAGCTTTCACTGGGAGCTGCAATCCTGAGCTGTTCCTAAACGTCCATCTTGGATCGATCCCCCCTGCATTAATATATTTTTTATAAATAAGTTTAGGACTGATCTTTTTGATGGAACCTCTATTTTTCCTTTTTTTATTTGGTATGCAACATGATCTTTTGCCTAATCCTCCTTTCTAATTTACTCTTAGGGATTTCAACTAACTGTTCTGGGAATCTTAGATAAAATTTAATTTAGAAAAATACAAAAACCTTTAGGCTAAAAATATAAAAGAACGTTATTTATAGTTTGGAGACAGTTTAAGTATACGTTCCGTAAAATATCTGGAGAATGTCACCTTTTCATTCAGTTAACAATGTGTCAGTTAAATGTAGATATTAGCTGGTCAGTTAGCTTATACTGACACCTAGTGGCATGGCTAATGCATAAGCGATTGATACACAGGAGAAATTTTTCATTTTTTTTTTTTTTTTTTTACAGGAATGTCAGCGTTTATTGACATACAATGATAATTTTTCCCTTAGGTTTACAGTGTTGAGAAATTTTTCTTGTTGGAAAACAAAGCATAAAAATACACAAACTCATCCATGAAATAGTTTTAGTGAAATTTTGTCATGATATTCTGCTGTTTTTATTTTTTAACTTTGTTTTGTAATTCGTAATTTTAACTATTCCATTATTCAACATTATTTTTTCACTCTGTTATATTTTATTGTGAGCATTAGATTTATGTTGAAGCCTGTAAGAAAGATATTGTCAGGATACTAATCTGAATAATAATAGTTATTATTGGACTTATGTCAATAAAAATTAGTTCTCATGATTAATATAAATATTATGGCATGAGGAAAATCTTACATGGAACATAGAAATGTCAGGCTAATGAGAGATTTTCCACACATTTGGCATTTACGTCTTGAATATTTTTCTTATAACTTGTCAAATAATGAAGGCGTGAAAAAATAAAATTCTATTACTTAATCAATACTTTGCTGATAGCACCAAGTTCATCACATTTTAGAAAATATCATCATGGGAGGGATCCAAGATGGCCAGTTAGGAGCAGCTCATGATTGCAGCTCCCAGCAAAAGTGCAGAAGGTGAGTGGACATTGCATTTCCACATGGATTTTTATTGCCCACAGACCAGGAGATTCCCAGGTGGAGGATCCCCACGGGTTGCCAGTGCGGCTGTTTTGGCCAGTGTGGCTATTTGGCCGGCACGGCTGTTTTTGCCGGTGCGGCTGTTTTGCTAGCGCCCTGGTGAAGCGGTTCTCCATACAAAATACATGGGTCTGGACACCATTTTGGCTGGCATTTGGAGCTCCTGGGAGACATATTTGTCCATTCATCTGATTAAAAAGGGGATGTAAACAGGGAGCCAGGCCAGGAGATTCCCAGGCAAAGAAGTGCCCCAAAACTCAGTGTGGCTGTTTCAGCTGGTGCAGTTGGTCACCACACGGGAAATCACACAGATCCTGGCACGTTTTCAGATGAACACCTGGGAGAGAGTCCACCGTTCAACTAAAAAAAAAA
>NW_016107355.1:66732-67992 GCF_001604975.1 Cebus imitator | reverse complement strand
GACCAGGCTAGGCTGGTCCCACCCCCACAGAAAAACAGCAATTGGAAATGCTCTGGATTGAGAGTTTCACAGCAAGTACAGCTGAACGTGGGACAATCCAGCTCTGTGGCAGAGAGGGTGTCCACCATTACTGAGACAGTCCACCACTACAGATGTAGTTTACTATTGCTGAGGCAGCCCGCCATTACCAAGGCAGTTCTCCATTGCAGAGAGAACCCGCCGTTATAGAAGTGGGCTGCCATTGCCGAGGCAGTTCTAACTATACCCATATAAAGAGGACTGCAGGGAAGACCACACAGCAGCTGGGCAGAGCCCACAGCAGCTCAGCAAAGCCTCTGCAAGCAGACAGTGACTAGGCTGCCTCCTCCATGGGCAGGGGAGTCCTGAAAAAATGCAGCAGCACAACAGAAACTCATAAATAAAGCCCTAACTCCCCAGGACAGAGCACCTGAGGGAAAAAAAGGAGGGTTATGAGCTCTGCTGCAGCGAACTTAAACGTACATGCCCAGCACCTCTGAATGAACAATGGAGCTCACAGCTCAGCACTTGAGCTCCTATAAAGGACAGACTGTCTACTCAAGCCACTCCCTGACTCCCATATATCCAAAGAGTCACCTCATAAAGGAGAGCTCAGACTGACATCTGGTGTGTATCCTTCTGGGACAAAGGTAGCAGAAAAGAAACTGGCAGCAACCCTTACTGTTCTGCAGCCACTGCAGGTGATCCCCAGGCAAGCAGGGCCTGGAGTGGACCTCAGCAGTTATACAGCAGAGGGCCCAGACTGTTAGAAGGAAAACTAAGAAACAAAGAAATAACTTCATCATTAACAAACTGGGCATCCACTCAGAGACCCAATCTGAAAGTCAACAACTATAAAGATGATAAATCCACTATAAAGGTGGACAAATCCACAAATATGGGAAGAAACCAGTGCAAAAAGGATGAAAACACCTGAAACCAGAATGGCTCTTCTCCTACAAGAGATCACAACTCCTAACCAGCAAGGGAACAAGGCTGGATGGAGAATGAGCGTGATGAATTGATAGATTCAGGCTTCAGAAGGTGGGTAATAAGAAACTTCTGAGGGCTAAAAGAGCATGTTCTAACCCAATGCAAAGAAATTAAGAACATTGAAAAAAGATTTGACGAAATGCTAACAAGAATAAACAACTAAGAGGAATATAAGTGAACTGATGGAGCTGAAAAACACAACATGAGAACTACAGGAAGCATACACAAGTCCCAACAGCCAAATTGACC
>NW_016107355.1:48802-65742 GCF_001604975.1 Cebus imitator | reverse complement strand
AAAAAAAAAAAAAAAAAAAAAAAAAAAAAAAAAGCAGGAGCTGCAACGCATCTCTGATAAAATAGACTTTAAACCAACAAAGATCAAAAGAGACAAAGAAGGACATTACATAATGGTAAAAGGATCAATGCAACAAGAGGAGCTAAATATCCTAAATATATATGCACCCAATACAGTATCACCCGAATACATAAGGCAAGTTCTTAATGACTTACAAAGACACTTAGACTCCCACACAATAGTAGTGGGAGACTTTAACACCTTATTGTCAATATCAGACAGATCAACGAGACAGAAAATTAACAAGGATATCCAGGACTTGAATTCATACCTGGACCAAGCAAACCTAATAGACATTTACAGAACTCTCCGCCCCAAATCCACAGAATATACATTCTTCTTAGCACCACATTACATCTACTCTAAAACTGACCACATAATAGGAAGTCAATCACTCCTCAAACACAAAAGAACAGAAATCATAACAAACAGTCTCTCAGACCACAGTGCAATCAAGTTAGAACTCAGAATTGAGAAACTAACTCAGAACCACACAACTTCATGGAAACTGAACAACTGGCTCTTGAATGTTGACTGGATAAACAATGAAATGAAGACAGAAATAAAGACGTTCTTTGAAACCAACGAGAAAGAAGACACAACATACTAGAATCTCTGGGACACATTTAAGGCAGTGTCTAGAGGAAAATATATAGCAATAAATGCCCACATGAGAAACAAGGAAAGATCAAAAATTGACACCCTATAGTCAAAATTGAAAGAGCTAGAGGAGCAAGATCAAAAATACTCGAAACCTAGCAGAAGACAAGAAATAGCTAAGATCAGAGCAGAACTGAAGGAAATAGAGACACAAAAAACCCTTCAAAAATCAATAAATCCAGGAGCTGGTTTTTTGAAAAGATCAACAAAATAGACAGACCATTAGCCAGATTAATAAAAAAGAAAAGAGAGAAGAATTAAATAGATACAATAAAAAACAATAAAAGGGATATCACCACAGATTCCACAGAAATACAAACCATCATCAGAGATTATTACAAACAACTCTATGCACATAAACTAGTAAACCTGGAAGAAATGAATAAATTCCTGTATGCTTGCATCCTCCCAAGCCTAAACCAGGAAGAAGTTGAAACCCTGAATACACCAATAACAAGGGCTGAAGTTGAGGCAGCAATGAAGAGCCTACCACCTAAAAAAATCCCAGGTCCAGATGGGTTCACAGCCGAATTCTACCAGACATACAACGAAGAGCTGGTACTATTACTTCTGAAACTATTCCAAACAATCCAAAAAGAGGAAATCCTTCCCAAATCATTTTATGAGACCAACATTATCCTGATACCAAAACCCGGCAGAGACTCAACAAGAAAAGAAAACTTCAGGCCAGTATCCATGATGAACATAGATGCAAAAATCTTCAATAAAATAATGGCAAACCGATTGCAACAGCACACCAAAAAGCTTATCCACCGTGATCAAGTAGGCTTCATCCCAGGGATGCCAGGCTGGTTCAACATACACAAGTCTATAAATGTAATTCACCACAAAAACAGAACCAAAGGCAAAAACCACATGATTATCTCAATCGATGCAGAGAAGGCCTTTGACAGGATTCAACAGCACTTTATACTAAAAACCCTCAATAAACTAGATATTGATGGAACATATCTCAACATAATAAAAGATATTTACGACAGACCAACAGCCAATATCATACTGAATGGGGAAACTGGAAGCATTCTCTTTGAAATCTGGCACTAGACAAGGATGCCCTCTCTCACCACTCCTATTCAGTATAGTATTGGAAGTTCTAGCCAGAGCAATCAGGCAAGAAAAAGAAGTGAAGGGTATAGGGTATAGGGTATAGGAAAGGAAGACATCAAATTGTGTCTATTTGCAGGTGACATGATTGTATGTCTAGAGGACCCCATCGTCTCAACCCAAAATCTCCTGAAACTGATAAGCAACTTCAGCAAAATCTCAGGATACAAAATCAATGTGCAAAATGACAAGCATTCTTATACACCAGTGAGAGACTTAAAGAGAGCAAAATCAAGAACGAACTGCCATTCACGGCTGCTACAAAGAGAATAAAATACCTAGGAATACAACTAACAAGGAACGTAAATGACCTCTTCAAGGATAACTACAAACCACTGCTCAACGAAATAAGAGAGGACACAAACAGATGGAGAAACATTCCATGTTCATGTTTAGGAAGAATCAATATCGTGAAAATAGCCATACTGCCCAAAGTAATTTACAGACTCAATGCTATCCCCATCAAGCTACCAATGGCCTTCTTCATAGAACTGGATAAAACCACCTTAAACTTCATATGAAACCAAAAGAGAGCCCACATAGCCAAGTCAATTCTAAGCAAAAGAACAAAACTGGAGGCATCACACTACCGGACTTCAAACTATACTACAAGGCTACAGTAATCAAAACAGCATGGTACTGGTACCAAAACAGAGATACAGACGAATGGAACAGAACAGCAGCCTCGGACGCTACACCACACATCTACAACCATCTGATCTTTGACAAACCAGACAAAAACAAGCAATGGGGAAAGGATTCCCTGTTTAATAACTGGAGTTGGGAAAACTGGCTAGCCATGTGCACAAAGCAGAGATTGGACCCCTTCCTGACACCTTACACTAAAATTAACTCCAGATGGATTAAAGACTTAAACATAGGACCTAACACCATAAAAACCCTAGAAGAAAACCTAAGCACAACCATTCAGGACATAGGTGTAGGCAAGGACTTCATGACCAAAACACCAAAAGCATTGGCAACAAAACCCAAAATAGACAAATGGGACCTAATCAAACTCCACAACTTCTGCACAGCAGAAGAAACAGTCATTAGAGTGACTCGGCCAACAGAATGGGAAAAATTTTTGCAGTCTACCCATTTGACAAAGGGCTGATATCCAGAATCTACAAAGAACTAAAACAGATTTACAAGAAAAAAACAAACAAGCCCATTCAAAGTGGGTGAAGGATATGAACAGACACTTAACAAAAGAAGACATATATGAGGCCAACAAACATATGAAAAAATGCTCATCATCACTGGTCATTAGAGAAATGCAAATCAAAACTACACTGAGATACCATCTCACACCAGTTAGAATGGTGACGATTGAAAAATCTGGAGACAACAGATGCTGGAGAGGATGTGGAGAAATAGGAACACTTTTACACTATTGGTGGGAGTGTAAATTAGTCTAACCATTATGGAAGACAGTGTGATGATTCCTCAAGGACCTAGAAATAGAAATTCCATGTGACCCAGCAATCCCATTACTGGGTATATATCCAAAGGATTGTAAATCGTTCTACGATAAAAACACATGTACACCAATGTTCATTGCAGCACTGTTCACAATAGCAAAATCTGGAACTAACCCAAATGCCCATCGATGATAGACTGGACAGGGAAAATGTGGCACATATACACCGTAGAATACTATGCAGCCATAAAAAATGATGGGTTTGTGTCCTATGCAGGAATATGGATGAACCTGGAAACCATCATTCTCAGCAAACTGACACAAGAACAGAAAACCAAACACCGCATGTTCTCACTCATAGGCTGGTGTTGAACAATGAGAACACATGGACACAGGGAGGGGAGCATCACACACTGGAGTCTGTTGGGGGGAAATAGGGGAGGGACAGTGGAGGGTGGGAGCTGGGGAGAGATAGCATGGGGAGAAATGCCAGATATAGGTGATGGGGAGGAAGACAGCAAATCACGCTGCCATGTGTGTACCTATACAACAACCTTGCGTGTTCTTCACATGTACCCCAAAACCTTAAATGCAATAAAAATTTTAAAAAATAATAAAAAAAATATCATCATGGGTTCCAAGAAGGTACTGTGAAAATACGCTGTCAAACCTGTTTAAATAGTTGATGACACAGAATTTTGAGATTATCTACTTTTTTTCTCATGTAGTTTTACAAAAACTTATTCTTATACTGCCTCTTTTTACCCTTAGTAAGTGGAAGGACTGAGGTTCCATTATGTCACAGTGTGTTGGTACATATGGGTTTCTTGTATAGGTGAACCGTTACCTAGCAGGAAACTTTCAAAAAGATCTCTGTTTTTTCATCTGTAAAATAAAAATCCCAGGGTTACTTGCAGCAGTAAAACTCCTAATTTGTGTGACTTCTGCCCATGCACACTATTTGCAGTGTTTGTGTTATGATTAACATTTCATTGAGAGGATCTAATCTTACCTTAATAGGGGTCATTTGTTGTGATCCAATGGCATAGAAGCCCTGGGTGTTTTAGGCATATACACTTATACTTTACATACATTGAATCCTCAAAAGAACTATATGACATAGGTATTATCATCCTCATTTTCCAGATCAAGACAGTGAAAATCTGGACAATTAATTTGCACTTTCTAAAATAGTGTCAAAGCCTGGATTTTAATTAATTCTGATTGTTTCCAAAGCTACTGCACTTCCTATTGTAATATCATTTTCTCATGTAAAACTTTTGGATTAGGAAGAAAATGAGTATACAACTATCATTACTAGGTGAAGATTGAATGCTTCTTTATAGAAATATTAAGCAAATCTCTTCAAAGTATATACGTGACCAGGCTCATTTTATTTATCTGTTTCATTCACAACCATTTAGATACCCACGTGGGGAACTCCAATCACAATTTCTCTGGCGAAACATGCTTTGGATATTCTTTAATCCTGCCCTGTCATTTCAGAAATGAGAAATTTGAGGCTAAAATGTTTAATGGTAACTGAAACAGCACAATAAGCTAGTAACAGTTGAAATTAGAGTCCCTGCTTCCCAACTCCTGTTCCTTTATTATTCTGAGAATTTTTGATATTATTTGTCTGTTTTATCAGCTATGTTGGAATTTTTCTGGGTGGGCTTTTATTTCTGTTACTGTCTAGTAGTCATACATGCTCAAATATTCTTATCTACATCTGCTTTTATTTCTCCTCGAAGTCTCTTTAACAGGTTCATTTATTCTACTCTTTCATCAAATATATATTCTGCATCTGCTTTGGACAATGTAAATGCATGGGAATTTTTAAGACAAGGGAAGGAATTCCTGCCTATTGACAGCTTACAGCCTGAGAAGTTAAACTTGTGATGTTCAGTTTATCTTTTAATTTCTGCTAACAAAATGGCCAAGTCCAGTACCATATATGTCAGTTTTTGTTACACATATAAAGCATTTATTCATTATTTACTGTCTTCTAGAATATGGATGGCTATTTTTGATGTATTCTTAAGTATATAGTTTAATTTGCTTAGGTAAATTTATATTTCTGTATACAATTTTAGTTGTATCCACAAGAAAAATTTCTAACGCTATGAATTTTGAAACATGGTGATTAGAAATGTTGTAATGTATAATGATGGCTGCTTTTCTTTACAGGTAAAAAAAAAAAAGTCCATGGAAAATAGACTTAATTGAAAAGAGTTCTTTTTTCCTCTGACAGTTTGTTCAAATTCTAATTCCAAATTTATTTTAATAAGGAAACAAATGGTAGTACTCCAGCCTTAAATTAGTTAATTAAAGGAAACACATCTTTAGTAGGAAAAAATGTCCTGTGTATTTTCTAAGAAGATATGGCTGCAAAACAGAAAAAACAGGAGAAACATGGAGAGAAAATAATTTTAAAATTCATTGCATTTTCTCTTGGGACTTCTTTTTTGTAATATAAATCATCATACTCTTTGTCAATGACATTTAAAAATAAAATATTATCAAACTCCTTGGAAAGGAAATTATTTTGATCTAAATCAATTAAATTAGAGTGCTCACTAAAAGCATTTATAGGTCAAATTACAAGATTTCTCCTGGAGTTTAATACTTTACCAGGCAATAAACAAACTTGTCTTTCCAAATTAACATGAAGTTCACCCTAGGCTTCTCTTCCTTTCTTGTTACCTTTCTTATTCAGTTTCATTTTCCATTTCTTAGAATTCTACAGGAAACTCTGGCAGCTGTTCTTTAGTTGATGTAAAAATGGTATTTCCAACATACTAAATAACTGGTTTTATATTTTTCTGACTTGGTAAATGAATAGGTAGATTTGATGAAAATGTGTTCACTGTATTTAAAAGCCATCTTTTAAAGTGATCTATTCCAATAAATGACCTATTGATCACTGCTTGAATTACCCGGAAGATTCTGGGAAAAAAAAGCTACCTATTTTATTCTGGAATTTCTCTCAGGACATATTATAGGTTGGTGCAACAGTAATTGCAGTTTAACAAAATCACACCTCTTCTGCATATAGTATTCAAATATTCATTTCATTCTTTAGAAATTCATCCTGTGGACTAAATTCTGTCATGGTGTGTGTGTGTGTGTGTGTGTGTGTGTGTGTGTGTGTGTGTGTGTGTGTGTATGATGGTTAGAACATTAATTCCAGGTTTATTAGTTTGAGTGGTGATCTATAAGAATGAGGATGTGCATTGCAAAAGATACACGAAAAAGGAAGCAAAAATGGAGGGGACTTTTCTTTATCCTTAAATGCAATTTAAGACATTTGCTTTTAAATGCAGGCCGTTTTTCTATTTTTTAATGAAGTCTGATAAAGACACCTTTCTGTGATTTTCAGATTTACAAAGCCTCTATAAAGTTATTTTTCCTGTTCTGTTTAATTTCTTCAGTTTCTCCTTGATTTCTGTTCCAAGCTGTGGCTGGCAGAGGGTTGCTTCTTGTGGATCCTGGTCTTTGTGTTGCGACCTTGCTATATCTGTGAGGCAGGCACACAAGAGTGCCTGCACCAGACCTCTGGTTCCTCCCATCAGCACTTCCTGGGCTGTGGAATGAAAGTAATGCAAGTGCTGAAGCTTTACTTTAAAGCTGAAAACAAAATATATCAGTCAATTCTCAAAACTGGAGAATAGGTAGAATTTTTTGAATAGTCTGTAAATGACATTACACTGATTTACATATTTATACGTTGAATTCAGAAATATTTTTCATAAAATATTTTACTAGCTTTCAAAAATAGAATTTTTCCTTTCTAATAGCAGATTTATAGTGCTTTAAATTGTCGTTCAATTTTCCTTATTTTTCATTTCATACCTGAGTGGATCCTAGAGTACAGATGATGGCATTTACATGTACTCATAGGGAAATAATAACAATAATAATGGTAGCTCACATTTACATGGGTTTTACCATGCCAGGCATCTTTCAAGCATTTTTCATATATTAACCTATACACCCTTCATCTGACCCTATGATGTGAGTACTATTTTTGATTCTTTTTTTAGAAATGAAGTTGTGGTAAATAACAGAGCCAGATTTGCACCCAGGCAATTTGACTGGGAGTTCCATCACAAGAAAGGGGAACTAATTATTGGAGTTACTGAGATAACAAAAGTACCATAGTGGGAAAGGGATGCCTGGCTTCCAGTGTGTGGGACTTGGGAGGTAAAATCCCAAGGCTAATTGATGTTCCATTTTCAGGAATATTTCCTCACACAAATACATTTGTAATAGTTGCACCTCTATCAGTTGGTTTTGTGAGCTACTCATCTACCATTTGGGAGATGAAGGGATATTTACATTCACTGTAACACAGCCCAGTAGGGAAGTTATTCTCATAATTGGAACCCTAGCTGGAAGTTCCTTCATATGTTAGTCACACAATGTCTCTGAATTTGCAGTTGTTTATGACAATGCCCATAGATTTTCTTGGACACACCTGAATTCAGACATCTGTGAAAGGGATCCCATACTCGCAATTCAGAAATATTTTGTTATTTAAAAACCACCAAACCACAATATGGGTAAACTATATACAAACCTGAAAAGTCCAAATTAGAATTTCAACTGTCTAACCGTCTTCACTAAGAACTATCTGGTCACAGACTACCATGACAGTATTACAGTTGTACTTGGCTATCCAGTAGTTTTACTTCCCCAGCTCTTGCCACATTGGATTTTCCCTGTGATGTTCCTCATTTTAGCAGTGAAACTTCTCCTTCCCAGAAATTCTTTCAATCCTTAAGAAACAAGGACAGAAAGAGACTCTACTCTCTCTTGACACTTTCATATCCCATTATTTTATCTCCCTCTCAACCACCATTCTTGCTTGCATGGGTTGGTGGGTCACTGTAGGCTCTCTCTGTCTTTATTTAATCTCTAGTAATTAAAAAGTTTTAGGGCTCTTGCCAGGTGCAGTGG
Organism: Cebus imitator; assembly: GCF_001604975.1. NCBI lineage: Eukaryota > Metazoa > Chordata > Mammalia > Primates > Cebidae > Cebus > Cebus imitator. The sequence goes on along the minus strand of NW_016107355.1, from coordinate 57,512 downwards.
CTCACGCCTGTAATCCCAACACTTCGGGAGGCTGAGGCAGCTGAATCACTTGAGGTCAGGAGTTCAAGACCAGCCTGGCCAACACGGTGAAATCCTTCTCTACTAAAATTACAAAACATTAGCCACGTATGGTAGTGCATGCTTGTAGTGCCAGTTACTTGGGAGGGTGAGGCAGGAGAATCGCTTGAATCTGAGGGACAGAAGTTCCAGTGATCCGAAACATGCCTCTGCACTCCAGCCTGTGTGACAGAGCAAGGCTTTGTCTCAAAAAAAAAAAAAAGTTTTGGGGCTCTGACTACAAAGTGTTCCTGAGAAGAGTGTTTGAAACCTTTTATATTCTAAATTATATCAGCTAAAATGTTTTATGCACACTTATTTATTTATTTGAGTGACAAAAATAATAACTGGTAGAGCCTATGATTATTAATTTATCTTTTTTAAAGGAGTCGTGAGGAACATTTAATATTTTTTCTTGTAATAAACACAGACTGCCATTGGATAGGTTCCAGAATTGCAAAGATACTTATAATTAATGATACACATAGGTTTACCCTATCAAGTTAGATAAATATTTCTATCTAAGTAAAATACTACTATTCTATACAGAAAGTTCTATATAACACAAACACATGCAGAGGAGTTTTATATATATTGTCGATTTTCAAGTTATTTCTTACTTCTTTGGATTTGGGGTTCTTAAATTGTTTGGACTGAACTTGAGTTAATACTCTGGCCTCTTTATGAAAATAGTTATTTGAGACTAGAAGCAGTATTAGGTATAACAATCTTAAAAATTGTTGAGTTGCTAGGTAGTAGATTCTAAGTGATTGTCATGTTTTAAATTCTCAAATCTCACTAAAATTGGTACCATTACTTTTCATCTGTAATATCCTTGAGAAAAGTATGGCTCAGAGACATCACTCACCCATAATCAGAGCTAGCAGGTGTTGGGGCTGACATTCCAACCCAGGTCATCCATGTCTAGGGCCTGGGCCAGTACCCATGACAGAATCTCCAGTTCTGGAAACCATGCCTCATGCTGGAAGTATAAACAGAAGTTAAACAATGGTTAGGCTACACTGAAATTTAAATTGGAACCCGTTAAAGCTCATTGACCTTACTCATTTTATTTTTCTTTCCTGGGCAGAGTGTGGTGGCCGATTGAAAGCAGAATCAAAACCCAGAGATCTGTATTCACATGCTCAGTTTGGTGATAACAACTACCCAGGACAGGTTGACTGTGAATGGCTGTTAGTATCAGAACGGGGCTCTCGACTTGAATTATCCTTCCAGACGTTTGAAGTGGAAGAAGAAGCAGACTGTGGCTATGACTATGTGGAGCTCTTTGATGGTTTCGATTCAACAGCTGTGGGACTTGGTCGATTCTGTGGATCTGGGGTAAATATACCACCAACAGGCTACCCTAGACATGATTATAGATACCCATTGATTCATGATTGATATGTGTACCATTTACAAGTTGTAAATATACCACCAACAGGCTACCCTAGACATGATTAAAGATGCCTATTGATTTGTGATTGATACGTGTAACATTTACAAATTGGCAGTGTTTTTGCAAAAAAAAAAAAGTGACATCATATTATAAATGACTTGACAAAATATAACATGTCTCTATCCTTAACACTTCTCCACTTCTAATGATTTTGGCTGAATAATATTTGATGAAACAGATGAAATCAGTAGGTATAATTTCTTGTCACTTTTCCATGTTCTAACTTCTTATTATGCAATAAATATTTAAATACTTAATCTAAAAGCAATATATTTGCGCACACACCATTTACAATTCTGTCATGTTTCTGAAGTAAAGCATAAAGGAAAAAGATAGTATGTACACCATTCTAATTCACGTTCTTTTTTCAACAAATATATTTGGTGGTAGTGGCTGGGTCAGCCACTGGTGTGTGTACACAGGCAGCACTACAGGGAATTGTTCCATTGCAGAGTGTCACTTGTGCAGGTGTAGAGTGCCAGGTACAGGCCAGAAGAGATCACCATGAGAAATAAGGAAAGGAAAAACTTAAGGCTTTCTTAATGCTTTTCCCCCAGGACTCACTCCATTAATATTTATGTATTTATAGACTTCTCAATACATATTTTGTCCTGAAGATATTAGTCTCAGTTTTTCAAATGTCTACCAGTAGCTATTGCTTAAGTAATACTGTTGAACTCCTGTGCAAATGACAACTGAAATGAAACAAAATGCTTCTTGGTTCTTAGATTATTAAAACACGAAATAATGGAAGATTTGGATTCTGGAAGTGGCTCTGCTTCAGAACAGCTGCTGAAACACATTTACAGAGAATGTAAAGAGATACACTCTCTGAAGCTCACATTATTGATTTGTAAATCAAGAGAACTTGGCTTAAAAGTTTAGAAAATAACACTGAAATTCTAGGGAGAAAAGTGTCCAGAACACAGAAACAGTAATGTGTGTTCAAAGCCTAACGACATCATCGACTAGCTGTGTGAACTCTAGCATGTCACTTTCTTCTCTGAATCCCATTTTCTCCTCTGTAAAGTGAAGACGTTGATTACACCTACTCTCCAATGTTGTTGGGAAGATTAAATTATATTCCAAAGAAAAGTATTCACAAACACGCATTACACTGAAGAAAAAGTGATTTGTTCTATTGCTTGTTTACTTGCTTCTTTGTTTGTTTTTTTCTTCAGCCACCAGAAGAGATTTATTCAATTGGAGATGCAGTTTTAATTCATTTTCACACTGATGACACAATCAACAAGAAGGGATTTCATATAAGATACAAAAACATAAGATATCCAGATACCACACATACTAAAAAATAACACCAAAACCTCTGTCAGGACATAAAGGAATGTGCATAATGGAAAGAAGACATATTTTTTTTAAAAACTGAAGATATTGGCATAAATGTTTTATATAAAGAGTTTGAACAAAAAATCCCTGTAAGACCAAAATTATCTTTGTACTAAAAGAGAAGTTTGCAGTGAATCCTCATCAGAATTGCAAGGATATTTGAACTCCATGCTTGATGGTATTAATAAAACTGATGAAAGGGCATCATGTACATCAAGGAAGACTCTACAAGCTTTTGTTCACGGCATGAAATAGATGCCTCACAATTCAGACAGTTCAGTTCAGGAGCTGTGACCCTGCAGAGTTCTTTTTGGCAATTTGTCAAGATTTGGGGATATAAAGTGATTTTGCAGGTCATAAACTGGAAAACACTATTCTGGTTGTCTTATGATAATTGCTTTGACTTTTATCTTGGATATAGTGTAAACCAGATCCATATAAGGTGTTGGGAAATGGGAGCCTTTTGAGGGTGATTTGTACTTTCCATGTGTATGTGTGTGTCTGGTGTTTAGAAACTGGTATATTTTTGCTTCATTATTTCCACTTGCAGGCCAGCTTAACCTCTTTGAAACACAAATGATCTTGAGATCACTTCAGTGTAGTTACATTTGATGAGTTTGAAATGTCAATAGTGTCTATTCTAGACACCAGTTCTTTAAGTCTCGGAAAATGCCCAGTGAATTGGTAAATTCAGTTCATTGTTTTTGGAAGTGCTGCCTTTTCACACCAAATCCAAGAAGCCTACGATGTCTTATGAACCTTATGAGAAAACTCTGAAGAGATGTGAAGATGATTCTTCTGAATGATGTGTAGCTGGTTCGTTACTCAAGTTACTACTGCTGCTATTGTCTTTCCTTTGTTGTCGATCTGTCATTGTTGTAGCTATTATTGTTGATGTTGTCATGGTTAATCTATTTTTTAAAAATGAAATGAAGCAGAAGTAGGCTTTGTGACAACTGTAAGAGTACTTTCATTTTTCTCTTCCTGGGATATAGTTTTTCAAAATGCAACGCTGGAAAAAAAAAAGGTTTGTTTCTGAAAGACTTCTTATGGTGCTATTCCATAAACATTTTTTTAAATCAAGTTTTTGGCTTTTGAGCCAACCCACCTGTAGACTACGAATGTCTCCCTATGGCTAGTGGCATTTGAAGACTGAAGACTTCTTAAATATATCAAGAGTATATCATTGCAAGGGCAGCACTTGTCCTGTGGAACAACTACATATAATGCCTTAGAATTCTTGCACATGATCATACAGATCCTCCTACACATGAACATAATAGTGTTCATTGGAACATTGAAATGTTGAACATAATAGTGTATGTTAATTAACAGCTCTGTGGAGAAAATCCATTTCCATGACTGAAGTATTAGATATAAATATGATGACCTGCTTTTCTTTCGTAGAAAACATAATTTTAGGATGAATTTTCTGCTTTAAAGGCATGTGTTTTAAAATTAATGTATGTAGATGTGTGATTGTCTGAGCGAGTGAAACTACAAGTGGTGAAAAACAATAGGTGGTTGAAAAGTTAAAATTTATGTGCCAAGTTCTACAAGAATTCCATTTGAAATAGCACCTTCTTTAGGTTTCATGGACAAATAATGGGAACCTCTAATTATGATCAATACCATTAAAGAAGGGCTCTTTCCTTTAGAGAAACCCCAGTTTGATGTCAATATAGATTACTGTATGAAGCAGCTTTGTTTCTGTTATCTGTCCATGAGCATACGACATTTAATACAATTGGGTATATTCTTTCAGTGTTACAAAATTATACACACAAATGTAGCTTATCTGTTTTTTTTTTCTTAAATTGCTGCCCTTAAAAATTTTCTTGCATATGAATTGTAAAATGTAAATACATTTTTAAAACCAATGTTTTGATCTTATTGAATGTTACTTTGAAACTGTATAACTATTGCCTGCAATGTAATTGAGCCTTTTAGTAGAGCCAATTTATTCCAGTAACTTCTTTCATATTTGCTCACTAATCTCCAGTTAGCCAAAATATACCAGGAATGGGAAAAAGAGGAGAAAAAAGCATTAACATTAACACCTATACTGTTTTATACTACTCCTACCCCTGTGCTAGGAATGTGCACTATCCCTTTTTAAACTCCATGCTATACTTTGAGGACTGTCATAATGTTCTCATTTTGTAGTTCAGAAAGTGAGGCTCAAAGAATTTATGTAACAAAGTCACAGTGTAAAGTTAGATGTTGAAATCTAGTTTGTCTTATATAAAAGTTTCTGCTTATTCTACAAAATGAAGTAGAATCAATCTTGACCTATATAAATAGTAGATTTTTTTTATGGTGAAACTTTCCCACATAAAGTACATTTTAGGGGTGAATTACAGTAAAACTTTCAGGATTAGCATTTTGTTCTTTTCAAGAACAGCATGAAAATTAGAATATTGATGTTAGCTATCTTTAAGAATCAGAATTAGTACTAGAAATTTTAAAAACAAACTATAGTTTGGAGTTAGTATGAGCCTTTTGTGAAAATAAATATATTAAATTATTTTGCCTGGTGTGGTAGGGGAAATATCTTGCTCTATATTAAGAAATATTCCGGATATTCTGATTGACATCTTATTAGGCCACAGTGAGCTGTGCTCAGCACAATTGAGAAATTAGGTATTTAGAAAGCATATACAGATGTTGTCATAAGTAGGTCTTCAATGTGAACATTAATTTTTATTGTATCTTATGTCAGATAACAGTTTACCACATATTATTTTTATATTAAATCAACATTTGCCTTAAATATGGTGTTAAATGAAAATACAGACAGCTTCATTGTTGTTTTGTTAATAATTGTTAGTTACTCTTCCAGGCATTTTATTAAATTAATTTTGTAAATTATTTTCCAACCCTACATCAGTATATTGGTTGTGCTTTATGTGTGCCAAAGTTCTAACTCCCATATTGTCTTCTCTGACTATATACAGAACAACAACAACAACAACAACCCTGTTCTCACTTGATTTTATTAATTTTTTTTAAAAAAGTAAATTTTGGAAATAACTGTAGTTTATTAAGGAGATTGTGACTTAACATAAATGGACAAAATACCTTTTTAAAAAGAAATAGATGAAAAGCAATTGTGTTTCCAAAGCCCTCAAGTATCCAATTCCTATATTGGCTGGATTTTTGCTCTCTAGGACTAATTGTAACATGTCATGGTATGAGATTCAAATTCTGTTTAACTTTGTTTTCAAATATCTTAAGTCTGTTGTATTTGGTTTGTAATACTGCTGTATTTTTGGTGGTAAGCTTCAAATACTACTGTATATTTGGTGGTAAGCTTCAAATGTCAGATTTTGTTCTCTCATAGAAAAATCTCTAAAAGCATCAAATGACTAATTTTATTTTTATAAGTTTAAAATTTATTTTTTAAAAGAAACATTCAATTACATGTAGATTAAACCTGTGTGTCATTATAAATTACTTAAAACAGTTATCAAACATTTGGAAACTATTATTTACTAATAAGAATAAGACTTGCCTTATGGAAAATCTTTGATGCCCCTCATTAAATCAGGCATGGAAGGAGGAAAGCAGAAAATATAATTGCCTCGTAAATATATATAATTTGAATTGCGTAATGCTTTCTATTTTACAACAACAAAGGTGTAATAAGAATTTATTGGCCAGGTGCAGTGGCTCACAATGTTAACCCCAGCACTTTGGGAGGCCAAGGTGGGTAGTTCACCTGATGTCAGCAGTTTGAGTACAGCCTGACCAACCTGGAGAAACCCCATCTCTTCTAACAATACAAAATTAGCTGGGCGTGGTGGCATATGCCTGTAATCCGAGCTACTGGGGAGGCTGAGGCAGTAGAATCTCTTGAACCCAGGAGGTGGAAGTTGCAGTGCACAGAGATCACACCATTGCATTCAAGCCTGGGCAACAAGAGCAAAACCCTGTCTCAAAAATCAAAACAAAACAAAACAAAAAAACCTTATCAAAAAGAGAAAAAACGTGGCCTGTGGAATGAATTGAAAGTTTTTATGCTTCAATGCATGGTAATTGATTTCCAATGAATATTTAGCTTTTGGTCTTTTATGTCATCGTTATAAAACTGAGAAACTTTGTCATTAGCTTAGGAAACAAGTAGTGGAAAGGCTGGCTCTGATATTTTGTGAAATAGTAGTCATCTCCAAATTTTCTTCTGACATCTACTTTTTTCACTGTCCTGTTTCCAACCTGCCTAACTTTCTCTCACTCCAATATATTGAACGTGACCACATGACTCTAGTTCCAGCCATGACACCCTACTGCAAGTATCTATTTTGGATTAATAGAAAGGAATCGATAGGGCTCTGAGCATATTTCACTATATATAACCTCCAATATTCTAAGCGGCAAACGAATACAATGAATATCAACTTCTAACTTCAAAAAACTTGCAGATGGAAAAATATCTATATAAAAAGCAGTGGGAAAGAAACCTATTAAGCCATATGCAGATTGAGGGTCTTAGAAGGTCCTATCATCAGGACATAGGTTTTATTTATTGCTAGGTTGGAGGTATATGAGTAAATATTGAAATTGCTTCTGTTGTTATATTTCTATACAAATACAAGCTAATGGCTTCACCAGTCCCTCTGATCTTACTTTGTTCTGTCTGTCTGTTTTGCCCTTATATCTAGAAAATTAATTATGTAACATTTTATTTTTGCTCAGCTATCAAATTTTCGGAGCATACTTGCATCTGAAAACAAATAGCAACAAAGCTTATTAAACTGATTTACACTATTTTACACTATTTTACACATGTGTTCAGTGCTTCAGTGTATTTTGCAAATTACGTTTTTAAAAACAGATTCAGTGGTGCTTCTTCTATTGAATAATATATGATTATACTAGCCACAACATTTAATTCTACAACAAATCCAAGAAAGAAAAAAAATTGCATTACCATTCAAAAGCTGGGTTAGGTTTTTTTCTTTGAAGAGCAATTGTAAAAATTTACCTAAATACAATACATTTCCATCAAAATGTAAAAATGCATCTAAATTATCATGTAATATTTTTACGTTAGAGTTAGTACCTCACAAAAGTAATAGTTGACGTTGAAAACACAGTGGTGATGTCTCTGTAGTAATAGGTGTGTAAGAGGAATTGCTTTAAGGAATGACGTTAAGAATATTTAAACAGAAAGATTAACCAGAAAGGACAAAGTGAAATGATAATAGATAATAAACTTTTAATATGTAAAACTCCCCTAAAAATTATTTAGTGGACATTCCTGAAGGGGCTGAAATTGAGACTTAAAAGCAAATTGCAGGAAAAATTTCCTCAGGAATCATATATTTTTCAATGTTTCTTTATGAAACATTTCTTTAGGAAAAATTTTTTCATAAGGTTTTCAATTTTTATATTACTACATGCATATTAGTTGTGTTTGAATTCCCTGGGATTAAAGGACTGCTCATAATAAGTTTTGTCATTTTCAAACAAAAATGCATAGTACAACAATGTATTTTACTCACTCATTTATTCTATGTATTCACTGAACAAATATTTGCTTAATGACTGCTAATACGCATAGGACTCTGCTAAGCACTATGAATTGAAGATAAAAAAGAAAAAAAAATCAATATTTACTCTCATGAAGTTTAAATTGTAGTTAAAGAGATAAGCATTAATTTAAAGCAACCCCCCAAAGTTGAAATTTCAATAATAATACATACAGGTGTATTCTACTACTGCTTGGGGGCATTTTGCCAAATTATGTGGTTTATATTTTGAGGCTAGCATTAACATAAACATCCTTGGTACTGCATTTGAGCATTAAAAAATTCAGTTGTTCTATAAAGGTTTTTTTTTTTTTTT
>NW_016107355.1:40706-48787 GCF_001604975.1 Cebus imitator | reverse complement strand
AATCTCAGGATGGGCAACTGGGGCTTTCTGTAAACAATATGTTTTACAAAGAAAGCTACCCAATAGTAGCACCAGTAGCACCTGATAAATTGTAATTCCAAATATGAAACACATTGAAACATTTTAAAACTGTTATTTATCTCCAATCAATGCTGACCTAACTGGTGGAAAAAAGAGAGTTTTCACCAATAGTGTGGTTGCAGGACAGTAAAATACCTCACTGTCTCACAATTTGCTTCCCTTTCAAGCCAACAAGTAATTTTTTTAAAGGTGAGTAAAGTGCCTAGAATGCTCAGCTCTCTCAAGAGCATGCATACACATGCACACATGCACACATATGCACGCGTGCACACACACACACAGTGTGTATATATACAAAAGCACTTTGGAGACACATACCTGCAACCTAGGCAACATATTATGCACACCGAAAACACTTCATAGAATATAATGCAACAAGAAAAATCTATAGAAAGTTCAGCTAAGAGTAATCCCAAATAATAAGTAATAGAATTAGACTCTAAGAATTTTAAATGCTGGAATGATCAAATATAGAGTAAAAAGAAAAGTGTATTAAAATGATTAAGGAAAGGAAATGGAAATATGTGGAAAAACTAGAGACACTATCAAAATACTGTATAGATTTTGAAAACAATAAATTAAACTTGCAGAAATGAAAAAATATGGTAATTGAAATAAAAACTGTGGACAATAGGTTTGATATGATTTATGAAGTGGAAACACATATGAATCACAGAACACCACAGAGAGACAAACAGATGAAAAAATATATTTTAAGAGACATGAGAAGTAGATGTGAATGTTCAATATATATTATTAGGAGTTATAGAGGAAGACAATATAGACAATGGAGGACAATAAAATATTGAATATAAATATCTGTAATGACCCTGAACTCTTGGCAGACATGTATCCTTACATTTAGGAAACATAAAAAATTTCCAAGGAAAATACATAAAAATAAGGTTGCACTTAGAAAACACATGAAAATAAAGCTTCATTTGAACCTAAATACTTAAAAATAGATAAAAATAGAGATTAGACACATGATAATGAAATTGATTAATAGAAAGTTAAGAAGAAATCTTTAAAGTAGTCAAAGAAAAAGATTATCAAGGAGAAGATACTTTTAGAAATATAGCAGGCTTTCCAATATTAAGACAGAATATAGTGAAATCAAGTCTTCAAGAAATCAAGAATCAATAATTGTCAACCTTAATTTTTATACCCTGTAAAATACCACTTACAAATAGAAACTAAATTAAGCCAATTTTAGATTAGTAAAAACTAAGAGTTTGTCACTAAAGGATTTTCATTGTAAAACAACTAAAGGATGTTCTTCCAAAAGAAAAGATGAAAACTGTAATGCAAATGATATACAAGAAGGAATGGTTACTGAAGAATTGGTGATTATGTGTTAATTTAAAATATTTACTACTATAAAATAATGTCAATTATCTTATAATTAATGTTATTATAATATTAATGAATAATTTGTAAAGAAAGTAGAAGTAAATATAAAAAAATAATATAATATCATGTACAACTGGAGAGGATTAACCGAAGTTGAAAAGCTCTAAGGTCCTTGTTGTGTTTGAGAAGAGGATTACTTTAATATTTTGTTGAATGTTCAGGGTAAAATTATAGTCTAACCAAAAGAAGAGAAGTAGGATATATAAGTTCTAAACCAGTAGAGAGAGAAAAATAGTATTAAAGTAATAAATCTTAAGGATTGTGTCAAAAGGAGGTTAAAAGGCACAGAAAAAGAAATATGAACAGCACAAAGTAAGATGGTAAAAAGATAGTAGTAATATTTAAAATGTAAAACACATCTTCCAGGCATTTTTCTAAGTGTCTGAGGCATTAATTCATTTAATTCTCACAGGTATGTGAGTTAGAATTTATTGTCCCCATTTTATGAGTGAGGAAATAAATAAAAAATATGCTAGTAATTTTAATAAATATAAGTACACTAAAATTTCCAATTTAAGGAGAGATATTCAGATTGGATTAAAGTGTCATCTATAATCTTTTAGAAAAGATGCTTGTAAAAGAGTATGAAAAAAGTTGAAAATGAAAAAAATAATATTGGGCAGAGTTTAAGCTAATGATAGTTGAGTTTCTTTTAGGCCTAAGAGTCTGTTTGGAATAAAATTAGCAACTCCAATGATAAAAGAAACAATGTATCTAGAACCTTTAAAACAAATTTGTTGAATGTAAATCAAGAGCCTCAAAACACATACAATTATCAAAATCATAAAAATGTAACTCATGATGATAATATGAAGATATTAAGATCTTTGTAAGAGAGATAGTATGATATAAGGTATTTGCAAGACATATATCTTGCAAAGGATTAGAAACCAGATTATTTTTAAAATCCTCAAATCCAGTAAGATACAAACAACCCAATCGATCAGGAATTGACAATCTGCATCTCATGAGTCAAATTCAGCTCAGTGCCTATTTATGTCCAGTCCACAACCTAAGAATGATATATCGATGATAGACTGGACAGGGAAAATGTGGCACATATACACCATGGATACTATGCAGTCATAAAAAACGATGAGTTCATGTCCTTTGTAGGTACATGGATGAACCTGGAAACCATCATTCTCAGCAAACTGACACAATAACAGAAAATCAAACACCGCATGTTCTCACTCATAGGTGGGTGTTGAACAATGAGAACACATGGACACAGGGAAAGGAGCATCACACACTGGGGTCTGTTGTGGGGGAAATAGAGGAGGGACAGTGGGGGGTGGGAAGTTGGGGAGAGAGAGCATGGGGAGAAATGCCAGATATAGGTGATGGGGAGGAAGGCAGCAAATCACACTGCCATGTGTGTACCTATGCAACTATCTTGCATGTTCTTCACATGTACCCCAAAAGCTAAAATGCAATAAGAAGAAATAACTGTTAGCCTTTTGGCAAGAAAAGTTAAGACTTGAAGACTTTGTCTGTTGGGCTATAAATCCTAAAGTGCCACTTGGTCCTTTACAGAAGAAGATAGGCAACCCATGTAATCGATAAATGTGCAAAGGATACACACAAGCAATTCACAGAAGAGGAAAGCAGAATATTAAAAAAAAAACAACAGATGAAAACATATTTGATATTGCTGTTTTTTGGAAAATTCAAATTTAAAGACTAGTATATTATCTTATATTCATTGCATTAGTAACTAAAGGCTTAAACACTATCAAGTGTTTGCAAGGATGTATAGCACAGGAACTTTTACACACTGCTGACAGAAATGTAACCAGTAATGTATCCAAAATGCAAATATTTTGGATAATAATTTGACTCTATATAATATTTGCAGATGTTCTTTTTCATTGACCATAAATTTAAGTCATTCATATAGAAAACTCGTGTGCTTTGAACTGGTTTTAGGAAGTCACCTGAGCTCCAGTAGCTGGGCTGCAGGGAAGCTCTGCAGGCTTTCAGAGACTACTCAGAAAAGCACACCAGAACTAGAATGAGGCACCCCTTTCTCCAGCAACATCCTCTGTATTGATGCAGCTTCACATCAGAAGAGCAAAGGACAATTGTTCAAAAGGACTAGCTCTATTTTCTACAGCAGGCAATGAAAAACATATTTAGAATTGAGAGGCAATAAATTGATGACTGGTACATATAATATGGCATATTAGAATATAAATGTACATTATGTATTTATGATCTTTACACAATTCCAATAAATCCACAATCAAAAGAATTAAATATTTGGCTATATTTAAAAACAAAAAGTGTATATGTACAAGTTAAGCAAAAATAAAATTGCCAGTTAGAAATGCTAATCTCCTCCTCTTCTTTCTCCTTTCCCCCTTTAGCTTCTTTACAACATGACCTATGATTTTTTAAAAAACATGTTTTCAAGGGATTTTTAAAATAAAATATTATAACTCACATGTATGTAGATTTTTAATTGAGGTTCAGCATTTAAAGTGTGCACAATAACCTTGTGAGATAAGTATTATTATTCCAATATTACAGATGGGAATCTTGAACATAAAGTAAGTAACTTCTAAGATCACTTGGTGTCGTGATGAAGAGAATCCCTTTAGAGTCGGGTAGATCTATAAATTATATTTAAATTTAAAAAGTAATCATAAATTCAGATTTTCATTTTGCTCTTTATATAGTTTATCAATTTTGAATGCTAGTATGTTCAAAGTTGTCTCACTTAAAAGCAAGGAAAGCCATTGGCTTTCCCATTAAGAACATGATTTTATGCCGTTTGATCAAATTTTCTTGATTTCTGTTTAGAGTTATAATAAAGTAGCTAGCCTGAAACTAATATATTCCATCAAGAATAAACAGAAAAGAAAATAATTTTATGTTTAAGGCATCCTCAAGCTTCCAACAGAGCCAGGACTTGAGGGATCAAATGCTCAGATAGAAAGGAACCTGTTAAAAATGAAGTGATTTTTTTTTTTTTGAAAAATATACAAGCAATCAATATCTTAAAGGCACTGCCATATATTAGAAGACAAAGGACAGCAAATGATGCAGTTATTAAAGGTCAAAAAAATGATAGGAAAACCTGATAATTTTCAGGGGAAGATAATTATCAATAAATACAGTTAACAACTCAAATAGGAATCCAGAAGTAAAAATGTATTTGAGTTATTTTTAGTTTTAGCTTTCTACAAAGGATCATCCTAACTTCAATGAACATTATTAAACTGACATTTTCCTCTTGTTTTTTCTATTCTATTAATTTTAATGAAATCAAGATTGTACTTGTTCAAGTACAATCAAAAATATACAATCAATAAGTACAATCAAAAATCAACATTTTTCTCATATTTAGAGAAAAATGTTCCAAATACCACATATTATAAAACATTTCTGTTAGCATGTTATTATAAAGCTAATATGTGGCTGGATGCGGTGGCTTACGCCTATAATCCCAGGACTTTGGGAAGTCAAGGTGGGCGGATCACGAGGTCAGGAGTTCGTAATCATCCTGACCAACATGGTGGGACCTCGTCTCTACTAAAAGTACAAAAATTAACTGGGTGTAGTGGGGCACACCTGTAATCCCAGCTACTTGGGAATCTGAGGCAGGGGAATCGCTTGTGCTTGGGAGGCCAAGGTTGCTGTGAGCTGAGATCCACACTCCAGCCTGGGCAGAGTCAGACTCCGTCTAAAAAAAAAAAAAATTGAATTTTATGCTTCAGTTTCCTTTAAGTAATTCCGTGGATAAAGGCAAGGTAAATTAATTTAATACTATACTGTGCTTCAAATATATAGCTTTTGTTATAAGATAATATGCTTTAGAAAGTGCCACAGTAGAGGTTTGAAAATTATCAAGTGCACCTCAAATTACTTTTCATGCTGATTTTATTCATTCTTATGTTGATATTTTTTCTGTGCAATGTTTTGAGATCCTCAAATCAAGAAGCAGATGCTATTTATTTATTTTTGTACTTACAAACAACTGCACACTACGAAGACCTCCTATATACATTGGTTAAATTGAATTGAATCAAAATGGGATTGAATTAAACTAAATTCAATTAATCTGATGTGCTAAAAATTATATCATTCAAAAGTGAGTACTTGTCATATAAGATCTGGGATATTTTCTGAGGAACACTGATATGAAGTTAAACCATGTGACTAATACAGAAAGAGTTTGTCATTCATAATAATGAAGATGAAATATGTTATCCTTCTTTCTTCATAAATATGTTTAGTTTGGTCACATTTACAGAACTGTGAAATCACTTTTTTATTCTAAAAAAGTAATTTTTTAGAATAAAATTACTTTTTTAGAATAAAAAAGTGATTTCACTCTTTCTGTCTCTCGGATTTGTCTCATCTGTATTTGGGTTAAGATGCTAAGATCATTTTATAGCAACTCTAATAAATTAGATTTTCGGTAATAAGAAAAACATATTTCAATTTTTAAGCAAACTTTTTTTTTTTTTGAAAACCTTATAAAATTCATTAGGACATCGTCCATCCACTCCCACCCTCCAATTAGTGAGAAGGACATTGAAGTATTGCCAACTTTAAACATATTTCCAGCTAAATTCTGGCAGTCTGGAAGTGTGCTGTAGAACTTTTATGTTCTTTGTTGTTGTTGAGATGGAGTCTCGCTCTGTAGCTCAGGCTGGAGTGCTGGAGTGCCGTGGCCCAATCTCAGCTCACTGCAACCTCTGCCTCTTGGGTCCCGGTTCAAGCAATTCTCCTGCTTCAGGTTCTGGAGTAGCTGGCACACACCACCATGTCCAGCTTATTTTTGTATTTTTAGTAGATACAGGGTTTCACCACATTGACCAGGCTGGTCTATGAACTTCTGACATTGTGATCCACCTGCCTCGCCCCTGAAAGTACTTGGATTACAGGTGTGAGCTATGGCGCCTGGCCAGAACTTTTAAGTTCTAATGAATCATTTAACCATTTCTTGGAATCACCTCCACATTACTTTTAAAGAAAACATTGGCCCTTCCTCAGTTCATCTTTGAGAGTTGGGACAATCTTTTATCCATCTGTTTTTAGTCTTCCATCAAAGGGTATTAATTCAAGCCAATGAGCTATTCAAACCTTGAGGGTCTTCTCTTTACCAGTCATTGAATCTATGATTCTCATTCCTTCGAAATGCACATGCTTGGGCAAAACTACACTGTGTCCTCCACAAGCCTTTAGTCCAATATCGGGGATTAGAGTAAAATTCCTAGACCAGTGAATCTCAAGCTGTAGCATGACTTGGAACCACCTGAGACAGATGGTAAAACAGGTTGTTGGTTATCCGGCTCCCAGAGTTTCAATTTCAGTAGATCTGGGGTGGGGCCTGGGAATTCACATTTCTTTTCTTCTCTTTTTTTTTTTTATTGCATTTTAGGTTTTGGGGTACATGTGAAGAACATGCAAGATTGTTGCATAGGTACACACATCGCAGTGTGATTTGCTGCCTTCCTCCCCTTCACCTATATCTGGCATTTCTCCCCATGCTATCTCTCCCCAACTCACCACCCTCCACTGTCCCTCCCCCATTTCCTCCCAACAGACCCCAGTGTGTAGTGCTCTCCTCCCTGTGTCCATGTGTTCTAATTGTTCAACACCCGCCTATGAGTGAGAACATGTGGTGTTTGATCTTCTGCTCTTCTGTCAGTTTGCTGAGAATGATGGTTTCCAGGTTCATCCATGTCCCTACAAAGGACACGAACTCACCATTTTTGATGGCTGCACAATATTCCATGGTGTATATGTGCCACATTTTCCCTGTCCAGTCTATCATTGATGGGCATTTCGGTAACTTCCAGGTCTTTGCTATTGTAAACAGTGCTGCAATGAACACTCGTGTGCATGTGTCCTTATAGTAGAACAATTTATACTCCTTCAGATATACACCCAGAAATAGGATTGCTGGGTCAAATGGAATTTCTATTTCTAGGTCCTTAAGGAATCACCACACTGTCTTCCACAATGGTTGAACTAATTTACAATCCCACCAACAGTGTAAAAGTGTTCCTATTTCTCCATATCCTCTCTATCATCTGTTGTCTCTACATTTTTTAATGATCGCCATTCTAACTGGTGTGAGATGGTATCTCAAGGTGGTTTTGATTTGCATTTCTCTAATGACCAGTGATGTTGAGCATTTTTTCATATGTTTGTTAGCCTCATGTATGTCTTATTTTGTAAAGTGTCTGTTCATATCCTTCGCCCACTTTTGAATGGGCTTGTTTGTTTTTTTCTTGTAAATCTGTTTTAATTCTTTGTAAATTTGGGATATCTTCCCTTTGTCAGATGGGTAGACTGCAAAAATTTTTTCCCATTCTGTCGGTTGCCGATTCACTCTAATGACTGTTTCTTTTGCTGTGCAGAAGCTGTGAAGTTTGATTAGGTTGCACTTGTCTATTTTGACTTTTGTTGCCAATGCTTTTGGGGTTTTGGTCATGAAGTCCTTGCCTACACCTATGTCCTGAATGGTTTTGCCTATGTTTTCTTCTAGGGTTTTTATGGTGTTAGGTCTCATGTTTAAGTCTTTAATCCATTTGGAGTTAATTTTAGTGTAAGGTGTCAGGAAGGAATCC
>NW_016107355.1:19009-35651 GCF_001604975.1 Cebus imitator | reverse complement strand
TCTCCTTGAAAAGGTCCTTTACGTTCCTTGTTAGTTGTATTCCTAGGTATTTTATTCTCTTTGTGGCAATTGTGAATGGCAGTTCATTCTTGATTTGGTGCTCTTTAATTCTGTTATTGGTATATAGGAATGCTTGTGATTTTTGCACATTGATTTTGTAACCTGAGACTTTGTTGAAATTGCTTATCAGTTTCAGGAGTTTTGGGTCTGAGATGATGGAGTCTTCGAGATATACAATCATGTCATCTGCAAATAGACACAATTTGACTTCCTCCTTTCCTATTTGAATACCCTTTATTTCTTTTCCTTACCTGATTGCTCTGCCTAGAACTTACAGTACTATATTGAATAGGAGTGGTGAGAGAGGGCATCCTTGTATCGTGCCAGATTTCAAAGGGAATGCTTCCAGTTTTTTCCCATTCAGTATGATATTGGCTTCTGGTTTGTCATAAGTAGCTTTTATGATTTTGAGATACATTCCATCAATACCTAGTTTATTGAGGATTTATAGCATAAAGGGCTGTTGAAGTTTGTCAAAGGCCTTCTCTGCATCAATTGAGATAATCATGCGGTTTTTGTCTTTGGTTCTGTTTATATGGTGAATTACGTTTATAGACTTGCATATGTTGAACCAGCCTTGTATCCCTGGGATGAACCCTACTTGATTGTGAAGGATGAGCTTTTTGATGTGCTGTTGCAATCAGCTTGCCAGTATTTTATTGAAGATTTTTGCATCTATGTTTATCATGGATATTGGCCTGAAGTTTTCTTTTCTTGTTGAGTCTCTGCCAGGTTTTGGTATCTGGATGATGTTGGTCTCATAAAATAATTTGGGAAGGATTCCCTCTTTTTGGATTATTTGGAATAGTTTCAGAAGAAATGGTACCAGCTCCTCTTTGAATGTCTGGTAGAATCTGGCTGTGAACCCATCTGGCCCTGGGCTTTTTATGGGTTGTAGGCTCTTAATTGCTGCCTCAACTTCAAACCTTCTTATTGGTCTATTCAGGGTTTCAACTTCTTCCTGGTTTAGGCTTCAGGGGAGGCAAGTGTCCAGGAATTTTTCCATTTCTTCCAGGTTTGCTATTTTATGTGCATAGAATTGTTTGTAATAATCTCTGATGATGGTTTGAATTTCTGTGGAATCTTTGGTGATATCCCCTTTATCGTTTTTTATTGCATCAATTTGGTTATTCTCTGTTTTCTTTTTTATTAATCTGACTAGTTGTCTGTCTATTTTGGTGATGTTTTTGAAAAACCAGCTTCTGGATTTATTGATTTTCTGAAGGTTTTTTTTGTGTCTCTATCTCTTTCAGTTCTGCTCTGATCTTACCTATTTCTTGTCTTCTGCTAGGTGGTGAGTTTTTTTGATCTTGCTCCTCTAGCTCTTTCAATTTTGATGCTAGGGTGTCAATTTTTGATCTTTCCTTGCTTCTCATGTGGGCACTTATTGCTATATATTTTTCTTTAGAGACTGTTTTAAATGTGTTCCAGAGATTCTGGTATGCTGTGTCTTTGTTCTCGTTGGTTTGGAAGAACATCTTTATTCCTGCCTTCATTTCATTTTTTTATTCAGTCAACATTCAAGAGCCAGTTGTTCAGTTTCCATGAAGCTGTGTGCTTTTGAGTTAGTTTTCTGCATTTTGAGTTCTATCTCAATTGCTCTGTGGTCTGAGAGACTTTTTGTTATGATTTCCATTCTTTTGCCTTTGCTGAGGAGTGATTTACTTCCAATTATGTGGTCAATTTTAGACTAGGTGTGATGTGGTGCTGAGAAGAGTGTATATTCTGTGGATTTGGGGTGGAGAGTTCTGTAGATGTCTATTAGGTTTGCTTGTACCAGGTCTGAGTTCAAGTCCTGGATATCCTTGTTAATTTTCTGTCTGGTTGATCTGTCTAATATTGACAATGAGGTGTTAAAGTCCCCCACGATTATTGTGTGGGAGTCTAAGTCTCTTTGAAAGTCATTAAGAACTTGTCTTATGTATCTGGGTGCTCCTGTATTGGGTGCATATATATTTAGGACCGTTAGCTCTTCTTCTTGCATTGATCCTTTTACCATTATGTAATGTCCTTCTTTGTCTCTTATGATCTTTGTTGCTTTAAAGTCTATTTTATCAGAGATGAGAATTGCAACTCCTGCTTTTTTTTTTTTGCTCTCCATTTGCTTGGTAAGTCTTCCTCCATCCCTTTATTTTCAGCCCTTGTGTATCCTTGCATGTGAGATGGGTTTCCTGGATACAGCACACTGATGGATTTTGGCTTTTTATCCAATTTGCCAGTCTGTGTCTTTTGATTGTGGCATTTAGTCCATTTACATTTAGGGTTAGTATTGTTAAGTGTCAATTTGATACTGCCATTTTGATGCTAGCTGGTTGTTTTGCTCATTAGTTGATGCAGATTCTTGATTGTGTTGATGCTCTTTACCAATTGGTATGATTTTGGAGTGGCTGGTACTGGTTGTTCCTTTATATGTGTAGAGCCTCTTTCAGGACCTCTTATAATGCAGGCCTGGTGGTGATGAAATCTCTGAAGCTCTTACTTGTTCACAAAGGATTTTATTTTTTCTTCATTTATGAAGCTTAGTTTGGCTGGATAGGAGATTCTGGGTTGAAAGTTCTTTTCTTTATGGATGTTGAATATTGGCCCCCACTCTCTTCTGGCTTGCAGGGTTTCTACTGAGAGATGTGCTGTGAGTCTGATGGGCATCCCTTTGTAGGTAACCTGACCTTTCTCTCTGGCTGTCCTTAGCATTTTCTCCTTCATTTCAACCCTGGTGAATCTGACGATTATGTGCCTTGGTGTTGCTCTTCTTGAGGAGTATCTTTGTGGTGTTCTCTGTATTTCCTGGACTTGAATATTGGCCTGCCTTGCCAGGTTGGGAAGTTTTCCTGGATAATATCCTGTAAAGTATTTTCCAGCTTGGATTCATTCTCTTCATCACATTCAGGTACACCTTTCGAAAGTAGATTAGGCCTTTTCACATAGTCCCACATTTCTTGGAGACTTTGTTCATTCATTTTTACCCCTTTTTCTCTAATCTTGCCTTCTCATTTTATTTCATTGTGTTGATCTTTGATCTCCTTTCTTCTGCTTGGTCAATTCGGTTGTTGAAACCTGTGCATGCTTCACAAAGTTCTCGTGCTGTGTTTTTCAGCTCCATCAATTCGCTTATANTCACATAGTCCCACATTTCTTGGAGACTTTGTTCATTCATTTTTACCCCTTTTTCTCTAATCTTGCCTTCTCATTTTATTTCATTGTGTTGATCTCTGATATCCTTTCTTCTGCTTGGTCAATTCGGTTGTTGAAACCTGTGCATGCTTCACAAAGTTCTCGTGCTGTGTTTTTCAGCTCCATCAATTCGCTTATATTCCTCTCTATGTTGTACTTTCTTGTTAGCATTTCGTCAAATCTTTTTTCAAAGTTCTTAGTATTTGCATTGGGTTAAAACATGTTCTTTTAGCTCACGGAAGTTTCTTATTACCCACCTTCTGAAGTCTGATTCTGTCATTTCATCGCACTCGTTCTCCATCCAGCCTTTTTCCTTTGCTGGTGAGGAGTTGTAATCCTTTGTAGTAGGAGAGGTGTTCTGATTTCGGGTGTTTTCATTCTTTTTGCGCTGGTTTCTTCCCATCTTTGTGGATTTATCCACCTGTCGTCTTTGTAGTTCCTGACTTTCAGATTGGGTCTCTGAGCCAACTTCCTGTTTGTGGATGATGAAGTTATTTCTGTTTCTTAGTTTTCCTTCTAACTGTCTGGTCCGTCTGCTGTAGGACTACTGAGGTCCACTCCATGCCCTGCTTGCCTGGGGATCACCTGAAGCAGCTGCAGTACAGTAAGGGTTGCTACCAGTTTCTTCTTCTGTTATCATTGTTCCAGAAGGATACCTGCCAAATGTCAGTCTGTTCTCTCCTTTATGAGGTGACTCTTTGGATATACAGTGGTCAGGGAGCTTCTTGAGAAGACAGTCTGTCCTTTATTGGTGCTCAAGTCCTGAGCTGTGAGTTCCATTGTTTATTCAGAGTTGCTGGGCAGGTACGTTTAGGTCTGCTGCAGCAGAACTCATAAACTCCCCCTTTATTTTTCCATGTGGTGTGTCCCAGGGAGTTATGGTTTTATTTATGAGTTTCTGCTGTACTACTCCTTTTTTTCTTCAGGGCTGCCCTGCCTAGTAATGAGGCAGCCTAGCCACTGTCTGCCTGCCGAGGCTTTGCTGATCTGCTGTGGGCTCTGCCCAGCTGCTGTGTGATCTTCCCTGCAGTACTGTTTATATGTGTGTAGTTAGAACTGCCTCAGCAATGGTGGCCCACCTCTGTAATGGAGGACTCTCTCTGTAGTGGCAGGTTGCCTCAGCAAATGGCGGGTTGCCTTGGCATTGGCAGGCTGCCTTAGCGATGGCAGACTGCCTCTGTAGTGGTGGAGTGTTGTCTCAGTAATGGTGGACGCCCATCCCCCACAGAGCTGGACTGTCTCAGGTTCACCTTTGCTTGCTGTGAAACTCTCCACCAAGAGTGTTTTCAATTACTGTTGTGTTTTTTTTTTCCTGGGGGTGTGGGACCAGCCGAGCCTGATCACCTGGCTCCCTGATTCAGAGTCTTTTTTTTTTTTTTTTTTAGTTGGACAGTCAACTGTCTCCCAGTTGTTCCAGTCGCCTGTTGAAAAGGCACCCGGATCTGTGTCATTTCCCGTGCGGCGACTCACTGTGCCGGCTGAAACAGCAGCACTGACATTCCTGGCAGTTTTTTTGCCCAGGAATCTCCTGGCCTGGATCCCTATTTCAGTCCCCTTTTAAATCAGATGAATAGATGATCTGCCTTCCCAGGGCTCCAATCGCCAGCTAAGAGTGCACCCAGACCAGTGTATTTTGTATGGAGAACTGCTGCACCAGGGTGCTGGCAAAGCAGCCATGTGGGCCAAAACATCCGTGCTGTCCAAAACAGCCATGCTGGTGACCCATGGGGCTCCTCTGCCTGGGAATCTCCTGGTCTAAGGACAATAAAAATCAGTCTGGAAATGCGGTGTCCACTCACCCTCTGCACTTTCACTGGGAGCTGCAATCCTGAGCTGTTCCTAGTCAGCCATCTTCCCCGGGAGTTCGCAAACATTTTTTGTTTTCTTTTCTTTTTTTTGAGACAGAGTTTCACTCTTGTTACCCAGGCTGGAGTGCAATGGAGTGATCTTGGCTCACCGCAACCTCCGCCTCCTGGGTTCAGGCAATTCTCCTGCCTCAGCCTCCTGAGTAGCTGGGATTACAGGCACGTGCCACCATGCCCAGCTAATTTTTTGTATTTTTAGTAGAGATGGGGTTTCACCGTGTTGACCAGGATGATCTCGATCTCTTGACCTCGTGATCCACCCGCCTCGGCCTCCCAAAGTGCTGGGATTACAGGCTTGAGCCACCGCGCCCGGCCAGAAAAAAGATTCTTAGTGATAAAAAGGAAGCAATTATACACTTTTTAGTGCTGCCAAGTGTTATTAATGTAATCAAATTAATTGAATGTTAGAATATTACATAAAGGTGACCATGCATAAATCTAGTATAAAAATATGAACAGATATTGCATATTTTTTTTTGAGAAATGTCTACACAGGCCCTTTTCTCATTTCCTAATCAAATTATATTTTCTTCTATAGAGTTGATTTAGTTTCTTATATATTTGGGATATTAACTCATTATCAGACATATGACTTACGAATATTTTCTACCAATCCGTAGGTTGTTTCATCAATCTTTCAATTGTTTTCTTTTACTTTCAGAAGGTTTTTATTTTAGTTTAATTTCATTTGCCCATTTTTGCTTTTGTTGCCTGTGGTTTTGGTATCAAATCTAAAAAAAATCATTACCCAGGCCAATGTTGTGTAAGTTTCTCACGTATGTTTTTGTTTTAACAGTTTTATAGATTCAGGCCTTATGTTTACATCTTTAATTCATTTTGAGTTGATTTTTGTATAAGTTGTGAAATAAGGGTCTAATTTTGTTTTTCTGCATGCAGATAACCACTTTCCCCAATACTTTGTATTGAGAGACTCTCCTTTTTCCTTTATCTGTTCTTAGCACCTTTGCTGAAAATCAGTTGACAGTATATATGTGTGGGTTAATTTCTCAACTGCCTATTTTGGGGTTCATGAATCCATTTTAGTGTTCGTATGATGCTGTTTAAATTACTATTGCTTTGCAATATAGTTTGGAATCAGGTAGTGTGATGCTCTCTGCTGTGCTTTTTTTCCTCTTATTTATGATTGCCTTGGCTATTTGAGTTTCTTTTTCAGAAAGTTTGTTGTTACTGTGTAGAAATGCTAATTTTTTTGTGTTGATTTCTTTAGCTTGGAAATTTACCATATTTGTTGATTAGTTCTAACAGATTTTTGGTGACATATTTAGGGTTTTCTCTACTAAGATCATATCATTAGCAAACAGGAAAAATTTCACATCTTCCTTTCCTATATGGATGCTTTTATTTCTTTTTATTGCCTATTTACTCTGGCACAAATTTCAAATATTATGTTGAATAGAAGTAGTGAGGGTAGGCCTCCTTGTCTTGCTCCAGATCTGATTGGAGAGAGTTTTAGGTTTTCCTTACAGAGTATAATGCTAGCTGTGGCCTTATCACAAATGACCCTTATTGGATTGAGGTACATGTTTTCCTAATTTATTGAGATATCACTAATAAATAGGGAAATGCAAATTAAAATCATGCTGAGATAATACCTTACATCTGTCAGAATGGTGATTATCAAAAAGACAAGCAATAAGAATTGCTGGAAGGGATGTGGAGGAAAAAATACCCTTATGCATTGTTGCTGGGAATGTAAATCAGTACAGTCATTATGAAAAACTATATGGAGGTACTGTAACAACTAAAAATGGACTGACCTTATGACTCAGTCATCCTGCTTTTGGGTAGTTACCCAAAATACTTAAAATCAGTATGTCAAAGAGATATGTGTTCTCTCATATTTATTGCAGCACTGTTCAGAATAGCCAAGTTATGAAATCTACCTAAGTGTTCATCAACAGATGAATGGATAAGGAAAACGTGGTATATAAACACAATGTAATATGATTCAGACATAAAAGAAGTTTTGTCATTTGTGACATGAATAAAATCAGAGAATATTATACTAAGTGACATAAACCAGGCAAAGAAAGACAAACACCATATGTTATCACTTATATGTGGAATCTAAAAAAATGTCAAACTAAAAAAAATAGTAGAATGTTGGTTACCAGAGGCTGGAGTGGCATGAGGTGGGCAGAATGTAAAGATTATGATCCAAGAGTACAAAATTTCAGTTATTCAAAAGAAATAGTTTTATTTTCTTTGAGATATATGGCACACCATGGTGTACATAGTAAATAGTAATGTAATGTACATTTCAAAATTGTTAAGGGAGAAAATTTCAAATACACCACGAAAAAATAATAACATTGAGGTAATGGATATGTGAATTAGCTTGATTTAATTGCCTGTGGATCATACTTATAAATCATAACATCAGTTTGTGCCCCATAAATATATACAGCTATAATTTGTCAGTTTACAATAAAAAATATGAATTTTTAAAATCCACCTGATCAGACCATGCCCAGGTAAAGTAAATACCTTATCACACCATGCCTAAATAAGCCCAATGCCTAGCTGTAGCCCTTCAGGTGATTTCTCTACTTTGCTTTTGTTTCTGGGCTATCAAACTTGCTGCTCACAGTGCCGAACAGAGCTCTCAAAGCTCTCCTGGCTCTTGGTGCTGCCCAATTCATGAATTGTCCCTTGCTTGAATAAACTGTATTAAAATTAAAAATAAATAGATATGGGAAAAAAAACTCAATAGATATAGGACCTGCTTTTTATAAGTATGAAAAACACAAGTCTGAATTCAGCATGATAATTAGAAGCTACGTTGGATATTTTAAGGAAAAAAAAGAGTTAATTCATGTACTTGTGAGAAGCAGGGGCACTAGTACTGTCTCTCTGAGATCACAAAAGTAACGTACTAGAGAATTGTTACCTGTGCTACAGTCTGAAAGGCAGAAACTCAGAAGACTGCCTGTTGAGTTTTTAGGTTTAAGAACACATGGCTGTTGCAGATATAAAGATATTTTCATGGCTATTAGTGCCTCCTGATCCCTTTGAAACTGGGAAGTATATCGGAGAATATATCCAGGAAGGCTGATGGAGAAAATTATTACAGACCCATGACAAAGCTGCTGAGCTGAAAACAGTAGCAGAGAGATGGCTTCACCCTCATTTTGCCTTCCAAAATTCACATATTTGCTTCTGGAAATACAGTTTTAAATTTTGTAGCCCTGGAAGTATTCTGTCATGAAAAGAGATGAGAATAGACATCCATCCAATATATCTAATACATTTGCAGTTGACATCTATATTGGTTATCTATTACTGTGTAATAAGTTACCCTGAAATGAAGCAACAAGAAGTTTTTTTTTTTTTTTTTTTTTTTTTTTTTTTTTTTTTTTTTTTTTTTTTTTTTTTGCCTCACAGATGCTATGGATTAGAAATCAAAGGATGTAACCTAGGTGCCTCTGCCTTAAAGTCTCTTGAAAGTCCCCAGTCAAGGTGTCCATTGGGCCTGTGATCTCATCTCATAGTTTGACTGGGTTAAAGTCATTTCCAGTCTCACTCATATGGTTGTCAGCAGGATTCAGTTATTTGCTGACTGATGTCCAGGGGCCTTCCTCAGTTTCTAGATATGAATGTCTTTCCATAGGGCGGCTTACAACATGTCTTCTAGCTTCAGTAGAAGAAGTGATTGAAAAAGAGGTAGAAAGATAACAACCAAGATACACATTACAGCCTTTTTATAACAGATTTCAGAATTGGCATTCTATCACTTTTGCCATCTTCCATTCACTAGAAGTTATTCGCTAGGTCCAGCACACACGCAAAAGGAAGGGACTATATCAGCAAGCATCATTGGTGGTTGCCTACCTTTATGACTTTCACTACTGTAATATCATCTTAAATTTTCTAAAGAACTTTCAAAACAAAAAGAGCTGTTGAAATTAAAATTATTAGATTTACTCTCAGTAACTGGCATTTTTTTCTTTTTATTTTAATTGGGGTATTGATGGTATTTCAAATGGAAGTTACCAAATAAAGATATCATTTGTGGAATAACCCAAGGAAAAGATGAAAACAAAATAGAAGTTTTAAGGCATTGCTTACAGCAGGCCTACGAATTATAGATGTTTACCATATATTGAACCTAGAAAATGTCATAAATGGTAGGTTTTAAATTCTCCTTTCTATTTGCTTCTCAGCATTCATAAGAGAGAGAAATTTTAGTGGTAAACACATGCTGTTAAAATCTAGCATACATCTAAAGCCAAGATTCTCAGGTTTTCTAGTTTTTTTCCCCATCACCTTTTCTTATATATTCCTTAACATGCTTCTGAGCCAAGGAGAAACAAGAGAAACATTGCATTTGTTATCACATAATTTGTAGCTAAATGCTGATTCTTGCTTTGAGACTATTTAACTCCAGCTGTCTTTAATATCACAAAATATCTTTTTTAAAACCCAATAAATGAAAAAATAATCATCTGAAAAATAAGCATTGTAATTAATACAGTAAGAAAGCAAAATCTCTCAAAAAACATCAGGTCAATGCCAGAACAGCTGGGGGCAGTCGAGGGTGGAGGAAAGAAGAAAGGTAATCCTTTTTCTTGGTTTTTGCTTTTTGGGTTTTTGTTGTTTTGTGTTTTTTTGTAGCTACTGTTCATTTGTTTGTTTTTCTATCTGCTTTTGTAATTACTAGCATTGTGCAAACTTCTAATGAGATTTTAAAGAAAACATTTTGAAATTAAATGCATAAGAAAATATATGTTTAAAGCAACTATCAAATTTCACTTTTAAAATAATTTATAAAAATTTTGAATATTCCAAGGTATCCTTAATTTTCTGTCCCATTAATCTGTCTAATATTGATGGTGAAGTGTTAAAATCTCCCACTATTATTGTGTGGGAGTCCAAGTCTCTTTGTAAGTCATTAAGAGCCTGCTTTATGTATCTGGGTGCTATTGTATTGGATGTGAATATATTTAGGATCATTAGCTCTTCTTGTTGCATTGATCCTTTTACCATTATGTAATGTCCTTCTTTGTCTCTTTTGATCTTTGTTGGTTTAAAGTCTATTTTATCAGAGATGAAAATTGCAATGCCTGCTTATTTTTGCTCTCCACTTGCTTAGTAAATCTTCTGCCATCCCTTTATTTTGAGCCTTTATATATCCTTGCACATAAGATAGGCTTCCTAGATACACCACACCAGTGGGTTTTAGCTTTTTATCCAATTTACCAGCCTGTGTCTTTCAATTGGAGAATTTAGCTCATTTACATTTAGGGTTAATATTGTTATGAGTGAATTTGATCCTGCCATTTTGATGCTAGCTGGCTGTTTTGCCCAATAGTTGATGCAGTTTCTTCATTGTGTCGAAGCTCTTTACCATTTGGTATGCTTTGGAGTGGCTGGTACTGGTTGTTCCTTTCTATGTTTAGTGCTTCTGTCAGGAGCTCTTGTAAAGCAATCCAGGTGGTGATGAAATCTCTGATTAATTGCTTGTTTGTAAAGGATTTTATTTCTTCTTCGTTTATGAAGCATAGTTTGGCTGGATATGAAATTCTGGGTTGAAAGTTCTTTTCTTTAAGGATGTTGAATACTGGCCCCCACTCTCTTCTGGCTTGTAGGGTTTAAAAATATGGAACACTTCAAAAATTGGCATGGACGAAGCAAACCTAATAGACATTTACAGAGCTCTCCACCACAAATCCACAGAGTATACATTTTTCTCAGCACCACATTACACTTACTCTAAAATTGACCACATAATTGGGAGTAAATCACTCCTCAGCAAATGAAAAGAACAGAAATCATAACAAACAGTCTTTCAGACCACAGTGCAATCAAGTTAGAGCTCAGAATTCAGAAACTAATGCAGAACCACACAGCTTCATGGAAACTGAACAATTGGCTCTTGAATGTTAGCTGGATAAACAATGAAATGAAGGCAGAAATAAAGATGTTCTTCAAAACCAATGAGAAGGAAGACACAGCATACCAGAATCTCTGGGACACATTTAAAGCAGTGTCTAGAGGAAAATATATAGCAAAAATTGCCCACATGAGAAACAAGGAAAGATCTAAAATCGACAGCCTGTCATCAAAATTGAAAGAGCTAGAGGAACAAGATCAAAAAACCTCAAAACCCAGCAGAGGACAAGAAATAGCTAAGATCAGAGCAGAACTGAATGAGATAGAGACACAAAAAACTCTTCAAAAAATCAATAAACGCAAGAGCTGGTTTTTTGAAAAGATCAACAAAATAGACAGACCACTAGTCAGATTAATAAACAAGAAAAGAGAGAATAATCAAATAGATGCTACAAAAATTGATAAAGGGGACATCACCACAAATTCCACAGAAATACAAACCATCATCAGAAATTATTACAAACAACTCTGTGCACATAAACTAGTAAACCTGGAAGAAATTGATAAATTCCTGGATACTTGCATCCTCCGAAGCCTAAACCAGGAGGAAGAAGTTGAAACCCTAAATAAATCAATAACAAGGGTTGAAGTTGAGGCAGCAATTAATAGCCTACCACCCAAAAAAAGCTCAGGTCCAGATGGATTCACAGCCAAATTCTACCAGACATAAGAGGAGCTGGTGCCATTCCTTCTGAAACTATTTCAAACAACCCAAAAAGCGGGAATCCTTCCCAAATCATTTTTTGAGACCAACATCATCTTGATACCAAAATCTGCAGAGACTCAACAAGAAAAGAAAACTTCAGGCCAATATCCATGATGAACATAGATGCAAAAATCTTCAATAAAATACTGGCAAATCAATTGCAACAGTACATTAAGAAGCTTATTGACCACAACCCAGTAGGCTTCATCCCGGAGGTGCAAGGCTGGTTCAACATATGCAAGTCTATAAATGTAATTCACCACATAAAAAGAACCAAAACCAAAAACCACATGATTATCTCAATAGATGCAGAGAAGCTCTTTGACAAAATTCAACAGCCCTTTATGCTAAAAACCCTCATTAAACTAGGTATCGATGAAAAGTTTCTCAAAATAATAAAAGCTATTTATGACAAACCAACAGCCAATATTGTACCGAATGGGCAAAAACTGGAAGCATTCACTTTGAAATCTGACACTAGACAAGGATCCCCTCTCTCACCACTCCTATTCAATATAGTATTGGAAGTTCTAGCCAGAACTTCAGGCAAGAAAAAGAAATAAAGGCTATTCAATTAGGAAAGGAGAAATTAAATTGTCTCTATTTGCAGATGACATGATTGTGTATCTAGAAGACCCCATTGTCTCAGCCCAAAATCTCCTGAAACTGATAAGCAACTTCAGCAAAGTCTCAGGATACAAAATCAATGTGCAAGAATCACAAGCATTACTATACATTAATAACAGTTTAAAGAGAGCCAAATCAAGAATTAACTGCCATTCACAATTGCTACAAAGAGAATAAAATACCTAGGAATACAACTAACAAAGAACGCAAAGGACATCTTCAAGGAGAACTACAAACTACTGCTCAATGAAATAAGAGAGGACACAAACAGATGGAGAAACATTCCATGTTCATAGTTAGGAAGAATCAACATTGTGAAAATGGCCATATTGCCCAATGTAATTTACAGATTCAATGCTATCCCCATCAAGCTGCCAATGACCTTCTTCACAGAACTGGAAAAAACACCTTAAACTTCATATGCAACCAAAAGAGAGCCCACATTGCCAAGTCAATTCTAAGCAAAAAGAACAAAGCAGGAGGCATTACACTACTGAACTTCAATCTATACTACAGGCTACAGTAATAAAAACAGCATGATACTGGTACCAAAACAGAGATATAGACCAATGGAACAGAACAGAGTTCTCAGAGGCAAGATAGTGCATCTACAACCATCTGATCTTTGACAAACTTGACAAAAACAAGCAATGGGGAAAGGATACCCTGTTTAATAAATGGTTCTGGGATAACTGGCTAGTGATGTGCGGAAAGCCAAACTTGAACCCCTTCCTCACACCTTACAGTAAAATTAACCCCCGCTGGATTAAAGACTTAAACATAAGACCTAACATCATAAAAACTCTAGAAGAAAATCTAGGCAAAACCATTCAGGATGTAGGCATAGGCAAGGAATTCATGACCAAAACAACAAAAGCGTTGGCAACAAAAGCCAAAATCGACAAATGGGACCTAATCAAACTTCACAGCTTCTGCACAGAAAAAGAAACAGTCATTAGAGTGAACTGGCAACCAACAGAATAGGAAAAAATTTTTGCAATCTACCCACCTGACAAAGGGGT
Source organism: Cebus imitator (assembly GCF_001604975.1). NCBI lineage: Eukaryota > Metazoa > Chordata > Mammalia > Primates > Cebidae > Cebus > Cebus imitator. Next base: position 22,287 of record NW_016107355.1, on the reverse strand, counting down.
AATATCCAGAATCTACAAAGAACTAAAACAGATTTATAAGAAAAAAACAAACAAACCCACTGAAAAGTGGATGAAGGATATGAACAGACACTTTACAAAAGAAGACATACATGAGGCCAACAAACATATGAAAAAATGCTCATCATCAGTAGACATTAGAGGAATGCAAATGAAAACTACATTGGCGTACCATCTCATGTCAGTTAGAATGGCAATCATTAAAAAATCTGGAGACAACCGATGCTGGAGAAGATGTGGAGAAATAGGAACACTTTTACACTGTTGGTGGGAGTGTAAATTAGTTCAACCATTGTGGAAGACACTGTGGTGATTCCTTAAGGACCAAGAAATAGAAATCCCATTTGACCCAGCAATCTGATTACTAGGTATATAGCCAAAGGATTATAAATCATTCTACTCTAAGGACACATGCACACAAATGTTCATTGCAGCACTGTTTACAATAGCAAAGACTTGGAACCACCCAAATGCCCATGATGATAGACTGAACATAGAAAATGTGGCACATACACAACATGGAATACTATGCAGCCATAAAAAATGATGAGTTCTTGCCCTTTTTAGGGACATGAATGAACCTGGAAATCATCTTTCTCAGCAAATTGACACAAGAACAGAAAATCAAACACTGCATGTTCTCACTTATAGGTGGGTGTTGAACAATGAGAACATATGGACACAGGGAGGGGAGTACTACACACTGGGGTCTGTTGGGGGGAAATAGTGAAGGGACAGTGAGGAGTGGGGAGTTGGGGAGAGATAGCATGGGTAGAAATGCCAGATATAGGTCATGGGTAGGAAGGCAGCAAATCACACTGCCATGTGTGTACCTATGCAACAGTCTTGCATGTTCTTCACATGTACCCCAAAACCTAAAATGCAATTAAAAATTTTTGAATATTTTAGTATATTTTAGAAATTTATCCTTGCCAAATAATGTATTTTTTCCATAACTGCGTTTCTTTATAATATAACATTTTGAAATTCTCTTTAATTAAAATGTGGCTTATATACTTTAATTTTATATAATCTGCCACATTTATCTTTGTTTTTAATCTTATGTGCTAGGTAAAATTCAGTTTGTTAGTATAATTTTTAAAGCTATTATTTCACTTCATAGTCTCCTTTTTTGAGCTACGCCAATTTAGTTATTAGAAAAAACTTAGAAATACTCATTTTAAAATGATGTCACTATAGGGACAATGAGTTTCACAACAGTTATCATCCTGGTGCCAAAGGGGAACTTGAAAAGAAAAGTGGGAATAGGCAGGTGGAATGTAGAATGCATGCTGTCCTCACCTTTTTTGTTTTTTCTGCCCCTGATCAAGGTTAATTTGTTCTTTGTCTATAATAATATTAACTCCTTTCCATACTCCATCTTATGTGTTTTCTCTCATTCTATTTTCATTTTATCACCAATTGCTATTTTATTTTGCCTCATTTTGTGTATCTTTGTAAGCAGATTTATTTTTTAATTGGGAGTAAGAAAACATATCTAGAAGGCAGAAAAAGAGTTAACCTCAGTATTTTTTTTTTAATCACAAGTCATTTCAAATTTTCGGGATGCAGATATAATGTCAAGCTATTATGACTGGAAACTATAATGTGCATTATGTTAAGTTAAACAAATACTACATGAAAATCGGTATATATAGGCTAGGTGCATTGGTTCATGCCTGTAGTCCTAACACTTTGGGAGCCTGAGGCAGGTGGGTCACCTGAGGTCAGGAGTTCAAGATCAGCCCAGCCAACATAGTGAAGCCCAATCTCCACTAAAAACACAAAAATTAGCCAGAAATGTTCGCAGATGCCTGTAATCCCAGCTACTCTGGAGGCTGAGGCAAGAGAATCACTTGAACCCTGGGGGCAGAGGCTGCAGTGAGCTGAGATTATGCCACTGCACTCCAGTCTAGGTGACAGAGTAAAACTCTGTCTCAAAAAAAATCAGTATACATAAATTATAATAAAATTTTATATATCTATATTTATTTCCATATCTAGGTTATATGTGTGTACACTCATATAAAATAGCTGGAATTTAGGTAAAGAGGCATGGAGGGGAGAGTTGAGACAGCAGAATCATTGTATATTGGTTTTGTGGGCAGAGATGGAGAAAAATAGTTGAGAGCAAGATAATTTCCCTATAATATAAAGTTTTGGAATATTCCTGAGTAAGGGAAATTTATTTTAATATATAAGTATTTTTTAATTATAATTTCTCCATCTGCTATCTTTTAAGAGTTTCCCTTGTTTAAGGCTTTTAAATTTGTATTCATGTTTTTTGGGAGGCAAGATTTTGCTAAAATAAAACTTAAGGTGACAGTAGAAAAGTTTATATGTACTCATATGCACTATTTTGAAAAGTGGTATTGAAGAAGAATACTAACTTATATTCCATTTAGGGAATGTATAAAAGGGTCATTTTAGAAAGAAGAAGGTAAATTCTACAATGAAATATGAAATAGATTTTCTTAGAATGATACAGAGTTTGAGACAAGGGTTTGGATACAAGCATTGTATTAAGTACATGTTCCCAGGAGAAGCCTGGGAAAGAGAGTAGGAAAAAATGAACAGGAAGGGGAGGAGAATATGTAATGAATATTACTTCATTGTAGTTGTGGAATATAAATTACATTTCAGAGTGGTTCTCAAGCTGAGTCAAAGAAACTGGGTGTCCATAGTGGCCTATTGATTAGTCATTAGTTAAGGACCATCCTAGCATGGTGGTAATGGGAAGATCAACTCCAAGCACTTCTGGCTCTTGATTTTCTGACTTTTCTTGTTTGCAAAGTGAGTCCATCACCCAGGACCATTTCTTGGAAGATAATAGCAGGTATGGGCCATGGAAGCAAAAGCCCACAGAAACAAGAGAAAAGGCTGCAGAATGCGTAAAAGTGATGCAAGGGGATTTGGGCAGAGAATCAGCAAAGATCTTTATGTAACTGATTAAATTCTAAATTAATCTCTTAAATAGATATTGATGTAATAGATGGTAACTAACAAAAATGAGTATTTCTTCCAAATACTCTGGGAGGCTAAGGTGGGCAGATCACCTGAGGTCAGGCATTTGAGACCAGTCTGGCCAACATGGTGAAACCCTGTTTCTACTAAAATGATAGCTGGGTGTGGTGGCACATCCCTGTAATCTCAGCCACTAGGGAGCCTGAGTCAGAAGAGTCTCAGGAGGCAGAGGTTGCAGTGAGCAGGTATCGCACTCAAGCCTGGGTGACAGAGCTAGGCTCCATCTCCAAAAAAAA
>NW_016107355.1:14653-18977 GCF_001604975.1 Cebus imitator | reverse complement strand
AAAAAAAAAACCTTAAAAAAAATTATACTTTAAGTTATATGGTACATGTGCAGAACGTGCAGGTTGGTTACATAGGTATAAACATGCCTTGGTGGTTTGCTGCATCCATCCCCCTGTCATCTACATTAAGTATTTTTCCTAATGTTATCCCTCCCCAATCCCCCCACCACGTGCTACCCTCCCCTAGACCTTCCACCCTCTGACAGGCCCCAGTGTGTGCTGTTCCCCTCCCTGTGTCCATATGTTATCATTGTTCAACACCCACTTATGAGTGAGAACATGACATCTTTGTTTTTCTGTTCTTGTGTCAGTTTACTGAGAATGACGGTTTCCAGCTTCATCCATAACCTGGCAAAGAACATGAATTCATCCTTTTTCATGGCCTCATAGTATTTTATGGTGTATATGTGCCACATTTTCCTTATCCAGTCTATCTTTGATAGGCATTTGTGTTGGTTCCAAGTCTTTGCTATTTTAAAGACTTGGAACCAACACAAATGCCTATCAAAGATAGACTTTATTGTGCTGCAATGAACACACATGTGCATGTGTCTTTATAACAGAATATTTTATAATCCTTTGGGTATATACCCAGTAATGGGATTGCTGGATCAAATGGTATTTCTATTTCTAGATCCTTAAAGAATCACCACATTGTTTTCCTTAATGGTTGTACTAATTTACACTCCCACTAACAATGCAAAAGCATTCCTATTTCTCCACATCCTCTCCAGCATCTGTTGTCTCCCGATTTTTTAACAATCACCATTCTAACTGGTGTAAGATGGTATCTCATTGTGGTTTTGATTTGCATTTCTCTAATAACCAGTGATGATGAGCTTTTCTTCATATGTTTGTTGGCTGCATAAATGTCTTCTTTTGGGAAGTGTCTGTTCATATCTTTTGCCTACTTTTTTTTTTCTTGTAAAGCGTTTAATTTCTCTGTAGATTCTGGGTATTAGCCCTTTGTCAGATAAGTAGACTGCAATATTTTTTCCCCTTCTGTTGGTTACTGGTTCACTCTAATGATAGTTTCTTTTGCTGTGCAGAAGCTCTTAAGTTTAATTAGATTCCATTTATCTATTTTGGCTTTTGTTGCCATTGCTTTTTGTGTTTTAGTCATAAGTCCTTGCCTATGCCTTTGTCCTGAATAGTATTGCCTAGGGTTTCTTGTAGGGTTTTTATGGTGTTAGATCATATGTTTAAATCTTTAAAACAGCATCTTACAGGTACCAAAACAGAGTTATAGACTAATGGAACAGAACAGAGGTCTCAGAAGTAAGGTCACACATCTACAACCATCTGATCTTTGACAAACCTAACAAAAACAAGCAATGGGGACAAGATTCCCTATTTAATAAATGCTGTTGGGAAAAAGTGGCTAGCCCTGCACAGAAGGCTGAAACTGGACCCCTTCCTTACACCTTATACAAAAAAAAGAGTATTTCTTAAGCTCCTACTTGGCATTGTATTCTACTAGTGTAGAGAGCCAGAATAGCCCACTACTCTGGGGGAATCAGCAGCAAGCCTGCTATGAACTTTGGGTGAACTCCAGAGAAGTGAAACCATAATAGGGAAATGTGTTTGCCGTGGAGAAGTGTATAGAGGTCTAGAAAAAGATAACCAGCTCTTACTGACCATGCTGCAAGATAGTTGTTAGCTGAAGTATGTTAGCTAAAGTGTGAGAATTATAGTCACAGGCTGTTTAAGTAACTTCACCCTTTCCTCTGTTATATACTTTGTAAACATATAAAATAAAGTACTCTGAGGTAGGTTGGGCTGAAGAGACTGACACCATCAGCTTTTCAGACTGCCTGGCCCAGCTTTATCTATGTCTGTTTGTATGTCTTTCTTTATCCCCTGCTTTCCCTCTTAGGTCTTGGAAAACTTGTGCAGTGCAGGATGCAGCACATGCCAGACATGGAGTCCGAACAAGGACATGAGCATGGGAGCCAGAAAAGAGAGTAAGGTGAGGGGATGCTTACTGGACCTATGTATAAAGGGTGAGTAGATTGGATTTTCCCCCAGGCATGAAACACGGGCAATTCTTTGTCTACTGATTGTTCTTTGTATGTGGATGTGCTGTTTGCTTTATTCAAGGGGTAAGGGTGCATTGCTCAGAAGGAACAGCTGGTGGACTTTTTACAGTTTGTTCAGCAAACCTGCCCATGGTTCCCAGAACAGGACATGGTCAGTTTAGCCACATGGATGAGGGTAGGACAACAGTTGCATAACAGATACTCAGCTGAAGGACTCCGACAATGCCAGTTTATACTTTTGCTATTTGGACTTTGATTAGGGATGCTTTAGGCCCCCACCATGAGGAAGACAAGATTAAGGACAAATTTGTTGCTGCCCTTTCTAACACACGGAGGGATGTTCAGGTTATCTCAGCATCTCTTACATAAAACCAGGGGATAAGTGGAAGTGCCAAAGTGGCCAAGCCTACTGCCCCACTTGTGGACTTCCCTCCGCCACCCCAGGGTTTACTTGACACTGCTTCCTCCTTTGAGGAGGAGGCAAATGAAGAAGATGAACAACTATCAAATAATTATGAAACAGGATTGAAGGAGGTAGTGACCAAAGCTGCGCAGGTGCATTGGCCTCAAAAGTTTGTGGCACTTTCTGTAAGGGAGCAGCAGCCCAGACCAGAAATACAATTGTTGCCCAGATCCCCTGTAGCTGCTCCTCCTAAACTTTCTCCTTTGCAGGCTGCACTACTTGAGGCTCAGGCATGGGGTGTAGACATTGAAGGCTATCAGCTTTCTCCAGTGCTGGAGCACACAGATCCCAACAACCCTAGTCAAATGATTCGTCAACATAATCCTCTGTCATTCAAATTACTTAAGTATTTGAAAATAGCCTCTGTTTCATATGGCCCTTCTTCTCCATTTGTAATTACCCCTTTGGATGCTTTGTCTAATGATGCCCTAGCCCTTAAAGATTGGTACAATTTGGCTAAAGTATGTCTTGATCCAGGTGATTATTTATAATGGAAATCAGATTATTTTGATATGTGTAGCCAGCAGGCAGAGAGAAATAGGGCTCATGGAGTAGAAATTTCAATGGAAATGCTAGTGGGAAGTGGGAACTTTGAGTCTTTGCAAAATCAACTGGGTTATCCCTTGCAGTCTTATCAACAGATAAGTGTTTGTGCTGCCTAGGCCTGGAGGGCTCTCCCTGCTTGTGGAGAGAAGTCTCAGGAACTTAGCAAAATAGTGCAAGGACCTGAGGAGACTTATGCTGATTTCACTGCTCACTTTCTTCAAGCAGTGGGAAGAATTGTTGCTGATCCAGAAGCTGGCAATGTGTTAACCATACAAATGGCATTTGAGAATGCCAGTAAAACTTGCCAGGTTATTCTTCGACCTTATAATGTTAAGGCAACCCTGATTGATTTTATCTGCCTTTGTGCTGATGTTGGTCCTGCTTATATACAGGGAATGACTATAGCAACTGCCCTCCAAGGTAAATTACCAGGTCAATGCCCTGAAAAGAAATCTAAAACATGTCTTCATTATGGAGACAAAGTACATTATGCCTGAGGCTATCAAGCCACAGTCTCTCCTCAGTTTTAGGGGGGCTAAATGCTTGTTCTGGCTTCAGGTTCAGCGTCTGGTTTATGTCCCAAGTGTAAAAGAGGAAGACATTGGGCTGCCCAATTTCGCTCCCTGACAGACATTAATGGCCAACCTCTTGGACAGCTGGGAAATGGGAGAAGGAGCCAGCCCTGCCCCCCCCAAACAATAGGGGCAGTTCAAACCATACCATCAGCTGCACCCCTTTCCATGATTCTTCCGCAAATGGTGGCAGCATTGGCCCCTGGGAGATTGACAGTCTTTTCTGTGCCACCCCCAGGTAATGCAGGACAGGACCTCTGTGCCATCGCTTAACTTATATTAATGACAGATATGTGGATGTAATGCATTCTCACCGGGGTTAAAGGGCCACTGCCCCCTGGAGCTGTGGGGATGCTTGTAGGGCATAGTAGTCTTACTTGAAGAGGCTTTTTAGTACTACCTGGAGTCATAGATGCTGATTACACAGGTGAAATTTTAGTCCAGGTATATTCCATCAACATTATTCAAATTCTTCCTGGTCAGCCTGTTGCTCAACTTATTATTCTTACCTTTTTACAGAAGAGGTGACTTCTTTCTTTTTTTTAAATTTATTTTATTGCATTTTAGGTTTTGGGGTACATGTGAAGAACATGCAAAATTGTTGCATAGGTACACACGTGGCAGTGTAATTTGCTGCCTTCCTCCCCATCACCTACATCTGGTATCTCTCCCCATGCTATCTCTCCCCAACTCCCCACCACCCA
>NW_016107355.1:0-13413 GCF_001604975.1 Cebus imitator | reverse complement strand
TCCATATCTCTATTTTGGTAGCAGTACCATGCTGTTTTGATTACTGTAACCTTGTAGTATAGCTTGATGTCCGGTAGTGTGATGCCTCCTGCTTTGTTCTTTTTGCCTAGAATTGACCTGGCTATGTCGACTCTCTTATGGTTCCATATGAAGTTTAAGGTGTTTTTCTCCAGTTCTGTGAAGAAGGTCATTTGTAGCTTGATGGGGATAGCATTGAATCTGTAAATTACGTTGGGCAGCATGGCCATTTTCACGATATTGATTCTTCCTAACCATGAACATGGAATATTTCTCCATCTGTTTGTATCCTCTCTTATTTCATTGAGCAGTGGCCTGTGTTCTCCTTGAAGAGGTCCTTTACGTTCCTTGTTAGTTGTATTCCTAGGTATTTTATTCTCTTTGCAGCAATTGTGAATGGCAGTTGGTTCTCGATTTGGCTATCTTTAAGTCTGTTATTGGTGTATAGGAATTCATGTGATTTTTGCACATTCATTTTGTATCCTGAAATTTTGCTGAAGTTGCTTATCAGTTTCAGGAGACTTTGGGCCGAGATGATGGGGTCTTCTAGATATACAATCAAGTTGTCTGCAAACAAACACAATTTGACTTCCTTCTTTCCTATTTAAATACACGTTATTTCTTTTTCTTGCCTGATTCCTAGAACTTCCAGTACTATATTAAGTAGGAGTGGTTGGAGAGGGCATCCTTGTCTAGTGCCAGATTTCAAGGGGAATGCTTCCAGTTTTTGCCCATTCAGTATGATATTGTTTGTTGGTTTGTCATAAGTAGCTTTTATTATTTTGAGATATGTTCCATCAACGCCTAACTTATTGAGAGTTTTTAGCATAAAGGGCTGTTGAATTTTGTCAAAAGCCTTCTCTGCATCAATTGAGATAATCATGTGGTTTTTGTCTTTTGTTCTGTTTATGTGGTGAATTACGTTTATAGACTTGCGTATGTTGAAACAGCCTTGCATCCCCGGGATGAAGCCTACTTGATCATGGTGGATAAGTCTTTTGATATGCTGTTGCAACAGGCTTGTCAGTATTTTATTGAAGATTTTTGCATCTATGTTCATCATGGATATTTGCCTGAAGTTTTCTTTTCTTGTTGAATCTCTGCGGGTTTTGGTATCAGGATGATGTTGGTCTCATAAATAATTTGGGAAGGATTCCCTCTTTTTGGATTGTTTGGAATAGTTTCAAACAGAACGGTAGCAGCTCCTCTTTCTATGTCTGGTAGAATTCAGCTGTGAACCCATCTGGACTGGGGCTTTTTTGGGGTGGTATGCTCTTAATTGCTGCCTCAACTTCAGACCTTTTTATGGGTCTGTTCAGGGTTTCGGCTTCTTCCTGGTTTAGGCTCGGCAGGAGGCAAGTGTCCAGGAATTTATCCGTTTCTTCCAGGTTTACTAATTTATGTGCATAGAGTGGTTTGTAATAATCTCTGAAGATGGTTTGAATTTCTATGGAATCTGTGGTGATATCCCCTTTATCGTTTTTTATTGCATCAATTTGGTTATTCTCTCTTTTCTTTTTTATTAATCTGGCTAGAGGTCTGTCAATTTTGTTGATCTTTTCAAAAAACCAGCTCCTGGATTTATTTATTTTTTGAAGGGTTTCTTATGTCTCTGTCTCCTTCAGTTCTGCTCTGATCTTAGCTATTCCTTGTCTTCTGCTAGGTTTTGAGTTTTTTTGATATTGCTCCTCTAGCTCTTTCAATTTTGATGATATGGTGTCAATTTTTGATCTCCTTGCTTCTCATGTGGGCACTTATTGCTATATATTTTCCTCTAGAGACTGCTTTAAATGTGTCCCAGAGATTCTGGTATGTTGTGTCTTCATTCTCGTTGGTTTCGAAGAACATCTTTATTTCTGCCTTCATTTCATTGTTTATCCAGCCAACATTTAAGAGCAAGTTGTTCAGTTTCCATGAAGCTGTGCGTTTCTGGGTTAGTTTTTGAATTCTGAGTTCTAACTTGATTGCACTGAGGTCTGAGAGACTGTTTGTTATGATTTCCTTTCTTTTGCATTTGCTGAGGAGTGATTTACTCCCAATGATGTGGTCAATTTTAGAGTAGGTGTGATGCAGTGCTGACAAGAATTATATTCTCTGGATTTGGGGTGGAGAGTTCTGTAAATGTCTATTAGTTTTGCTTGGTCCAATTCTGAGATCTAGTCCTGGATATCCTTGTTAATTTTCTGTCTGGTTGATCTGTCTAATATTGACAATGGGGTGTTAAAGTCTTCCACTATAATTGTGTGGGAGTCTATGTCTCTTTGTAAGTCGTTAAGAACTTGCCTTATGTATTTGGGAGCACCTGTATTGGGTGCATATATATTTAGAATTGTTAGCTCTTCTTGTTGCATTGATGCTTTTACCATTATGCAATGTCCTTCTTTGTCTCTTTTGATCTTTGTTGCTTTAAAGTCTATTTTGTCAGAGATGAGAATTGCAACTCGTGCTTCTTTTTGCTCTCCATTTGCTTGGTAATTCTTCCTCCATCTCTTTATTTTGAGCCTTTGTGTATCCTTGCATGTGAGATGGGCTTCCAGGGCACAGCACATTGATGGGTTTTGGCTTTTTATACAATTTGCCAGTCTGTGTCTTTTGATTGTGGCATTTAGTCCATTTACATTTAGCATTAGTATTGTTATGTGTGAATTTGATACTGCCATTTTGGTGTATTTGGCTGTTTTGCCCATTTGTTGATGCACATCCTTCATTGTGTTGATTCTCTTTACCATTAGGCATGTTTTTGGAGTGACTGGTACGGGTTGTTCCTTTATATTTGTAGAGCCTCTTTCAGGAGCTCTTGTAAAGCAGGCTTGGTGGTGATGAAATCTCTGAGTACTTGCTAGTTCACAAAGGATTTTATTTTTCCTTCACTTATGAAGCTTAGTTTTGCTGGATAGGAGATTCTGGGTTGAAAGCTCTTTTCTTTACGATGTTGAATATTGGCCCCCACTCTCTTCTGGCTTGTAGGGTTTCTGCTGAGAGATCTGCTGTGAGTCTGATGGGCATCCCTTTGTGGGTAACCCGACCTTTCTCTCTGGCTGCCCTTAGTATATTTTCCTTCACTTCAACCCTGGTGAATCTGACGATTATGTGCCTTGTGTTGCTCTTCTTGACAAATATCTTTGTGGTGTTCTCTGTATTTCCTGGACTTGAATATATGCCTGCCTTGCTAGGTTGGGGAAGTTTTCCTGGATAATATTCTGAAGAGTATTTTCCAGCTTGGATTCATTCTCTTCGTCGCATTCAGGCACACCTATCAAATGTAGATTAGGTCTTTTCACATAATCCCATATTTCTTGGAGGCTTTGTTCATTTCTTTTTTACCCTTTTTTCTCTATTCTTGCCTTCTCGTTTCATTTCATTGAGTTGGTCTTCGACCTCTGATATCCTTTCTTCTGCTTGGTCAGTTCGTCTGTTGAAACTTGTGCATGCTTCGTGAAGTTCTTGTGTTGTGTTTTTCAACTCCATCAATTCACTTTTATTCCTCTCTAGTGCGTTCATTCTCATTAGCATTACATCACATCTCTTTTTCAAAGTTCTTAGTTTCTTTGCATTGGGTTAGAACATGTTCTTTTAGTTCACAGAAGTTTCATACTACCCACCTTCTGAAGTCTGATTCTGTCATTTCATCACTCTCATTCTCCATCCAACCTTGTTCCATTGCTAGTGAGGAGTTGTGATCCCTTTTAGGAGTAGAGGTGTTCTGGTTTCGGGTGTGTTCATCCATTTTGCACTGGTTTCTTTCCATCTTTATGGATTTATCCACCTGTCATCTTTGTAGTTGCTGACTTTCAGATTGGGCCTCTGAGTCGATGTTCTGTTTGTTGATGATGAGGTTATTTCAGTTTCTTAGTTTTCCTTCTAACAGTCTGGCCCCTCTGCTGTAGGACTGCTGAGGTCCACTCCAGGCCCTGCTTGCTTAGAGATCACCTGCAGCAGCTGCCGAACAGTAAGGGTTGCTACCAGTTCTCTTCTTCTGCTATCTTTGTCCCAGAATGATACCCGCCAAATGTCAGTCTGATCTCTCCTTTATGAGGTGGCTCTTTGGATATACAGGGGTCAGGGAACTGCTTGAGGAGACAGTCTGTTCTCTATAGGAGCTGAAATGTTCAGCTGTGAGCTCTATCGTTCATTCAGAGCTGCTGGGTAGTTATGTTTAGGTCTGCTGCAGCAGAACTCATAAACTGCTTTTTGTTCCCAGGTGCTGTGTCCCAGGGAGTTAGGGCTTTATTTATACGTTTCCGTTGTGCTGCTGCCTTCTCTTTTTTACTTCAGACCTGCACTGCCTAGCAAGGAGGCAGCCTAGTCACTGTCTGCCTGTAGAGGCTTTGCTGAGTTGATGTGGTCTCTGCCTAGCTGCCAAGTGAACTTCCCTGCAGTCCTCTTTATATGGGTGTAGTTAGAACTGCCTCGGCAATGGTGGCCCACCTCTGTATTGGTGGACTCTCTCTTTAATGGTGGGTTGCCTCAGCAATGGCAGGCTGCCTCATCAATGTCAGGTTGCCTTGGCAACGGGAGGCAACCTCAGCATTGGCAGATTGCCTTGACAATGATAGGTGGCCTCAGCAATGACGGGTTGCCTTGGCAATGCCAGGCCGCCTCAGTGATGGTTGCTTACCTTGGCAATGGCGGGCTGCCTCAGCAATGGCAGACTACATTCATAGTGGTGTAGTGCCTCGGTAATGGCGGATGCCCCTCCCCCACATAAGTGGACTGTCCTGGGTTCAGCTGTGCTTGCTGTGAAACTCTCAATCCAGAGAATTTCTGATTGCTGTTCTTTTGTGGGCATGGGACCAGCCCAGCCTGATCGCCTGGCTTCCTGCCTCAGAGCTTTTTTTTTTTTTTTTTTTTTTTTTTTTCTCGGTGTTTTTTTTTTTTTTTTTTTTTTTTTTTTTTGGTGTTCCAGTCCCTTTTGAAGAGACGCTTGGATCTGTGTGTTTTCCTGTGAGGTGACTCACTGCACTGGCTAAAACAGCGGCACTGAGATTCGTGGTGCTTTTTTTGCCCTGGAATCTCCTGTCCTGATTCTCTGTTCAGTCTCCTTTTTAAACAGATGAATGCGTGACTTCCTATGGCTCCAATTACCAGCCAAAAGGGCCCCCGGACCAGTGAATTTTGTATGGAGAACTGCTGCGCCGGGGCACTGACAAAGGAGCCGCACAGGGCAAAGTAGCCATGCCAGCTGAAACAGCCGCACTGGCTGAAACAGCCGCGCTGGCTACCCATGGAGCTCCTCTTCCTGGGAATCTCCTAGTCTGTGGGCAATAAAAATGCAGCGTCCACTCACCCTCTGTGCTTTCACTGGGAGCTGCAATCCTGAGCTGTTCCTAAATGTCCATCTTGGATCGATCGAGGTGACTTCTTTCTAACTCCTCTTGTGGAGATAGAGGGTTTGGTCATTCTGACTATGCCCTCTGGTTACAGCAGGTCAGTTAAGAGCTCCCAATGCTTATATTAACAATTCAGGGATGCAATTTTCAAGGTATCCTAGACACAGATGCAGATGTGTCAGTTGTGACCCAAGAACAGTGGCCTACTCCTTGACCTGTACAAGAAACCTGTTCTTCCCTCCAGGGTGTCTGGGGACTATGCTCATCAGGGTGTAGTGCTTCCTTTCTTTCCTGGCAAGATGATAAGGGACTTTCTGGATTATTCCAGCCTTATGTTTTAGAAACTCTACCTGTGAATTTTTGGGGTCGAGATATTTTGCAGCAGATAGGAGTATATTTGTATAGCCCCCCTACTAAAGTCACAAACATGATGATGAGTCAGGAGCTGTTACCTACGGCAGGGACTTGGTAGCAAAGTAGAAGGCATTTTAAAACCATTACAGCATCACTGAAAATTAGGTCGTGTTGGTATTGGATATTCAAGTTTACCCTAGGGGTCTTGGTTGCAGCCTCCCCCTGTACAGCTGACAAAATTAAAGGGAAATCTGATAAAACTGTATGGGTTGACCAATGATTCCTAAAAGATGAGAGGCTGCAGGCTACTATTCAAATAGTGGAGGAGCAATTCAAGGCTGGACATATCAGACCTGCTAACAGTCCCTGGAATACTCCAGTATTTATAGTAAAGAAAAAATCAGGCAAATGGAGGTTATTGCAAGATTTGCAAGCCATTAATGCCACTATGCAGCCCATGAGTGCTCTGCACTCAGGACTACCCACTCCTACTGCCAATCTAATGGAAATTAGATTATCATCATTTGGTTCTGGATCTTAAAGATGCTTTTTTAGCCAACCACTTACATCCAGATGACCAGAAAAGTTTTGCATTCTCAGTACCTTCCTCAAAATTTCAAGCACCTGTTAAACGATATTGTTGGCAAGTACTTCCCCAAGGAATGGCTAATAGTCCAACTTTATGTCAGTACTTTGTGGCAGTTGCTTTAGAACCTACTAGACAAATATATAAATTGGCATATAGCATTCATTATGTAGATGATATTCTTGTGGCACATTCATCTGAAGAATCTTTAAGACAAAATTTTGGGGACTTAGAATTGGCCCTTAGTCTGAGCTGATAGTGGCACCAGAAAAAGTGCAAAAATTGGCTCCTTTTACGTAACTAGGAACAATCATTTCTGGTTGTACTATTCATCCTCAGAGGCTTCAAATTCACCCTGACTGTTTACATACTTTAAATGATTTTCAAAAACTCCTGGGAGACATTAATTGGCTTTGCCCTACGCTGAAATTGACTACTGGCCAGTTTACACCACTTTTTACTATTTTGCAAGGTGATCCTGACCCCACCTCCTCTAGAACTTTAACTGAACCAGCAAAATTTGATCTTAAACAGGTGGAAGAAGCCATAGCTCTGGCTCAGTTAACTTGCATTAACCCACAACTTCCATTAGATCCAATTATCTTACAAACTGCTCATACACCCACTCAGTGTTGTGGCAAAAAGACTCCCCTATGGAATGGTTACATTTGGCTAACAACCCATCCAAGTCTTTAATACCTTACAATTCAGCAGTTGCTTCTCTGATAGCTAAGGGTAGAGAGCGATGCTATCAGATCTGTGATCGAGACCCCAATACAGTCAAATAGCACCACTCAACAATCATGGCTGTGGCAATTTGCTCAGGCCTGGGGACTAGCCTTTGCAGATTTTACAGGACAGATAACATGTTATTATCCTTCATCTAAAATACTTTCATTTGCACAACAACATCCATTCATTTTTCCTATCCTGTTTATATGGTTCTCAGAGATAACTCACAGACAGTTAATATCTACTTGGACAGCAAGTATGTGGTGGGAGCCATTCAACATTTAGGAATGGCTCTCATTGCCTCTGCCTCAGAAGAGAATTTTTCAAATATTAACAATTCTGCAGTGCATGCACTACCAGCGAAAGTATCATATATTTATTGGACTTATTAGATCACATTCAGATCTCCTATGTCCTCTGACAAAAGACAATGTAGCTATAGACAATCTTGTCTCCCTCCATCTAGTGGGTTCATTTATTTTCCAGATGAAGGAATCCCATGCAGCATTTCATCAAAACACTAGTGCTCTGCACAGTTTTCACTTACCAAAGAGCAGGCTAGGCAGATTGTTAAAACTTGCTCTGCTTGCCAAACTTTTCTCCCAATTCAAAATTTAGCTGTAAATCCTAGAGGTCTTAAGCCAAGCGCCTTGTGGCAAATGGATGTAACTCATATGCCCTCTTTTGGCCATTTGCAATATTTACATGTGCTGGTGGATACTTATTCTGGTTTCATTTTCACCCAACCGCTCTCAGGGGAAGTTGCCAAACATGTAATTGATCTTTGCCTTGCTGCCTTTGCTACCCATGGTCTGCCTCTTTGTCTTAAAACAAATAATGGTCCTGCCTATATTTTGGCTACTTTTGCTCAACTTTGTGTAACTTTTGTTATCATGCATACTACAGGCATTCCATATAATCCAGCAAGTCAAACTATTGTTGAGTGCACTCACTGTACTCTTAAAACTCAAATTGAAAAACAAAAAGGGGGAGATTATAGAGAAACTCTGGCTACTCGAGTTGCCCTTGCGCTGTACACCCTTAATTTTTTAAACTGTGATGAATCTGGACATTCCCTCTTGGATTGGCACTTTGCCACCTGGGAAATACTTAAGGCATGGGTCCTATGGAAGGACCTCCAAACAGGATATTGGGAGGGACGAGATCCTGCTATGATGTGGGGCAAGGTTATGTTTGTGTTTTTCCCAGAAGGAGCCAGTTGTCCAGTGTGGGTCCGTGAACACTGCGTTTGGTACAGCCATGGACCAGCAGGAATTGGTGACACCCTTGAGGAGGCTAAAACTGAAAGAGAAAATGGAGGGACCAAGGAGAAAAACCCACAAAATGATGAGAGCCTTGCCAACAATCTGGGGACAGATCAAACAATTGACCCAGCAAGTTGCATCAACAATCACCAGCCAAGGCCACCAGATGACTTCTGAAATTATGTTCATGCCTATGATGACAATTATAGCATGGCAGGTATGCTCTGTGGGAGGAGAAGTGTACTGGGCATTTGTCCCAGAGCCCTTAATTTTACAGCCAGTGACCTGGGCAAGTAAATCAATTCCCGTGTTAGTAAATGACAATTGCACTGGATAGACCACTGACCCTGCTTTGTGTGTCTCCATGATGGAGCAAATAGGTTGAATAAAGGCTAAACAGGAAAATAAAATGGCAGCAGCCTCTGCTAGGGTAGCCAATCTTTCACCAGTCCAAGGTTAGTAAATGGGGGTTTCCAAATAACATGCTTGACATCTCAGGCATACACCACTCCATGGAATATTGTCACCATAAGACTGGGATAGAGTTTAGAGACTTTCAGGGGTGGAAGAACTGTGCTAATGTGCTCCCTGTAAAGCATAATCTTTCTAAAAGCTGGACAATGTATGATTGGTCTCACAATACAGTTAATCATGCTGGGTAGCCAGAAGACATGTCATTCAGAGCATTCATCAGTAATGTTCTAACAACAAACCATGGGACTTCACAAAAGGAACTGTGGCATCTGGTCACTGCCATGAGCTATGTCAATTTTTCTAATGTATTCACCAATGACATTTATGAACTAAAGGCTTGTGTTCCTAGGCATTATGTGATTGTAACAGGGGAGGTGAATGTAACTCAATATAGAGGGGAATTTTATGTGTCTTGTATAAGTTGTAATCTTACTTCTTGTTTATCTACTTATAATAAGGGACAAAGTCTGCTGGTGTTAAAGCAGCCTATGTATGTGAAGATTCCTGCCAATTTAACAGAAGAGTGGTATGAGGATAGGGGTTTGGCAGTGTTGCAACACATGGAAAAAATGTTGTCTCAATGTAAAAGAGCACTGGGATTATTGATTTTTGGTGTTGTGACATTGATAGTAATTATTGCCAGTTCTACACTTGCTGCCATTTAACTTTCTCAAACTATTCAAACAGCTCATTAAGTAAATCAATTAACATCAATTGATTCTCAGCTTACGGCCACTCAGGAGGACATTGATCTGAGGTTAGAGGCCAGACTGGCAGCTCTTGAGGTAGCCACTGTGTTTATAGGAGATGAGCTGGAGGTGATAAGATTAAGACAAAGGCTTAGCTGTCACAGTAATTATATTGCTACCTGTGTGACTGCTGTAATTTGGAATTATACAAAATGGAATTGGGAGAGAGTTAAAAAGCAACTTCATGGAGCTCAAGCTCATTATAATTTAACTAATGACTTAATTAAATTACATCAGAAAATTGATGAAATACAACATGCACACCTTGATATAGAGGACCCTGCAAAAACAGGGAAAAAGATATTGCGTCAATTACAGGGATTTAATTCTTTTGGAATTCTAAGGCATGCCTTCTGGCTGTTTATAATACTTGTTATCTATGTACTTATTCTGTTTTTGTTATATGCATCAGCCCATATTCATGGAAATCTAAACAGTAAAAATTTACAAGCTAAACTGCATTATTTAAACTCACAGGAAGTAAAATATGTACTAGAATTCGAGGTGTTTGAAAACAAAAAAAAAGAGACACAGAATATCAGTCCTAGCAGAAGTTGCAGGCTAAAGCTAAAATAAGAAATGTGGCTGCATATGCTCCTCAGTGACATGTGGTCTAATATTGTTTACAAGACCATTAATCCTCTAAAAATGATGTTAATTGTGATGCTGGACCTGAAGGGATGGCTGGATGGTCAATAACAGGTAAGATCCTCAGAGAAGGAGGACCTAAGACAGACACAGTTGCAGTAAGGCCAGCAAACATCAGGGATGTGCCTAGCCACCAATCCCTCCTGAGGCTCTGATTGTTACCCAGCAATGTTGTAAATCTAACCTGCCTTCATTGTGAAGGTGATGCCTGCTATTGGATGCAACTTGGACGTGAGATTCCTGTGTAGTCTGTTCAATGTACTACACCTTACATATTAATAATAGTATTGATAAATGCTGTGCCAATTTTTGTTATGTTTATATTTACAGCTAAAGGGGAGGTGTAGAGAGCCAGAGTAGCCCAACCCCCTGAGGGAATCAGCAGCAAGCCTGCTATGAAATTTGGGTGAAATCCAGAGAAGTGAAACCATATTAGGGAAATGTGTATGTCTCGGATAAGAGTAGAGAGGCCTAGAAAAAGATAGCCAGCTCTTACTGACCTTGCTGCAAGATAGTTGTTAGCTAAAGTGTGAGAATAGTAATCATAGGGTGTTCTAAGTAACTGCACCCTACCTCTGCCCTATACTTTGTAAACATATAAAATAAAGTACTCTCAGGCAGGTTGGGGTTGAAGAAACTGACACCATCAGCTTTTCAGACTGCGTGGCCCAGCTTTATCTATGTCTGTCTGTATGTCTTTCTTTATATCCCTGCCATTACCTCTTAGGTCTTTGAACTCTTCTGCAGCGTGGGATGCAGCACATGCCAGATACTAGGAGATGTAATATATAGGGAGAAAAAATTTACATTCTAAGAGAAAAGATATGGTCCTGTAAGAAATTTTAAAAGGTTGTTAATACAAATGATTTAATAAAGTAATAGGACATGACTGATTGGTATGGTTTTTGGAATAAAATTGTGCCATTTATTTTCCTTTATTATGTTTTGTTTACTTTGATTTATTGTCAGATTCACTAAATGTTAAATTTTCGCACACTTGATTTATCTTTCTTTGTATATGTGGTGGCATGTGTAATTTCAGAGTATGTTACAGACAGCATGACACTTCATTCCTAAATATTTCAGATTTTAAGTCCTTAAAACAAAATCATTCTCCTATAATGTTTATAGCACAATTCCATTATTCAGAAAATTTAATATTTATACAATGTTGTTATTTTATATTGTCAGTTTTCAATATTTCCCAATGATATCTATTATAATAGCTGGTTATCACTAGGGAGACACCTTTGCATATATCTATATCTATCTATCTACTTATGTATCCAACCATCTATTAATCAACACATAATTTAATAATAATAAGTTATCATTGTAAAGCAGCTGGTCTATTACCACTTATGTTCTTCCTCAATAAATTCTCATATTGTTGTTTAATCATGCATTTAGTCATCCAAATGTATTTAAATTTTTTAAAAAAATT
This sequence comes from Cebus imitator, assembly GCF_001604975.1. Classification (NCBI taxonomy): domain Eukaryota; kingdom Metazoa; phylum Chordata; class Mammalia; order Primates; family Cebidae; genus Cebus; species Cebus imitator. The sequence goes on along the minus strand of NW_016107355.1, from coordinate 1,813 downwards.
ACTCATAATAATTTACTTTTTACTTAATATTTTATTTTCAGAAAAGTTTAGTACTATCTCTATTAGTGAATTGAAGCCAACTTTGTTTCTTAACTATTTTTTTCTAAAGTTACTTTAAAAGTAAATCAGACTTTTAATAATATAATTTTAAAGTATACATTAGTTTACTCAAAAGTGTGCCAAAACTCTCAATTATATAGTGTATGCTAATATTTATTAAGCTCATCCCACGTACCAGGTACTAATTTAAGATCTTTAGTTGTATACCTCTTTTAATTCTCAGAAGAGTCCATGAGATAAATACTATTATATTATCAATTTTTACAAATAGAAAAACCGTGGCATATTTAAAATAAAAAGTTCTGACTGCCTCATTCATTCTCAGTCTTCCACAATATTTCACAGAATGTAATTTAGCACTTTTGCCTAGGATAATCACTTAACTTAGCACTGTTTTCTTTTTTCCTTGGTATTTACTTGCATTGATGATCTACATCTGCATCAGTCCTCTGGTTATTAATGAATTAAAGTTTATTTAAGATACATGTTCAAAGTAAGCTTGAGAAGAGTGTTAAGGGAGTCAGAATTTATTTTAAAATGTATTTGGGAATAATAAACTAAATGAAACCCAGTTGGGAATAATCAGATAATTCATCATTCATTATAGATTCACTAAATTGAGATAATTTGGTATAATGGAATATGTCAATAATATTATCCTTAATAGTGCTACTGTTAATGATCAAATGCAGCTAATTTCTCAATATTGTACATAATTATTAAACAACATTATTAAAGCTATTTTATAACATGCTTTGAAATGCCTTGTCTTGCTTCTTTCAGTTTTGGATTATCTGTGTCTACAATCTTCACTTCCTATTAAAATGGATTTTTGAGATGACTTAAAAAGACATGAAGTACATGTATCAGTTTCTAAAAAGCATGGATTAGTGTATTAGTGTGATAATGTCATAATGTCTTTGAGAGTGCCTCAGGTTTCAGTTGTAGGTGTATTTTTATTTGAAACTGTTTCCCTCTCGTCCTGCCCGGATCTGAAACTGTTAATGTCCACAGGTATAAAGCCAATTGAGACTGTTTCATGAAGTTTGAGATCTAAATATCAAACTACCAACTTCTATTTCAAAAACATTTCAAACTCAAGACATTAAACTGAAGTTAGGATCTTACCCCCTAAATGTAATTATCTTTCAGTGTACTCTGTCTCCATGAAGGATATCACCTCCCCTCCAGTTGTTAAGCCCTAACCTAGGTGTTGTATTAGACATCCTTCTTCCTCTTTACATTTCATATCCAATTCCATAACAACTCCTGTCAATATTGTCTCCTAAATCTCTAAAATCTGCCCACTTCTTCCCATCTTTATTGCTACTAACCTAGTACAAATAACAGTCATGTTTTCCTTGCCCCTTTGCAATAGTTCACTATGTGCCTGTCCCCCCAAATCTTTATGTATATTAACTTATATAATCCTTATCTTAGAAGGGCAGTAGAATGATTATTCTGATTTCACCTGGAAGGTAATATGCCTAATATCCTGTAAGTGAGTAGAAGAGCTGCAATTTAAACCTAGTGGGCTCCTGAGTATTACACACCATGCTGGAAAACGTGATCTCGAGAGACAAATATTTTACTGGCTTTAAATTCTGTGAAAAACAGATTGTGAATAATTAAATCACATTTATCTTACATCTTCAATTTAACCTTATAAAACATAAACTATTTTTTATACTAGAATTTCTTTCTTTTTTTCCCCCATTTATTTATTTTATTGCATTTTAGGTTTTGGGGTACA
>NW_016107354.1:13702381-13733173 GCF_001604975.1 Cebus imitator | reverse complement strand
GGCATGATCATGGCCTAACTGCAGCCTCGACCTCCTGGGTTCAGGTGATCCCCCTATCTCAATATCCCAAGTAGTTAGGACTACAGGTGTGCATCACCACAGCCAGCTAATTTTTATTTTTATTTTTTTAGAGATGGGGTCTCTCTCTGTTGTCCTGGCTGGTTTCAAACTCTTAGGCTTAAGCCATCCTCCTTCCTCGACCTCCCAGAGTGTTGGGGTCACAGACATCAGCCACTGCACCTGGCCTGCTATATGTGGTGATACGCCGTTTGGTCATAAGTCTATTTTATCTGTCTAGGGATAATGTCTAGGGATTATCAGTTATTATTCTCTTGTCACCTGTCAAAACAGCAGTATCAGTGGCATGAAGGTTGTTGAAACTACAGTCATTTCAGACTGTGTCACAATAGAAATTGGCCTATTTGTAATGATGAACTCAAACGTTCATTTTTAAGGTATCTCCTGTTTTCTACTCATTGTGTCTCATCCATAGCCTGGAATATCTTAGTGATTTTTGCATTACTATTTAGTGGCAAAATCATTCCTTCAAAGTAAGCTTTTTCATGGGGTCCCCTGTTTAAAACAGACTAATCTGGATGCCTGATTTTTTAGAGTGTTTTTCCGATGGAAATGGGGGTTATTCAAGAATGAAAGGAATCGCTACAGATCTCACAATGGAAAACCACTCAAGTCTGAGTTTTTATTGCTGGTACTCAGGTGCTAGGTTCACTTGGTAGGCATGTTTGCTCCTCATTTTATTTACTAAGGGCCATGCTAACTCTTGCTCCAGTCTTACCAGCAGTCTACTGTCAATGCTAAAAGCATTCTCCTCTCAATCTTTGTGCAAAAGTTTCCTTCCAGGTTGTTGAGCTGACCTACGAAAGTCATGACGCTAATAGAATTGTCTTAACACAAAACAACAGCCAACAGCATTGAAGAAATCAGAGCTGATGCAGGCTTTCATGTGTGGGAATGCTTTTTCCTCTCTTGAATGAAGTTTCTTAAGAATGGTCTTAAGTTCTCCTGTTCTGTAACCAACAGGAGGACTCACAAATGGCAGTGGAAGATACATCTCTGCTGCTCCAGGCGCTGAAGCCAAGTACCGCAGTGCAAGCAGCGCCTCCAGCCTCTTCAGCCCGAGCAGCACTCTTTTCTCTTCCTCTCGTTTGCGATATGGAATGTCTGATGTCATGCCTTCTGGCAGGAGCAGGCTTTTGGAAGATTTTCGAAACAACCGGTACCCCAATTTACAACTGCGGGAGATTGCTGGGCATATAATGGAATTTTCCCAAGACCAGCATGGATCCAGGTGAGTACTTGGCTTTGGCACTTAAAGTACCTGAAGTCTTAATGCCTTAACTGTCTTGCCTCAGATAGTTATCTACTAAAATAAATTGCCATATAGTAATTTTTAAAAAGTGTGCCTCTTAGTGTGCATCACATTATTTTAAAGGGATTTAAGAAACATGAACACAAAGACATACATACACTTTGGCTCCTTTAAGCATTATGAAGAATATTTTGTTCTCAAAGAGATGCTATTCAAATACAAATTTGATCTAGGGTGCTTAGGAGAAAGACAGCTCTGCCGCCTTCCTTTGTTGTGCCCCTCTGTAGAAGTGACAGTCTGTGTAGAGACGAGTGAAGAAATTATTATAGAAGACAGAATTTGGTTTGGGTTACCCCTTCCTGTTGGGCTGCTGCAGTGGGCTTCACAGAAAGCGAACCTGGGCCTGGGGAAAGAGCATAATTATCGTTACAACACCCATTCTTCTTTCCCATTTCTGTTTCTGTTTCTTTCTCTGACTGTGTCCAGTAAAACAGTTTCTACAGAATTTAACCTCCTCCTTACGTTCTGCCAGCTTGCTACTGGGCCAGAATTTCTCATATTTGGATTCTATAGGCTACATTCAGAGGCAACATGTTTTTCCTGATACTAATCACCTAGACTAGAAAAAGGCAAACTGTTACTGTTTCAGAAGATAATGAATACTGTTTTATATGAAAATAAGTTAAAGAATATGGTAAGGACTGTAAGCTTTGAGTTCATTGATGTGAGTCTGGTTTCTAAAGGAAAAGTTAAGTAGGGTACTTGTTGCATTATGCCTCCCCCCACCCTGCCTCTCTTCCTGCACCCGTATTTTCATCTTCCCTCCCACCTTGCACATAAATAAGATTTAGTACATATACCCTATTGGAATGAAGTGTACCAACATTTAAATATGATTTTCAAAGCTCAGTTAAGTTAAGGCCTTCTTCTCTATTTAAATATTCTTCAAGGAAGTTCAAGTGATTGATCTAAATAGAGTTCAGCTGATTGTGTGCATGTGTGTGCGCACATGCTCACTCAAACACATTTCAGAACTGATGCAGTCTGTAAACCAAGATACCCTGCCGTACCTCCAGGTCTTTTTTCAGTGCTGTGATTGCCCTTTTTACTTTATACTTCAGATTCATTCAGCTGAAATTGGAGCGTGCCACACCAGCTGAGCGCCAGCTTGTCTTCAACGAAATCCTCCAGGCTGCTTACCAACTCATGGTGGATGTGTTTGGAAATTACGTCATTCAGAAGTTCTTTGAAGTAAGGCTTTGTTCTTTGTATCCTTTGACTTCAGAGAATCTGCAGAGCATTTTGATTTTCATTAGCCTTTTTAAGAATAGCAGTCCCATTCCAGTTCTCAGAATGAAGGGTATGTGGTCTTTTTAAAGAGCTTTTTAGTGTTTTTCCAGTTCATTAGCAGCAATCTATCTATTCTGTATGGTTTAAATACCCAAACAGATGCCAGTCTGTTTTGGAAATGTGTTTTGAAAACTGTGTCCTCATTTAGGACCTAGCACGTTATTTCAGATTGTTACAGTAGTTTCACAAAGCATGTCCCTTATGGAGGAAATAATCCCTGTAAAGTAGTTTTAGCAGGATCACAATAACATATTGCCAAAAACAAATTTTTCTAAGGTTCTTAGAGAATTGTCTTTGGACACCAACTCCAGTATATTTATTATCAGCTTAGGGTCACATTAATTGTTAAAGGCTTGCTGCTTGGCTACTCATTTGGCCTTGATACCTTATTTTGCCTCTGTTAGTCTGAATAATGTTCACTCTTTTTATCGCTGTCTTTGGCAAGAATTAATGAGATTATTAGGTTAATGTCTTTTTCCTCTAGTAAAATTTCAGAAAGGCAGGGATTTTTTTGGCTTACCATTGTAGTCCTAATTATGTGGCTTTGGCAACTCTAAGGTATAGATGCAGAATGGCACAAAACTTCAAGATGAGGAGGAAAATGCCAGAATTCTACACATTACTACCACAAAACAGATTTCTAAATGTCTTAACATCTCATTCTGTTTCATTTGTATGAAGATGAAAAAATGATGTGCTCATGTTTTACCTTCCCAAGTTTTTTCATGAAAACTTAACATCTTTTCACCCTGAATTATCCAGAAACCAATCTAAACGTGACTTTTATATTTTTGATTTTAGAATGTCTTGGTATTGCCATTTTGTCACATATATAAAAATACAGAGCTCTCTAGTTCTGGAGGCTGATGCAGCTTGGGGCGGCAAATTGTGCAATGGATGATAGCCATGTGATTTGGACCAAGCTTGAGCACTTCTCTGGATCTTAGTTCCCTTGGGAGAATGAAGAGGTTGGATGGGCTGATAATTCGTAAAGTCTCCTCCAGTCTCATGTTATGTGACTCAAATGAAAAAGCCAAGGGTGGAAAATCATTCTAAGTAGAATTTTAACATTGTATAGCCTTACCTCCTGATTTTACTAATTTTTCCCCTCCCAATTTTGTTCCCTTGTGTAAAAGGAAAAAAATTCAATTTTTGTAATGATGTAAAATACTACTTCAAAACAGTATGTCCGTGTGTGCTTTGGTAGTAACAGGGTATAGAATCTTCTTTTTTTTTTTTTTTTTTTTTTTTTTTTTTTTTTTGTTTTTTTTTTTTTTTTTTTTTTTTTTTTTTTTTTTTGAGACAGAGTCTCGCTCTATTGCGCAGGCTGGAATCCAGTGGTACGATCTTTGCTCACTGCAACCTCTGCCTCCTGGGTTCAAACAGTTCTCCTATCTCAGCCTCCTGAGTAGCTGGGATTACAGGAGTACGCCACCATGCCAGCTAATTTTTGTATTTTTAGTAGAGATGGGGTTTCACCATGTTGGCCAGGCTGGTCTTGAACTCCTGACCTCAGGTGATCTGCCCTCCTTGGCCTCCCAAAGTGCTGGGATTACAGGTGTGAGCCACCATGTCTGGCTGGATTCATTTAATAGTATGAATTAATGGCAGCTTTGAGGAATTACGTGTTTGCTTAGTAGATATTTGTAGTGAAACTACTATTGTTGGGTATTGGAGAAACTTCTTAACATTACAAAGGGTTACTCATAATTAGAGACCGAGAACTACTGGCTCAAAGAAACAATGGCTGTTTAAATATAAGGTTTAGTTAATCATGGATATCAGGGCTAAAAGAGGTTATGCCGGTGGTTGATGCAGAATAATGAATGCTTTGCTTTCCCTGGTTTATTTCCTTCTACTTAAGTAATGGTGTTCGCCCACACATTATGTCTAGTTTGGCAGCCTTGAACAGAAGCTGGCTTTGGCAGAACGGATTCGAGGCCATGTCCTGTCGTTGGCACTACAGATGTATGGCTGCCGTGTTATTCAGAAAGCTCTTGAGTTTATTCCTTCAGACCAGCAGGTAATTGTAAGTTTCCCCTTTAACTTTTCTCTTGGTGTTTGATGTTTCTCCATGGTACATGTAGTGAACCCTGTAAATCTGTCAATTTTCAGTTTTCTTTTATGGTTTTGCTTTGGTGCTCATGGCTGCCTTTTTGTGCATGGCAAGCATGAACTGTGCAAATAATTTAAATTCATTGTAGATCAAGTGTCTTGTGTTAAAACCTGTGGTATCCAATACTCTTCCAATTGGCTAGAACTTAGCCTTTAATAGGTTCAGTTTTACAGGTGGGCTTTTTTTTTCCATGAATGAAAGCAGGTAAAATGCTGATAAGCCATCATTTTCTCCAACAAGTCAAACTTTCCTCCAACCCACCTTCCATATTTTGTTACTCCTTCTCTCCTGTTCTTTCATCCAATCACCATCTGCTGAACAAGAGCCTACCCAGTGAAGCTTGGCACATTGACCTGAAGCCCACTCTGTGCCAGACTTCATCAGCACAGAGACGACTAAGACCTGATTCCTGCCCACAGAGTGTAGTCTGGTGGGGAAGAGCAATGGTGGTGAGCAGTGGTCAGGATGGGAGAAGGGCCTCTCACCCTCCCCAGAGTCCCTGAGGGCCGGCTTTGCAGGAGAAGGCAAGGCTAAAGAAGGGTTAGACGGGGAAAAGGAACAGAAATGAGAACACGTAGGTGCTTTGAGTGGGGAACTGACAGAGAAGTCACCAGAAGAGGCCCACAGCTTCTTGACAAAGTCACTGCGTGGGTCCAGTGAGCACCGCACACACCACGGGGCCCAGGAAGCAGAACAAACCCACAGGCAGGGTGTGCTACAGTTGTGTTTGTGCTAGGCAGTGCGCCCAGTGTCTGGTGCTTCTCATCAGAGCCTTCAGCTTTTGGGCTCTGAGCTCACTCAGCCCTTCTCAGTTGAGGGGTTGGTTGGCTGTTGTCTGGCAATGATGACCCACTTGCCCTCACTGAGAACAAAGTTCGGTAATGAGAATCTTTGTTACGGACTCAAGTTCTGAGCCAGACAAGACACCCAGCACCTCTGAGTCAGAGCACACCGCTCCAGACCACTGCACTGGTCCTGGCATGGCAGCTGAAGGCAAGATGTCCAAAGTTTTTAAAGTGGTAAGTTTCATAGGAATGTGTCAAGATGCTGGTGAAGGGAGAGAATGTTGGAGACAGAGCAGTTCTGGAGTTCATTCATTGAGTGCTTAGTACTAGAGATACTGCGTTAATAAGAAAGTATAAGTAATTAGAAGCAAGTGTGAAGCTCTTGTAATGTTTAAGTCATTGCCAATTTTGATTTTTCTTGAATTTTCATGGATAGTTGAATTCTTTCTCTTTAATTTTCTTGTTTTTCTTTTTTTCTTTCTTTTTCAAGACAGGATCTCATTCTGTCATCCAGGCTAGAGTGCAGTGGCACATTTACGCCTTGCTGCAGCCTCAACCTCCTGAGCTCAAGTGGTCTTCCCATCTTAGCCTCCCAAGTAGCTGGAACTACACGCATGCTCCACTTCACCTGGTTAATATGTGCGTTTTTGGTAGAGATGGGGCTTCGTCATGTTGCCTAGCCTGGTCTTGAACCCTTGGGCTCAATTGATCCTCCCATCTTGGCCTCCCAAAGTGCTGGGATTATAGATGTGAGACACCATACTCAGCTTTTGTTCTTTTCTGTGTTATATTTCTGCACATACTTTTTCTGGTCATGTTTCTCTGTGGTGTCTTGTTTTGGGCCTGATTTATGCTTCCTGCCATGGATTATTTACTCTTTTCTAGATGCAAGTTTGTCATTTTAGGTTAAATTAACTCATCTTTGTTGGAATTTTTATTTCTTCTGGATCACAAAAATATCCAGGGAAGCCATCTCTCCTTCATTTTGCTTATAAGTGTTCCTTGACTTTATTTTTGAATAAGCTTCATTTTCTATCATTCCCATAATTATATTTCCAGAGTAAATGACTCTCTTCTGGGCCCAGCAGAGTGGTACATGCCTGCAATCCTAGCACTTTTGGGAGGCCAAGGTAGGTAGATCGCTAGGGCCCAGGAGTTTGAGACCAGCCTGGGGGGCATGGTGGTGCACTCGTATAGTCTCAGCTAGGTGGGGGTGCTGAGGCAGGAGGATTGCTTGGGCCTGGGGGTTGAGGGTGCAGTGAGTCATGATTGCGCCACTGCACTCCAGCCTGGGTGACAGATCCTGAGAGACACTGTTTCAAAAAAAAAAGTAATTATTATTCCCTTATCACTGTGTCTATTACCTTTTGCTTCTTTAGCCCCTGCCATTGTAATCTTTATTTAATTATGTGATATCTTAGTTGCTTTGAGGTACTCACCATTTTGGGGATTTAAGACAGTGCATTCGTTAACATCACTATTTTGACGTGACTTGCAGTCTTCTAACAGAAATCCACTGGCAGCACAGTTTAGCCAATATACAGAGATTGGAGACAGCAGAGAAATTGGGCAGGATGTATCAGGTATAGCCATGGTGCAGGCATTTAATTTCAAGATACCTGAGACCTGGGGCAGTGAGTTTGGGGGAAGGGCTCCAGTTGAAATCCCACTGGTCTCTCTTTCTAGATATCCTTTCACCATCACCCGTTTTCTACTCACATACCCTGGTCCTGGCCATTTCGTCTGCTTCCCGTGTTTGGACACTTTTCATTAATTAACCAAGAGAACCATTCCTGCTGACTCTGTAGTCACTATGGCCTAGTAATAAGATCATAGATGCTGGAGTCACAGCTTCGGGCTAGAATTCTAATTGTGTCACTTTCTATCCATAGTTTGAAATATGTGACTTAAGCATCCTCTGTCTCAGTTTCTTTTACATGCCAGTAGAGGTGGGGTGTTCAGGTTAATATATTGTTGACAGTTTGGTTTACTGACATAATGGTTTATCATATAGTTCAGCCAGATTGCTTGGGTTTGAATTTTGGGAATCTGGGTCTGTAGTTTTGTAAGTCTTTCAATTTGTCTTTTCCTTGGTTTCTCCATCTATAGTGGTGTCCACTCCATAAGATTGTTAGGAAAATTCAGTTAAAACATGTCACACACTTAGAGGTATGCCTAACCAGGGGTAAACTCTAGATTAATTAGTATCATTACTATAAATACTTTACAGGGTTGTGATAATAAAAACATGATGAATTGTAATGTGAAAGTGTGTGAAATTCTTTAGTTTGGTTTAGTTTTGTTTTAATTTTAGAGACCGGGTGTTGCTCTGTCTGTGGTGCCATCATAGCTCACTGCAACCTGGAACTCCTGGGCTCGGGTGATCCTCCCACCTCAGCCTTCAGAGTAGCTGGGACTGTGATTGTGTGCCATGTAGAAATGCTTTCATACAGTATAGAAATAGCCCCTGACTTATGATTTTTCAATTTACAAATGATAAAAAAGCATTATACATCAGTAAAAACTGTAGTTTGAATCTTTTTTAAAATTAAATTAATAAATTTTTTTGAGACAGTCTTGTTCTCTTGCCCAGGCTGGAGTGCAGTAGCATGATCTTGGTTCACTGTAACCTCCACCTCCTAGGTTCAAGTGATTCTCCTGCCTCAGCCTCTTGAGTAGCCGGGATTGCAGGCGCATGCCACAGTCAGCTAATTTTGGTATTTTTAGTAGAGATGGGGTTTCACCATGTTGGTCAGGCCGATCTTGAACTCCTGACCTCATGATTTGCCTGCCTTGGCCTCCCAAAGTGCTGGGATTTACAGGCATGAGCCACCATGCCTGGACAGTTTTTATTTTTAATTATATATTTTTTTTTTTTTTTTGAGACAGAGTTTTGCTCTGTCACCCAGGCTGGATTGCAGTGCGTGGTGTTGGCTCACTGCAATCTTTGCCTCCCAGGTTCAAGTGATTCTTCCTCCTCAGCTTTCTGAGTAGCTGGGACTACAGGCTCACACTACCATGCCCAGCTAATTTTGGTATTTTTAGTAGAGATGGGGTTTCGCCATGTTGGCCAGGCTGTCTCGAACTTCTGACCTCAAGGGATTAACCCACTTTGGCCTTCCAAAGTGCTGGGATTACAGGGCGCCTGGCCTATAAATTATTTTTCTCATTATAAAATAGGCTCTGTGTTAGATAATTTTGTCCAACTGTAGCCTCCTGTAAGTGTTCTGAGCACTTCTGACGTGGCCTAGGCTTAGCTATGATGTTCTATAAATTAGATATATTTAAATGCATTTTTTAGTTAATCCTATTTTCAACTTATAACAGGTTTATTGGAATGTAATTCTTTAGTAAGTTAAGGAGTATCTGTTCCTGATATAGGCTCCTGTGTATTTGAAAATGTCCACCCTTTTTCTTCTTAAGATCTAAGAGGTGGCCAGGTGCAATGGCTCACTCCTGTAATCTCAGTACTTTGGGAGGCCAAGGAGGGCAGATCTCCTGAGGTCAGGAGTTCGAGACTACCCTGGCCAACATGGTGAAACCCTGTCTCTACTAAAAATACAAAAATTAGCTGGATGTTGTGGTGCACAGCTGTAATCCCAGCTACTCAGGAGACTGAGACAGGAGAATTGCTTGAGCCCAGGAGGTGGAAGTTGCAGTGAGCTGAGATCGTGCCACTGCACTCCAGCCTGGGTGACAGAGCACAGCTCTGTCTCTCAAAAAAAAAAAAAAAAGACTCTAAGAGGTTTTTTCTTTGTTTTTGTTTGTTCCTTTGTTTGTTTTTACAGGTGTGAGATCTTTTTAGTTACTGGTTATTGTTACAGTAAATCTGTTGTTGGAAATTTTACTGTAAATTTGCTGTCATATGAAAAGAGTCAAGTCCTCATTTGTTTCCCTGTTGTCATTGTTCCACAGTGTTATTCTACTTTCATCATCACAGATTCTCTGTTCAGTGCTTTCATGTTTGGTGACGAGAACATTCTTTGTCCACATATTTGCTTGCTGTGATTCTGGTGGTGCTTTCTTTCTTTGTCTCCAATAGAATGAGATGGTTCGGGAACTAGATGGCCATGTCTTGAAGTGTGTGAAAGATCAGAATGGCAATCATGTGGTTCAGAAATGCATTGAATGTGTACAGCCCCAGTCTTTGCAATTTATCATCGATGCGTTTAAGGGACAGGTAAGTGACGCAGGAGAGAAATAATGGAAACAGATTGATTTCCCTTGTGAGTAGAAAACAAAATAGAATTTGTGGCATGTTCTCAATGTACTTGATGTATTTTATTTATTTATTTATTTATTTTCGAGACTGGGTCCCACCCTGTTGCCCAGGCTGAAGTGCAGTGGCGCCATCACGGCTCACTACAGCCTTGAACTGCCAGGTTCAAGCAATCCTTCCACCTCAGCCTCGCAAGTGGAAGAGGCTACCACACCTGGCTCATTTTTAAATTTTTTGTAGAGACGGGGGTCTCACCATGTTGTCCAGGATGGTCTCAATTTTCTACAGTCAAGTGATCCACCTGCCTCAGGCTCCTGAAGTTGCTAGGATTATAGGCATGAGCCACTGTACCCGCCTGAATGTACTTTAGACTGCAGTAAACAGTGATCCTGTAGTACTTGACAGTAGCAGTACTATCAAGTACCTGTGTGCTGCAAGTCTCTTCGCTTCAGTGTCTCTAGGCCTTCTTTCCACATTAATGCAGATGTCTGCTCACGTTGGTATGAAACACTGTTGTAAGAATTGTTAAGATGAAATCTCATATTTGAAGAATAAATTATTTCTCTTGGTTAAGTACGATTTATCCTGATATTTCAATGCTTTGGTTTTAAATTTGATTTAAAATTCAGGTAATTTACAGAACTAATGTAGGTCATGTGTGAATGTCTTTAAAATAACAAGATGCTTCTTGCTTAAATTTTTTTGGAGAGGATGAAGACCAGGTTGGTTTGAATTGTGTTAAATGGCCAGAAATAACTTCTAGTTTCTCCTGTTTTCTCGTATGTCAAAAATCTCTTCTTAGCCTCAGCTTCCAAGTAAAATTGTTACTTATATATGTAAATACCTTTGTTTTTCCAGAATTGCCTCTGAATTGGCTGTAGTCAGTTTTTTTCCCCCTAAAACACAAAGTCCTTATAGTTTCCTAAGGTAGGTGGGACAGAACAGTAAAACTCACCCTTTTAGGTGTGTGAGATTGGCCTTTCTTTAGGAAGGGGGAAAAATGAGAAAAAGCACATAGATTTTCAGGTATCACTGCACTGCTAAGTGTGGATTGATAAGGGATTTAGTAATCTTTAGGTTTTGCTGCTTGCTTGGTGACCATGATGGTAAGTTACTGACAGCAACACACGTGGTTATTGGGAGTTTCTGACTTAATGAAAAAAGGGTAGATCTGTTTACCGTAACATTAAGATGTTACATTTGTGGAAGCATACAACAAGGTAAAATGAGAATTTTTTTTTTTTTTTTTTTTTAAGACGGAGTTTCACTCATGTTACCCAGGCTGGAGTGCAATGGCGCGATCTCGGCTCACCGCAACCTCCACCTCCTGGGTTCAGGCAATTCTCCTGCTTCAGCCTCCTGAGTAGCTGGGATTACAGGCACGCACCACCATGCCCAGCTAATTTTTTGTAGTTTTAGTAGAGACGGGGTTTCACCATGTTGGCCAGGATGGTCTCGATCTCTTGACCTCGTGATCCACCCGCCTCGGCCTCCCAAAGTGCTGGGATTACAGGCTTGAGCCACCGCGCCCGGCCAAAATGAGAATATTTTCAAGATGCAACTCTCAAAGAATTGGTAACTAGAGTGTATAAAGAACCTCTCTGTAATGAAGTCAAACAATACAACATGATGTAAAAGTGGGCCCAGAACATAAACTGACATTTAATAGAAGAAACACAAATTGCCAGTAGATGTGAAAAAGCACTCAGTTCCATTAGGAACAAGGAAAATGCAAAATTAACCCACAAATGATAAACCATTTTTACCCATCAGTTGCTATGTGCTGGCAGGAGTTGGGTACACCGGTGGGAATAGATACTGACACAACCATTTTGCAAAATAATTTAGCATTGTCTTTCAAATTTCAACCTTTATAGTTTCTGTAATCCTGTTGAAATATCTGTACATGTGTACTACAGGACCTATTTAGACATGTTTAAAACACCATTATTCTATTAAAAGACTGGAGCAACCCAGATGACCATGAGCAGGGGATTGCATTTTTTAAAAATGTCATATACTCAGCCGGGTGCGGTTGCTCACCCCTGTAATCCCAGCACTTTCGGAGGCCGAGGCAGGTGGGTCACCTGAGGTCAGGAGTTTTGAGACCTGCCTGGCCAACATGGTGAAACTCTGTCTCTACTAGAAATACAAAAAGCTGGGCATGGTGGTGGGCACCTGTAATCCCAGCTACTTGGGAGGCTGAGGCAGGAGAATTGCTTGAACCAAGGAGATGGAGGTTGCAGTGAGCTGAGATGGTGCCATTGTACTCCAGTCTGGGCAACAAGAGCAAAGCTCCATCTCAAAGGAAAAAAACAAAATCTCATATACTTAGCTAATTTCTTCCTGTATACCATGTAGAATAAATTACAGAAACTCACAGTATTGTAGATGAAATGGGAATCATAATGTTGAGTGAAATTAATCAAGTGTAGTATTTTTATAAAGCTAAAGCAAAACTATACGATATGCTATTTGTGTTTACAGTTGTAAACATAAAGCTACATGTATAAAGTCACACATAAGGCTAGGCATAGTGGCTTGCACCTATAATCCTAGCACTCTGGAGGGCCAAGGTGGGAGGATTACTTAAGGCCAGGAGTGCAGGAGCAGCCTGGGCAACATAGTGAGTCTCAATCTCTACACAAAAACATTTTTTTTAAAGCAGCCAGATGTGGTGATGAGTGCTTGTACTCCCAACAGTTTGGGAATGTGAGGCAGGAGGATGACTTGAGTGCAAGAGCTCAAGGCAGCAGTGAGCTGTGATCACCATTGCACTCCAGCCTGGGTGACAGAGTGAGACCTTGTCTCCCAAACAAAACAAAATCATACGTAAGCACTGGGTGTGATGACTTACACGTGGCAAGCCCCCAGTAAGTGTTAGCTACTGTTATTATTCTTATTGTTCTTGATTACAGTTCTGAAGTGTATGCCATTCAGCACAGAAGAGCAGAATCAAGGGTGGTGTGCTTTCCTATTGCTCTAAACCCAGCAAAAGAATCTTTTCTTATTGCTGAAAAACACCACAGTTAAATCAAAACATTGCATTGTGGTTGTTCTGGTCGTGTGAAAGCATTCAGGATTTGGTCCCAGTCCTTCCCCTTTCTGTTTTTAATGCTGTCTTTTGGAGAGGCTGTCAGTTGACATGCTTCACTCTTTTTTTTTTTTTTTGAGATGGAGTCTCATTCTGTCACTAGGCTGGAGTGCAGTGGCTCAACTTCCGACTCCCTGGTTCAAGCAGTTCTCCTGCCTCAGCCTCCCGAGTAGCTGGGACTACAGGCGTGTGCCACCATGCCCAGCTGATTTTTGTAAAGCTTTTAGTAGAGACAGGGTTTCACCATGTTGGCCAGGATGGTCTCGATCTCAACCTCGTGATCTGCCCGCCATGGCCTCCCAAAGTGCTGGGATTACAGGCGTGAGCCACTGTTTCCGGCCGACACTCTCGACTCTTAACTGTGTTTTCATGACTTTGACTAGTCATATGTTTCTTTCTTGGCAGCTGGGAAAAGTCCTTTTCAGCTCTGAATTTATGCATATCTATGAATTGCTTAAATAGATAATTAGTGGGTTTATTTACACATACACATACCGTATTATATTTAGAGAAAACTAAAATGCCATTAAATCCATTTGTGAAGATAAGTGGGATAATACAGACATATAAACAATAGTGAAGCATTGAAGGTGATGACTGTCATTTTTGCTTCTCATTTTCGTTTGTCTACCCTAGGTGTTTGCCTTGTCCACACACCCTTATGGCTGCCGAGTGATTCAGAGAATCCTGGAGCACTGTCTCCCTGACCAGACACTCCCCATTTTAGAAGAGCTTCACCAGCACACAGAACAACTTGTACAGGTAGTAGAGTTGGCAGTAGAGGAATGCAAACACCTGCGGGCTCATCCAGGTCCAGAGTTTGTGTGTTTTGTTAGCGTAGGCTCCAGATGAGGTTAAGGTGTTTGAAATACCCTTAAATCTTTTGGTTGTATTTTCATTCAGAGCAGCTTGGTTTGTGTTTTATGAATATGGGTAGTGAATTGAGCCTTAGCCCTGGAGTCAGGAGACCTAGCTTCCAGAACTCTGTCATGCACTCATGGTGTCACCTTAGGTAGACAATCCCTCTAGGTCTCTGTTTCATAATTGTTAAATGAAATAAGTTGATTTTTTGATTTCTTGTTTTTAGTGGTATAGCTCTGCTTATACCACTGATTAAATAATTAGGTATGCCCTCGTTTTTTGTTGAACACAAATATTTCCAGTTTTTTTCTGTTATAATAGGTGCAGTAAACCATTTGTAATGTGTTTGAGAAAAATGAATATTTATTCCCATAACACTCCCTCCCCTTTTAAAAATGAATATGTATATTCTGTTGTCTAGTAATAATACATTCCTGTTTTGTAATAGCAGAGAAAAATGTTACTACCTGTTTAAAAAATTGTGTGTTCATTAGTCTTCATATAAGCCATTATGGTGCTAAAAGAAAGATAGGTGTTAATTAGATATAAGGACTTAAGTAACCCACAGAACTAGCTTTTGTATGCATTTTATGTCTCTTACTGTTTTTCAAACAGGATCAATATGGAAATTATGTAATCCAACACGTATTGGAGCATGGTCGTCCTGAGGATAAAAGCAAAATTGTAGCAGAAATCCGAGGCAATGTACTTGTATTGAGTCAGCACAAATTTGCAAGGTATGTGCTCTGAGTTAGAAGGACTGTTTCGCAGAAGAGAGGATTAATAGTATTGAGCTATAATTCTCTTGTTTTTTAAATTTTTTTTCCCTCAAAGTGTATATAGCTTAAAAAGTCAAATAGTTCTATTACAAAGTAGAAACTCTAAGAGGTCCGTACCTGAGTGGGCTTCTTACTGTGCTAGAGCCAGCCACTTTGAAATCTGGGGAATACGTTACTAAAGAATGTGAGTGTTACACTTTGATCAATTGATTTTATTTTATTTTTTATTGTTTGTTTGGAATTGCGAAATGTTGTTTGCCCAGTTTCCCTTTTTGGCACCTGAAAGGCAGTTTACCATCTGTATATTTATGTATAGGCCTTAGTATCTCTTCTCCAGTCTTTATATTGTTCAAGCTCAAGAATGAAATGCAGTGGTTATTCCCAGGTTATGAAAGGCATCTGATGTCACTTATAAGTAGCAGAGGTTAGAGAGGGAATTGATGGCCCTTCCATGGGGATAGTGGTATGGTCTTCTGAGAAGATACTGTATGTCCTGCTGCCCACATAACATACTACTTTTTATTTTTGGAAGATATTCTTCCCTGGTTTTTAGAATAAACTGCAAGGCAGGACAGGACTCATACAACCTTAATGTTTTTAATTTGTTCATTTTATTTTATTTTATTTTTGAGACAGGGTCATGCTCTGTTGCTCAGGCTTGAGTGCGGTGGTGCAATCTTGGCTCACTGCAACCTCCGCTTCCCAGGAATACGCAATCCTCCCACCTCAGGCTCTCAGGTAGCTGGGACTGCCAGCACACACCACCACACCCAGCTACTTTTTGTATTTTTGTATAGTGAGGGTTTTGTTGTGTTGGCCACGTTGGTCTTGAATTTTTGGACTTAATCCTCTGATGTTGGCCTTCCAAAGTGCTGGGGTTACAGGAATGAGCCACCAGTACATGGCCTCGTTCATTTTAAATTTGTGAAATTTTATAACGTGTCACAGCCTGGAAGAATAGAGAAAAGAAATGAAAGTACCTGTAGATCCAGTGTCTCCATAGCCTGACCATATCAGGGTTATCTCTTAAGATCTTACATAGTTTTGTTTTTGGGGGGTCCTTTTGACCAGTTGCCTGGACTGAGGGAGGTCAGAATCTCTTGGGTTCTCTTCTTCAGGTCAGTCTTCTGTTTACATTTTTGTTCACAGTACTTAATTTCTCACCCTTAGATTTAGCCTAAGCATTAATTAATATTACAACAAATTCAGAAATAGATTTTTAAATTTTTTTATTAAGAGACAATCTCTGTTGCTCTGGCTGGAGTACAGTGGCACAGTCCTAGCTCACTGCAGCCTAGGATTCCTGGGCTCAAGCAGTCCTCCCATGTCAGCCCCCTAAGTAGCTGAGACTATAGGTGCATACCACCATGCCCAGCTACAACAATTACAGCTAATAACTGAGGAGCTACTGTGGGCCCAGTCCTCCCATTGATAGCATGTATAAACTGGGGATGAAAATACAAGAACTACCTGAAGACACTAGAGAGTAAGCTAAGGGCAGGTGGATACCTAGGAGGTGGGTATTTCAGAAGAAGAGAATTGCACTGGGGAAATTTCTTATTTCTGATGGCCGTTAGCCTTGTGGCCATTTCCCAGTTTTCTCCGTGCTGGGCAGCTAAAGCTGGAATAGGCTGTCCTCAGGGCAGGCACGACAAAGAGAAATCCTAGAAAGGGAGAGGGCCAGTGGGAGTTGGGGGAGGCCCACTTTTAACCTGCCCCAAAGTCTGGCTGACCCCTGAACCACATGTCCAGCTAATGCTAAAAGAGTTGAACTGAGATTTTAGCTGCTGCTTACTGTGTGAGAGAAGTTTGTAGTTTGACTATAACCAAGCTAACTGCACCGTAAGGGGAGTGGGGGGGGACTTCTCTGTGGTGGAACATAACTGAATTCTGAGTTTCTATAGCCTATTATTTGCAGTGTCTATCTGGATACCAGGAAAATGTGACCTATACTCAAGAAAAAAGAAAGAAAAATCAACGAATAGTTCTAAAATGACCCAGTTATTGGGATTAATAGAGAAGGATTATACAGCAGCTGTCTAAAAATACTCAGGTGGGCCGGGCGCGGTGGCTCACGCCTGTAATCCCAGCACTTTGGGAGGCCAAGGCGGGTGGATCACGAGGTCGAGAGATCAAGACCATCCTGGTCAACATGGTGAAACCCCGTCTCTACTAAAAATACAAAAAATCAGCTGGGCATGGTGGCGCGTGCCTGTAGTCCCGGCTACTCAAGAGGCTGAGGCAGGAGAATTGCCTGAACCCAGGAGGCGGAGGTTGTGATGAGCCGAGATCGTGCCATTGCACTCCAGCCTGGGTAACAAGAGCGAAACTCCATCTCAGAAAAAAAAAAAAAAAAAAAAAAAATACTCAGGTGTTGTGGCGGGCGTCTGTAATCTTAGGTGCTTGGGAGGCTAAGGCAGGAGAATCACTTGAACCTGGGAGGTGGAGGTTGCAGTGAGCCAAGATCATGCCAGTGCACTCCAGCTTGGGTGACAGAGTGAGACTCTGCCTCGCTCTGTCACCCAGGATGGAGTACAGTGGTGCAATCTCTGCTCACTGCAACCGCCCACTCCTGGGTTCAAACAATTCTCTTGCCTCAGCCTCCCAAGTAGCTGGGATTATAGGCGCGTACTACCACACCCGGCTAATTTTTTGTATTTTCAGTAGAGATGGGGTTTTACCATGTTGGCCAGGCTAGTCTTGAACTCCTGATCTTGTTATCTGACGCCTCCCAAAGTGCTGAGATTACAGGTGTGAGCCACCGTGCCTGGCCTCAAATAAATTTATTTTTTTTATTTTTTTTATTTTTATTTATTTATTTTTTTTGAGACGGAGTCTCGCTCTTGTTACCCAGGCTGGAGTGCAATGGCGCAATCTCAGCTCACCGCAACCTCCGCCTCCTGGGTTCTGGCAATTCTCCTGCCTCAGCCTCCTGAGTAGCTGGGATTACAGGCACGCACCACCATGCCCAGCTAATTTTTTGTATTTTTAGTAGAGACGGGGTTTCACCATGTTGACCAGGATGGTCTTGATCTCTTGACCTCGTGATCCACCCGCCTCAGCCTCCCAGAGTGCTGGGATTACAGGCGTGAGCCACCGCGCCCGGCCAAATTTATTTTTTTTAAAAAACAAATTTTAGAAAAGAAAAATATAACATCTGAAATAAAATTTACTGTATGGCTTTAATAGTGGATTAGAGATGACAGAAGTCAATTAACTTGAAAATAGATAAATGGAAGTAAACAAAAAAATAAATCAGTGGCTTTCAGACATTTATTATTTATTTTTTGAGACAGGGTCTCACTTTCACCCGGGCTGGAGTGCAGTGGTGTGATCTCTGCTCACTGCAACCTCCACCTCCTGGGTTCAAGTGATTCTCTTGCCTCAGCCTCCCAAGCACCTGGGATTACAGGTGCCTGCCATTATACCTGGCTAATTTTTGTATTTTTAGTAGAGACAGGGTTTCACCATATTGGTCAGGCTGGTCTCGAACTCCTGACTTCAAGCAATCCTTCAGCCTCAGCCTTCCAACATGCTGGGGTTACAGGCGTGAGCCACTGTGCCTGCCTTTGGACATTTTTGATGGTGACCCAGAGTACAAAGTAAATTTTTATTATTGAATTTCTATGTACAGGTGCCATGCACATATATTACTGAAACATTATTGCCCATAATCCACTCTGATACTTCTATTCTGTTTTATTTAAAACCAAAAGCTGGTCACAGATCACTATATTGATTTCATTGCCCACAAATGGGTTGGTAACTGCAGTTTCAGAAACCCTAGAATGAACTTGAAAGATGGAGACCTTAGCAGCTATGTTGAGGTGGAAGCCTTTGGCCTAGTGAGATCCTGTAGTAGTAGGTGATCTACCCGCTTGCTTACTTGAAAGGCAAGTCAGTGGTGAGGACTGAGTTTTTCACCCACAAGAATGAATGTCCTGTCCCCAACCCGTTTTAGCAAACAGTCCTAATCCTGTTTTGTAGAAGAGGCTGGTCTGAAGTAGATGAAGATACAACTCAGCCAGGCAGTCTTGAAAAGTGATGAGCTCATTGCCTGAGCATTTGGAGATGTTGATGAGCTTCATAGTCTCTGAACCAGCTCAGCAATATTTTATTTTGTTTTATTACCAGACAGGGTCTTACTCTGTTGTCCAGGCTGGAGTGCATTGGTGCAGCCATAGCTCACGGCAGCCTCAGTCTCCTGGGCTCAAGCTATCCTTTCACCCCACCCTCCCGCAGTGTTAGGACTGCAGGAGTGATCCACCACAGCCAGCTTGTGACAATACTTAACTCCTATTTCTGCTAAGGGAGAAGCCAGTGGCTCCTAGGAGATTCTCTTCAACAGGGCCACACCTTCATCCCATGCTTGAGTTACATAGTACTCTGGAGCTAAGGCGGGGAAAAATACTTGCCCGTATTTCTGTATCAGAGGGGAAAAGCTATTGTTCTGATTAGATATCTAGCATATCAGATTTTATATGCACCATTTATTTTAAGAAGGAAGATTGAGGAAATGTGTGATAGGATGGTAGTTCTTTAATATTTTTGCCTGAGAATTTTTTTTTTTTTTTTTTGTCTTTTAAGTAAAAGCATTTGTATAAGTCTAGTATGTAAAAGCAGATAACACTGAGAGCGAGCCCTTTCAGAGGTCCATTGGACAACACCCTCCCTTGGTTTGAAAACCGCTGAAATAGGGTATTATTCTGGTAATGGCGTTTATGATGACTATTCACATAACCAAAGCACTGGCCTTTAGAAGGAGGAGTAAGATATCCTATCTGCCTCCATGTGCTTTTTGGGTAGGTATCCGTGTCTTCTTTCCGCCCCAAATGCCAAAATTCAGACACATGGGTGGAATTTCAGGGAAGCATGTTTTTGCTTTGGTATATAAGGAAGAATGTTTAACAGAGCTCTATAGTGGGTTGCCCTAGAAAGTGATTACCTTGGCTGGATGCAGTGACTCATGCCTGTAATCCCAGCACTTTGGGAGGCCCAGGTGGGTGGATCACGAGGTCAGGAGATACAGGCCAATGTGGTGAAACCCCTTCTTTACTAAAAATACAAAAATTAGCTGGGTGTCATGGCATGTGCCTGTAATCCCAGCTACTTGGGAGGCTGAGGCAGGAGAATTGCTTGAACCTGGGAGGCGGAGATTGCAGTGAGCTGAGATCACACCACTGCACTCCAGCCTGGCGACAGCAAGACTATCTCAAAACGAAAGAAGGAAAGTGGTTACTTCCAAATTATTGGGAATTTCTAAGTAGGGGTTAAAGGCCATTTTCAGGACTGGTAATAGAACGATGCGCATTAGCTGAGTAGAGGCTTTTAAGTTTACTACTTGAGGACTCTGTTAGCTACAGCACGTTTCACCTGGTTGCACCTGGTTGTGAACTCTTTAGAGCCTTCAGCCACTCAGCCACCCTTGAGCAGAGGTTCTCCTTGTCAGGTGTCAGGCTGGGCTCCAACATGATGAGTACAAATAATATGTATTTGACAGTGTCATTGCCACAGAGCCACAGGTACAAAGTAAAGTAGTATTGTCTTATAGAAACCAGACAGAGTAGTCACTCTGGATGGTCAGTATGCAGTGGCACAGCAGTGTGTAATTTGACCAGCCTCTGTAGTCCCTGGGGATTGGAGAAAAACTCTAATTTAATGCTACCATATTCCCCCTTTCCTGTCCCAAGGTGGTATGTTTGTGACATGTTTAGGAATACTGACAGTCCCTAGGGTTCTTCTAGTTCTTACACTCCTGAGAGGCAGTGTTTAGTAGTTGACCAAAGGCTGTGGTCCTGGCTGGCATGTTCCTTAATCAAGTCTCTAGAGCCTCTAGTAAGTGCTAAGCTGTCTGCTTGGCAGCAGGGAGATAGGCATAAGTACGGTTCCTTCCTGGCCTTGGTGAGCTCACAGAGGCAAGGAAAGAATGGACAGACATTGGTAAGTGTTGAACTAATAACCTGCTGGATAGTGAACCAGTCCCCTGAATCTTGCGTTGAAATCTCCTCACCTACCTGGGCTCCTTACTCTCGCCCATTTAGAGGGCCGGGTCCCATGTCCTTGAAGACCTGGTCTCTCTGGCTGATCAGGATGCAGTAGCATGGCAGTGTATAATTTGATCACCCTCTGTAGTGCCCGTGGATTGGAGAAAAACTCTGATTTAATGAAGCCACATTCCCCCTTTCCTACAATTGGATGCCACCGATGGCATAGGTGGAGAGCCTTAGAGACTGAGAGTGTCGGACAGTTGACAACTCATCTTCCACAAATGCTAGCTCTATCTTCCTGCTGGTCCTGAGGTCAAGGCAGAGGCTAGGCAAGCACAGCCTCACTAATAGGGCTCCTCTTCTAAGTGTTGTCCCTGGTTTTATCTTGTGACAGCAATGTTGTGGAGAAGTGTGTTACTCACGCCTCACGTACGGAGCGTGCTGTGCTCATCGACGAGGTGTGCACCATGAACGACGGTCCCCACAGTGCCTTATACACCATGATGAAGGACCAGTATGCCAACTACGTGGTCCAGAAGATGATTGACGTGGCAGAGCCAGGCCAGCGGAAGATCGTCATGCATAAGGTAGGCCAGGCCGGGCAGGGTCTCAGAGAAAGTGTGCAAGGCCTTGCTGCTTTCTGAAACACAAAGAAGGGTGGGTGCCCTGCTGTTATTGAAGAGCTGTCACTGACCCCCATCCATCCTGTATTCTGTTCTTCTTTTATGTGGAGCCATCATAGTCCTTACGCATTTGCCAGCCTTCCCTTATCAATAACCACACTGATAGGAAAGTCTTAAGCTATGTTTTTTGAAGTATTTCCATTCCTGATCTCTAGGAAATCAGTTTGTGAGTTCAGTAAACCAACCTGCTTACCTCATTTCTTTTATCCCTCCTTCCTCTTGTTCTTTGATCCCACCAACATCTGTTGAACAAGGGCCTGCCCAGCATGGTGCATCCATAGCCTGGCACATTGGCCTGAAGCCCACTCTGTGCCAGACTTCATCAGCATAGAGACGACTAAGACCTGATTCCTGCCCACAGAGTGTAGTCTGGTGGGGAAGAGCAATGGTGGTGAGCAGTGGTCAGGATGGGAGAAGGGCCTCTCACCCTCCCCAGAGTCCCTGAGGGCCGGCTTTGCAGGAGAAGGCAAGGCTAAAGAAGGATTAGACGGGGAAAAGGAACAGAAATGAGAACACGTAGGTGCTTTGAGTGGGGAACTGACAGAGAAGTCACCAGAAGAGGCCCACAGCTTCTTGACAAAGTCACTGCGTGGGTCCAGTGAGCACCGCACACACCACGGGGCCCAGGAAGCAGAACAAACCCACAGGCAGGGTGTGCTACAGTTGTGTTTGTGCTAGGCAGTGCGCCCAGTGTCTGGTGCTTCTCATCAGAGCCTTCAGCTTTTGGGCTCTGAGCTCACTCAGCCCTTCTCAGTTGAGGGGTTGGTTGGCTGTTGTCTGGCAATGATGACCCACTTGCCCTCACTGAGAACAAAGTTCGGTAATGAGAATCTTTGTTACGGACTCAAGTTCTGAGCCAGACAAGACACCCAGCACCTCTGAGTCAGAGCACACCGCTCCAGACCACGCCACCGCTACTGGCATGGCAGCTGAAGGCTGGGGAATTCCCAGGTCCTTAAAGTTGTAAGTTGTCAGGAGGCAGGTAAAGAGAGAGGGAGTATTGGAGGTAAGTAGGAGTTTAAGACATGTCCATTCATTCATTCAGTAAGTGCTCAACGTGCTGTACAGCAGGTCCTATTCTCAACAGGGTTGTAATGGTAAACATGACAGTGCTGTGCACGGATAGTTACTGTAATGCTGGAAGGGGAAGGGGTTGTCCAGGAATAGGGCAGGGAGTCTCCTACAACGTGTGGGTGCAGAGGAGGCTCCCTAAGGGAGTGATATTTAATAAAGTGATGACCCCTTCCAGAAGACGGAACATGGTGTGTGAAGACTGGGAAGCCGGAGACCAGACCATGCTGTATCTGAAGAAGTAAAGCGAGTTCAGAGGGGGAGGAGTGTGGTGACAAAGTCATACTTACGTTTCAAATAATTGTCCTGGCTACCCTGTGGCCTTTACAGTTCAGAGGAGGGGAGGCAGTGATGAGACCACGTGGGAGGCCGTTAAGCAACACGTGGCGATGGTTTGGGACTGAAGAGAAGTGGACAGAATAGGGCGCTAGAGTCAGTAGGCTTTAGCAGTTGGTTCGCTGAGGGAGTTGACGGAGAGCCCTGAGAAGCCCTCTTAGTTTTTCAGCTCTTCCATTCCTAAGTGGTGTCCTTTTCAGCAAAAGGGACACTAGGAGAGAAGCAGATTAATTATGTTTCACCTCTTGTTAAATCCAATAAAGTATGGAGTTCAACACATTGTGTGTGTGGCTTGTTAGGGCTGTTCTGTTTTGTTCTGGAGAAGTGTAAAGGTGAAGTGCCTGGACTCATCAGCAGCCAGTTCCAGGGACAGAGAGGAATGGATTGGATTTTGCTTATTTTCTAAAGGATAAGGGGATCCTGAACCCCAAGTTCTCATAACAGAAACATTAGTAACTACAACTCAGAGGAAAGGTGTAGCATTATTGCATGCTGTCATACAGGTGAGCTTAAGGGAGGTTAAACTAGAACCAAGGACTGTTTGCTGCCCGCCAGCTTCCCATGTACACTCTTAAGTAGGAATGTGACACCTGATGCAGCTCAGTGTCCTGGAGGCATGCATACGTGGTTTCTGGATTGGATCAATCCCTCCTTGCTTTGAGGACACGGCTAAACAGACAAATACTGGTGCCATCATGGAGCTCTCAACCTGGAGAGCCTCTGTCTACTGTGGTACATTTGTCCAGTGTGTTTGGGTATTCAGGTGCAGGTTTAGATTGGGGAATCAGATGAATAAACTGTGGTTCTTTGCCGTTTATATGGAAAGATTGATAATTATGCAAAAGATTGCAGACACAGCAGAGGTATGTAGAATACTCCCTGAGCTCACAGAAAAGGAAAGCACCTCCTGGAGAGGAAGCACCCTTCAAGTTTTCTGGAATGCAGGACTTCTTGAAATAGATCAGCCCAGGGAGGGAAGAACAGAAAGGGAATGCCTGGAGAGGTGAGCAGAGCATAGGTCGGAGAGCCAGAGGGATGAGGCTGGTGCAGCGGGCACGCGTGAGAGCACAGTGGGAGGACCGTCATTTGTGGAGAAGCCTTGCAGCTTGGGCTCAGCTGTCTGTGCTGTCCTTTGTTAGCCATTCAACCTTGACTGAGTGACTTCACCACTCTGTGCCTTCATGTTTTCCATCAGTAAGATGGGGATAATGACACCCGGCTCATGATGTTCATTGTTTCTCTTCTTGTCATTGATTAGCTTTCTGTGATCAACTGTGACCTGGAGAGACAGGGTCAAGTGGTGAGCTCAGGATTCATGGTGCCCAGAAATAACCCCCACTGCTCAGGAGAGCCTGGATGCTGTGCATGGGGCCAGAGGGCCCTGTGTGTGTGCTTTCAGGAAAGCACCGTGCAGCTGGCGGAGAGTGGGCAGTGTGTGTTCCCAGCAAGGATGCGCTTTCTTCTCGTGCTGTCCTGGGAGTGGCCCATGCCACCCAGCCTTCAGAGCCCTCAGGCTGTGTGGCACCACTCAAGATAGGAGCTCCTCTCCTCCTCTGATGGGTTGCTAAAGTGCTAAAAGTCAGGTGACTGGCCTGAACCAGTGAAAGGTTATTGCTGTGGGGTGTACATGTGCGCGTGATGCGTGTCTGGGAAGCCTGCCCAAGAGTCTCTACTCAGGCCGTGTAACGCAGACTGTCTTTCCTCCCCAGATCCGGCCCCACATCGCGACTCTTCGTAAGTACACCTATGGCAAGCACATTCTGGCCAAGCTGGAGAAGTACTACATGAAGAATGGCGTTGACTTAGGACCCATCTGTGGCCCCCCCAATGGTATCATCTGAAGCAGTGTCACCCGCTCTTCCCTCATTCCCACTGACCTCACTGGCCCACTGGCAAATCCAACCAGCAACCAGAAATGTAGTGTGGAGTCTGAGACGGGCAAACGGTTGCTCCAGGATTACTCCCTCCTCCAAAAAAGGAATCAAATCCATGAGTGGAAAGCCTTTGTAAATTTAATTTTATTACACATAACATGTACTATTTTTTTTAATTGACTAATTGCCCTGCTGTTTTACTGGTGTATAGGATACTTGTACATAGGTAACCAGTGTACATGGGAGGCCACATATTTTGTTCACTGTTGTATCTATATATCACATGTGGAAACTTTCAGGGTGGTTGGTTTAACAAAAAAAAAATCTTTAAAAAAAAAAAAGAAAAAAAAAAAAAAAGAAAAGGTTTTTAGCTCATTTGCCTGGCCGGCAAGTTTTGCAAATAGCTCTTCCCCACTTCCTCATTTTAGTAAAAAACAAACAAAAACAAAAAAACCTGAGAAGTTTGAATTTTAGTTAAATGACCCCAAACTGGCATTTAACACTGTTTATAAAAAATATATATATACATATACATACATATATATATATATATATATATATAAATGAAAAAGGTTTCAGAGTTGCTAAAGCTTCAGTTTGTGACATTAAGTTTATGAAATTCTAAAAATTGCCTTTTTTGGAGATGATATGCCGAGGAAGGCTGTTTGTGAGGAGGAGACGCGAGCACCCAGAGCGTCTTTTGAGGCTGGGCGGGTGTGACTGTTTACTGCCTACTGGATTTTTTTCTATTAACATTGAAAGGCAAAATCTGATTATTTAGCATGAGGAAAAAAAATCCAACTCTGCTTTTGGTCTTGCTTCTATAAATATATAGTGTATACTTGGTGTAGACTTTGCATATATACAAATTTGTAGTATTTTCTTGTTTTGATGTCTAATCTGTATCTATAATGTACCCTAGTAGTCGAACATACTTTTGATTGTACAATTGTACATTTGTATACCTGTAATGTAAATGTGGAGAAGTTTGAATCAACATAAACACGTTTTTTGGTAAGAAAAGAGAATTAGCCAGCCCTGTGCATTCAGTGTATATTCTCACCTTTTATGGTCGTAGCATATAGTGTTGTATATTGTAAATTGTAATTTCAACCAGAAGTAAATTTTTTTCTTTTGAAGGAATAAATGTTCTTTATACAGCCTAGTTAATGTTTAAAAAGAAAAAAATAGCTTGGTTTTATTTGTCATCTAGTCTCAAGTATAGCGAGATTCTTTCTAAATGTTATTCAAGATTCAGTTCTCACTAGTGTTTTTTTTAATCCTAAAAAAGTAATGTTTTGATTTTGTGACAGTCAAAAGGACGTGCAAAAGTCTAGCCCTGCCCGAGCTTTCCTTACAATCAGAGCCCCCTCACCTTGTAAAGTGTGAATTGCCCTTCCCTTTTGTACAGAAGATGAACTGTATTTTGCATTTTGTCTACTTGTAAGTGAATGTAACATACTGTCAATTTTCCTTGTTTGAATATAGAATTGTAACACTACACGGTGTACATTTCCAGAGCCTTGTGTATATTTCCAATGAACTTTTTTGCAAGCACACTTGTAACCATATGTGTATAATTAACAAACCTGTGTATGCTTATGCCTGGGCAACTATTTTTTGTAACTCTTGTGTAGATTGTCTCTAAACAATGTGTGATCTTTATTTTGAAAAATACAGAACTTTGGAATCTGGGTTTGTGCTTTATTTTAACCTCCCCCCCACCCCCACCTCCAGTGCAGTTCCCCAGGACAGCCCTTTCCTGCTCAGGCTTCTTTCTGCCTGTTTTGTTGTTTTGTGAGGGTGGGGGGAGGGCTGTCAAACTGATGGCTGTTGAGGCCAATTTAAACCAGAGATGTTCGGTTCAGCCTGCCCAGTGCATTCAGACTCAAGATATTTCACGTAAAAATCCAGATTTCCAACTTTGCACATGAGAATATTCTTGGGCCCCTCAGGTGAGGTGTCTGGGTTACAGCACTGTCTGTCTGGGCCTCTCTTCTTCCCCCTTTCCTCTGTTTGGCCTGCTCCAGTTGCACCCTGCCAACCCATGCCCACTACTGAGGCCCACCAAACGGTCCAGTGTCCCAGCATGCTTGTCTCTTCAGACAGGAGTCTTGAGCTCACCATGGTGCCTGTTGCCCAGGCCTGAAGATGCCATCTGCCCTTTTCACCGACTTTGCTCCAGCGGCAGTTTTGGTAAGTGTTAGGAATTACAGGATGGGTCCAGCTGTAGAGGCCAGGTGGTAGCCCACACCAGCCGGTGTCTGAAAGTGGAGCCGTGGGAATAGAGGGAGAAGAAAAAGAAGTGGAGGGAATGCAGGTTTCCAGTCTGGCTTCCAGTCGTGATTTTTCTGACTGATTTCCAGTCGTGATTTTTGCCTCAGCAGCTGTCATTGGGGCCCTTCCCCACCATGGCAGTAGCCATCATGGTGCTTTCAGAGGTGGCATGCTGCAGGCATTGGGAACTGTAGCCCATGTTGCTCTGATGCCCCAGATTGACCTGGGGTCACATGCAGGTCTCACCACTCTGTGTGCCCTTGGGCAAGTTACTTCACTGTCTTTCACCAAATTTCTTGCTGGAAGTGGGCCAAAGGTAACAGATCTATGTAAAGTGGTTCTCTCGTCATGTCATGGGAAGTTACGGCTATTATATTCAGTGCCCAGCACACTGGTGTAATAAATGAGGGCAGTTTTCCTGTGCAGTTTTTCATAAACAAAACTATCTTTGCTCATTAGTTTACATAATCATGCCATTTGTTGTGAACTGACTGCGCCAAGGCACCCATCAGATGGTTTTTACATGTTCTAAACAACTGTTCTGGGAGCCGACAGCCCTGGGAAGAATGTGGCTATCCCTATCTCATAGATGCAGAAACAGGTCCTGGGATCTGATGTAAGTCTTTTGATCAGACCAACTCTGATCAATAAAGCTTGTGGCTTTCCCCTTAGCTCATCATGGGAGGAGGTGGGTCTGGGACAGTCCCCTCCCTCCGCAGGATTGAGTTTCATGGGGCAGGTTGGGCTGTGGGCCACCCCTTCTTCTGGCCACCATTACGCTGCTACCAAGTCCATCCCAAGGATTCAATGACCCTGCTGCCGCACACTGGGTACCAGCATTCTTGATCTCTCTTCCAGAATCCCTCCAACATGCGTTCCTCAGTTTCTGTAAAAACCCTTACCCTTTAAAGGTGCTTTACAGTTTACAGAGTACTTGGTATTTGAGATAACTTTGGTCCTTGTGGAAAGCCTTTGGGAGTCAGGTAGGGGAGATGTTTCGGCCCTTCATACAGATAAGGAGTTTGAGACCCAAGCGCCGCAGTCAGTCAGTAACCAGGTGAGGATTTTATCTGAGATTGCCTGACACCCAGACCAGTGCCCTGTCCATGCCATCTTGTCCTTGCCACCCACCACCGGCCCTAATAATGGCCATCTTTGCTTTTTGAGGCTCAGAGGGATTACAGAAGGGTGAGGCACGGGGGAGTGAAGCATCCTTTTGAGAGAGGAAACCTGCGACTTTATCTAGTTACCAGCTGTAGCCACACGAGGGTGCTGCCACCTAAAGCAAGCATTATGGAGGCCCAAGGAGTCAAGGTCAGGGTTGGGATGGCTTTCCCCTGGCTAAAATTGCTCGGGGGTGGAGTTAGGAATCCCACTCAGAGACCAGAAGTCCGACATCTGCCTGGAAACTAAGCTTTCTCCCTTCTTCACTCCCTCTCCTCCTTCTCCCTCCAGTGTCTGCAGTGCATAACACTAGGCCCAATACTGGCCTGGGGTAGGAGGGTCTGGTCACTGACCTGGCTCACGGACCTCAGCTTTGCCTTTGACTGTGTGACCTCTGGCACATCACTGACTTCTCCGGACCTTGGTTTCCCCAGCCGTCATCTGGAGTGGTAGACCAGGCCTGTCACTCTCACAGGGCTAGATGAGGTCATACAGGAAGATAGAGGGGGCAGCCCCCTGCCTCTGTGAATGCAACCCTGGTGCCTCTTTCTGGGGTCACATCCTGGCTTTTGCATCAACCTTTAAAACAACCCACACCTCCCAGTCTATTTATGACTGAGCTTCAAATTCCAGCTCTGCCTGGCCCTATGTGGCCATCTGCCTTCTGTCTTTCCTCAACTCTTAAATGGGGATAATAATGGCTTTATTTCACGGGGTATATTGGAAGCCCTTGGCACACGCAGGGCTGGGGGCACAATATGCCATAAATAGGAGTTATTATTACCTCCAATTTTTCCCTGCTATGTTGGGGCCCTTGGTGTTTTCACTAGGGTGAAACTGGGTGTTGGACAGGAACTGGACTAGCTGTGGCCTAGTATACTGGCTTCCAGACTGGAGTCCAGATTGGGATCTGGAGGTCGAAGTGAGTGTTGGACAGGAAAATGAACAGGGTCC
Source organism: Cebus imitator (assembly GCF_001604975.1). Taxonomy (NCBI): domain Eukaryota; kingdom Metazoa; phylum Chordata; class Mammalia; order Primates; family Cebidae; genus Cebus; species Cebus imitator. The sequence goes on along the minus strand of NW_016107354.1, from coordinate 13,704,293 downwards.
AGCTGGAAGCCTTGAGTAAGCACATTTTTAGAAGGACAGGGCATTGTGGGTTCACCAGAATCTAAGGAGTCTGAAACTCCTGTCTGGAACTAATTTTATGTTTAGAAACCAAAGACCCAGAACCTGTGCCATTCTAGTGAAATGGATGCGCCTTGGGAAGATAACTTACAATTATAGTGGCCACAATAGGGAATTTTTACTCTAGACGAAATTATTCCTCTATGGGTGCGTTAAAAAAAGAGGATTCTGGGTACTTAAAAACAATTAGATGCATTTTTTGATGGTACACAGAAGCTTTCAAAAGGCAGAATTATTTTTTTAAGCCTTTTAATAAATCTCTACAGTACACTCATAAATATTATTTTAAGGCTGGCGTGGTGGCTCATGCCTATAAACCCAGCACTTTGGGAAGCCGAGGCAGGCAGATCACCTGAGGTCAGGAGTTCGAGACCAGCCTGGCCAACATGGTGAAACCTCATGTCTACTAAAAAAAAAAAAATACAAAAATTACATAAGCATGGTGGCGGGTGCCTGTAATCCCAGCTACTCAGGAGGCCGAGGCACGAGAATCGCTTGAACCCAAGAGGCAGAGGTTGCAGCCAAGATTGTGCCACTACACTCCAGCCTAGATGACAGAGCGAGACTCTGTCTCAAAAAAAGGAAAAAAAAAAATATTTTGAATCTACAAATCTGTTTGATCTCTTATTGCTTTCCATATGAATACTTGAGTATTCTCGACACCATCTTCCTTTAAAAGATCTTCGAGTGAGCCAGGAGTATCTGCAACAAGTAAAGGCACATTTTGGCATTGCACACGATTTGGCTATTATAAAGCAACTGCCTGAGACTAACTGGAAAAAGGTTGGATTTTTTCCCAGTCACTCACCTAAAACCTAGTCCACAGTCGTAATAAGACTGACTCCCGATACTGAGTAGATATGCTCCAAGACCCCCTTTTGGAGAAAACCTAACAGCCTTTCTGCTGAGAAATGTTTAAATCTTTAAAATGCAAACTTCAAAGAATGACTCATCAGAATAAAAAAAAAACAAAGAACTTTTTAGAAAAGTAGCAAATGAAAGAATCCTGAATGTCTTTTCCAAAAATATGAATGAAAGCCTTTAGCCATCTGAACAGGTAACTTTAACTGTAAAGAATGCAATTTAGATCCAACTAGGGAGTTTTATATTATTGTGCCTGACACATGGCTCCAATTTCAGAACAGAAGTCGTGAATCTCTGTGTCTGTATGTTTATGTATGTCTATGCTATTTATTTATTGTTGTTATTATTATTGAGACTAAGTCTTGCTCTGCCGCCCAGGCTGGAGTGCAGTGGCATGATCTTAGCTGACTGCAACCTCCACCTCCCAGGTTCAAGCGATTCTCCTGCCTCAGCCTCTCAATTAGCTGGGATTACAGGCATGTGCCACCACGCCCGGCTAATTTTTGTATTTTTAGTAGAGACGGGGTTTCACCCTGTTGGCCAGGTTGGTCTCAAACTCCTGACCTCAAGTGATCCACCTGCCTCAGCCTCCCAAAGAGCTGGGATTACAGGTGTGAGCCAATGTGGCTGGCCTATGTATGTCTATGTTACTTAACTGTAATATCATTCTATCTCCAGATGGTATTAGAAATAATATATATATATATATGAATGACAGAGTCTCATTCTGTCACCCAGTCTGGAGTGCAGTGGTGCAAATCTTGGCTCACTGCAACCTCCACCTCCCAGGCTCAAGCAATTCTTGTGCCTCAGTCTCCCCAGTAGCTGGGATTATAGACATCTGCCACCACGCCTGGATAAATTTTTTTATTCCTAGTAGAGACAGGATTTCTCTCTCTCTTTTTTCTTTCTTTTTTTTTTTTTTTTTTTTTTTTTTTTTTTTTTTTTTTTTTTTTTTTTTTTTTTTTTT